>NC_135401.1:7645037-7962537 GCF_051989625.1 Stigmatopora argus | reverse complement strand
GCTTTTGACACGTGTAAAATTGCATATCAATCTGGTGCATGTTGTAGAAACATGATTGATTATTCGAATATCTCAGCAGGCAAAAATAATCCAGAGGCCCAACGTCTCAGCCAAATGGAGGAAATTTATTCCGCTGCCGTGTATCATACAGTAAGACCACTCGCTCAATCACACACAAATTCACACAAAGTATTTGCGTGACACCGTTACGTCATGTCGCAGTGTTTTCCGCAACGGGGACCTGCTGTCACCCCCATTTCGATTCATCATTCCTCGCAGCATGCAACGGGACCTGGAGCAAATCCTCAGCCTGGTCACCGAAAAGGTCAGCCTACGCACCGGTGCCGTGCGAAGGTCAGTGGGGGGGGGGATAAACAGTAGGTATGAAAAGGACCGGTTATTAGCGCTGCGCTACTATATCAGGTTGTGTTCTGTGGAGGGGGTCACGGTGACCTCGGCGGGAGAGCTGGAGACCGGACGCTGCTATGTTGCCGTGGGAACCGAGAGATTCAAGAAGCTTCTGTACGTGGAGTTGCTGGCCTCGAAAACCACAGAGAGGTCCTATTCTGCTATAGTGCTTTAAATTCTAGATTTAGAGCTTAACTCAGTTTAAACCAACTGTCAATTTGTTTTTTTAAGTTTATTTTCCTTCACTTGAATTCCTTTTTTTTATAGGTATTACCCCCGAAGGAGACAAACAATGAAGAGAAATGTGGTAAATATGTAGTCATTTCCATAGTTTTGCCCAAAACATTCGAAAAATTAAAATATAATTAACAGGTCGTAAACATTCTCTTCGTAATTTTATGATTGTCTAAATGCCAAAAATTTCAGAGTTGGGTTTTTACATAAAAATGGCAAAATCTATTGTAATGTATGTGTAATGTTTGTTTCTTGACATTTATATTGTAAGGGTTTTGTTTGCATTATCTTACTGTAACATCACACAAAAGTCAGCACACCCTTGTCTTTAAGAGAATATTTAAACATATTCACACTGAAGATAGAAGAAAAAAAAAAGTGATTCTCAGTCAGTTCTTTTTGTATCTACTTGTTGTAGAACAGGAAAGAAGGAAGTGGTCCAGAAGACCAATGCAGTGACTCCGCTCTGCTCAATTCTCCAGAGGTAAAACCACATGACTGCTGAATGTACATTTTGAATTTAATCTTTACTCATTAACAAAAGAGTACTTAATTTTGCGAACACAAACTGATGCTTTTCTAAATTCATTATAATAAGTCGTCCAAGTCCTGAAGTAACATAGCAGCCCCATTACGTACCAATGCATCCAATATTTTTTTAACGTTGGCTTCATTGTTTTTTGATTACTATTACTTGAGTATAATATTATTTTGAAGTGACGCTAATCTTGAGTAAATTTTTTGGCTACCCCGCGCATCTCTGTCTGTGAACATGTCATTTAAAGTCCAACACACTATTATTCTCAGTCAGATGGGAGGAGAGTGAAGTCAACAGGTTTTGAAGAGCACCACACGACAGACTCAACAACCGACAACACATCCAATCTCTACGCCAAGCCCGTCAGAACAAATAAACTGCGAGGAACCCCGAGACCACCCCACAGCAACGGACCCGGTTAAGACCCACCATCAAGCCCACGACACGCCGTCTTTTCTAACCTAAAATTGAACGTGCTGTCTATGTTTCGCGCAAGTCTATCGTGGCATCTTCAAGCCCGGAGTACGGAGGAGAAGGAGAGAGGAGGTCCGAGGAGCTGAGGAGGTGCAGGAGGATGAGAATACGGCCACGGAACTTCCTGTTGATCAGGTTTACTGGATACTTTTGGGGGCTTTGGTGATTGACGACCAATCATGTCAAATTCATCTTGACATTGTTTTGCTGTGAATTTACATCAGTTTATTTTAAGTTGGAAGGTGGCAGCGCATGAACTGAAGTGTACATGAATTTTTGTTGTTGTTGTTTATTTTCAAGAGAGTGGCCGAAATAATAGAGGACGAAGAGCTGAATATCACATACGATGCTCTGCCCAATATATTGAAGGTATACGCAATACCAAGGCAAACCTTCTACCAAAGAGTTCTATACTTGCATTAAAAGGATCCTAAAATGTACAATCGTTGTAATCTCAGCCATCTGAGCAAGACGAAGAAGAAAAGACGACAATAGTTCAAAGCACAGAAGAAGAGTTTAACCCTGAAAATCTGGTACAAGCTTCACACACTATTGGGGTTCTCGCTACTTTGTCTGATGTTTGTGTTTCTATTCATAGAAAGCTGCGCTTAACAAGATGACTTTGAAGAATACCAATTCTCACGGAGAAATTCAGAAAAATTGTTTGGAATATGAAGAGGAAAAGGCAAGCCTAACTGTCATAGTTTTGGTATTAACTGGGATCTTCTGGCAATGTTAAAAATACATCTTTTACAGGATGGTCCAAAAGTCGAACAAAACCACCATCATGGAGAATGCTTCATCAGAGACCATTCATAACCACTCCAAAGCGCTTTATTTGCTTTTATCAAACTGTGTTAGACAGCAAAGTAATTTCATACACTGTAAGATTGTTTTCATAAACAGGTTGTCTATAAAAAAAAAAGTAGAACAAATGCTTCAATAAATGTATATGTCTTAGTTTATGTAATGAAATATTTTCCTGGAAGACTAAAAAAATAAAAATATTAAATCAAAATTATATATATTTTTTTAAATATGAATTTAAATGCAGATACACAGGTCTACTAACAGCTATACGCATCTAGCTCAGAAAATGGTAAGAGTCTAGGATTTCACGAAATGTTTTATAAGCCTGGCGGGCCACAGATTTATAAAACATTTATGTCATCATATTAAACATGATGTATATGAAAACAATGAGTCATCAAATAAATATCACAAAGAACGCATTTTAATACATACATTTTTTTCAGGCCCTCAACGATCAAACATGTAAAACAGTGGATAATGCCATACGCAATATGGAAAATAGAAACTACAACGTCATTAAAAAAAAAAAAAAATTTAAAAATCCTTTACAGAAAAGTATACATATTTTAACATTTGAAGACGCAATGATGACAACTAATGGCTGATATGTGAGCCGTATCAGGGACCGAATCGAAATACATTTTTGTTTGCCTGTAAAACCTACATTTCAAGACGGTCTAAGAAACTAAGCAGCTCCCACACTGTCATTTGAACTTGTCCTCTAAAGGCCTTAAAGAAGATGACTTTCACATTGGCGTCTAAGTGTGCCAAAATGGAGCTCGATAAATCTGGTCAAATTGTGGGAGTGAACCCTACGTGAACCCACCCGCGTCCCTCTTGCTTTCACTTTGCGCAAGTCTCTCCCAGAAATGCCTGCGCTTGTTTGCTTCCACTCAGAAATATGGTCAGCGTCGAGCACCTTGTTTGAATGTAAATGATCTTGACGCACTGACCTGCGTTGAACTTATTTTGACCGACATCAGGTCAAAGTCAAGAAGAATTCAAATGGAAATGACACCCTTTATAAAATGTAAAAGTAAAGCACATTCATTCATTTTATATGTCAGTGCACGTCTACCTGCTACCTTGACTTATTGGTTACATTAAACTCGTAAGGCAAGGCAACATTAGATCAGAACTAAGTCCGAGTGCTGACATCATCCATGGAGCTTATAATACACAAAGTGATCCCAACCATAGTGAGGAACATTCCGGCAACGGCCTCTGGAGAGAATAAAGGTTCCAAAAAAAAGAAAAAGAAAAGGTTTTAACAGACCTGGTAAAATTTCTATAGGGGTGTTCTTATTTGGAGAGGCAAAGAAATGAATTGAGAAAAGACTCACGTTTGCCTCCAAAGTTTTCACCCAGCAACTTGCCAGTGACAAGGGTCCACAAGAAAGTGAGTGAGTTGGACACGGGGACAGCCAATGACAAGTCTGCGTGAAAATGTATACTTATTTGCAATAAGTGAAGAGTAATGGCTTTTCAATTGACCAATAAAATATGAACTAATGATGAATTAAAACAGAAACTATGTATGTTTAACAATACGAAGTGTTCTCAGAACCATTTTTTAACTATTTTTACCACAGGTTACAACATTTTCCCTCCATAAATTATCACACAGAGATGGAAAATGGGAAAAAAAATTCAGAGACAAAAATGAAGTGTAGCATGAGACCTTACTGATTTCAAACATTAAATCTTTTTTTTAAAGAAAAGAAAATCTGTACTTTTTGTACCCTTCAAACCACACTATTTAATTCTCTAATATTACAATTTACAATTTTCCCCTCAAAATAATAACTTACATTTTGGATCACTATAAAAAAATACGCAACTTTTCAGAGAAAAACACAAGTACAGGTATCTGTTTCACTTTGTCAATCATGATCAATCCACATATTCTGCTAACTAATGCATGTGTAAACACAACTTGGACCGATTTTTTGTTGTTGTTGAAATGTTGGTCATATTTGAGGCTAGTATTAAATCTTACCTGTCGTGGAAAGAGTGTAATAGTAGACCAAAGAGCCACTTTGATTCAGGACAAACGGGATGAGATACTGAGGATGACAGGGACACTCATGTAAAGTTGATGTGAATAAGGGAAATATTGACAAGGAATAGTGTGTTTACCTTGAGATTAGAGAACAGAAACTTGATCTCAGCTAGAAACTGAGCAACTTTGCCCATCTTGTTCACATGTTCGATACCTTCCGTTCCTCTCTTGAGGAAAGGGTTGGTGCAGCCCCATAACACGGACACCAGCAGGAGACTCAGCACCTCCGCTATTATTTAACACATACACAAGTCAAAAATAAAAATTAGCCACGTTTGATCATTTCTTATTATGTTCTATGACTGTCACTTTAGACATAAACTGTCAGGTTCTAGTGCAGCTAGTTGACTTCCTTAGCATAATGGGTATGATGCTATTTGTCACCTAGATAGGGTTTCCATTAGTTTAATGGAGGCAGATATGATAATAGTGGCGTTATAAGCGCCAAAAAATGACAATGAGACAATAAGCATTTATAAAATAGTTACAAGGACAATGTAAAGTACCCACCGAGAGTCACCATCGTAACCAAACAATTCCGTAGTTGACAGCTGATTGTCACGTGTTCTCCATACGTATCAAAACTCTCAATTTAGGACTAAAACTACGTAAAAACACAATTCACTGCTGCTATTTGAAGAAAAAAAACCACTTTCTCAAGTAGCCTGGATCAGATTTAAGTACAGTCAATTCATTAGGTTTATTTTAGTCACCAACGATGTTTTTCTTGATTGCTACTGCAGGTGATTCGATTCTTAGATATCTTATTATGTGCATGTATGATACGCGCTACGAGCCAAAGGGGACAAGCGTTGTCGGTCATTTGGGAAGGTGCAATTGGATAAATGCAAGGCAGTCAATGAATAAATTATGCTCACGTTAGAGCTAGAAATCCCCGACACAAGATGACTGCCGCCTTGCGCAACCGGCTACGCTTTTACCCATCTAGCTTTGAGTAGAGATATTAGTACGTTCTTTAAGCACTGTTAAGCCACTAGTGGCCCACAGGAGGTGCAATAACAGACGTTTCTTCACCAGGATTTGGATCAAATTCTGTACCTCGAACGAGGCTCTTTAAAAACAAAATATTAATAACAATGGCATAAAATATGGGCTAAATTTTGTAAATTATAAATTTGTGAAATTAGAACCTGTAGTCTGAGTCTGTCACAGCAGTTATGCCTAATGTGGACTGGACATCAGTCAATCATTGGGCACATTTGAAAACTGAATTATTCACTTTTATTTGCATCAAATTTACATTTCTCAACCATTACATAAAACATAGCATTTCATTCTCCTATAATGCCGTCAAATATGTAAAAGGACCACTACTAATAGAGAAACCCATGAAAAGTAAAGTGCAAAATGGGTTGACATCAAAATAAACATGATGGAAATGGACAAATGACTAAAAAAATGCCATACAAATTTAAAGAAATGATAAACCAGTGCTAATATTATTATCTATTCCAAAAATGATGCACAAACACTGACTCGTAGGACCAAAAGCAGCCTCACTTCACATTCACCCCGAAGCTGTTTTATCATGTCTTTTTGTTCACATTTCGTCTCTGTACAACAACAACCAAATCGGGTTTCCACAGAATTCCATCTATAGTGGCAGGTGTGTCAGTCAACCTTTATAGGAGGTGTTACGTGTTGTGGATGCTCACCGCCGTGGAACGGTTAGCCACGCTGAACTCTTGTTCCGTGCGGTCCACAGAGCTCACTTCTGTTCTGGGCCACTCTGACGAGCCGGAGTTGGAATAAGAGACCCCGCCAGACACGGAATTGACCCCGATGGGGGCCATGGGGACGGTCGGAACTGAGGCCTGGGGCATCTTAGCAGGTTTGGCAACCCCGTTGGATCCCAGGAGTCGGGACGTGTGTGTCCGCCTGAAAAAATTAAGCAAAAAAGTGTCTCCATCTTAGAAAGTTTTCCCAGGCTTATCGTCAGACTGTGTGTTTATTTGTTTATTCCTTATATAGTTGCCATGCATCATTGAAAAGGAATGTGGTCGTACTTGTTGTATGTCTTCAAGATGAAGAGAAGAATGGTGAGAATGACGATGATCCCGATAACGATGACAGCGATCATTGCGCCAGAACCTGGGAGAAAAACAACAAAATGTAATCTGAGTGACATGGTTTAAGGAAAGCGTCATGAGAAGGCGCTTACTCTGGATGAGGATTTGTTCTCTGGATTTGGTGATGCTGTTTGTTGTGTTTTGGGGTGAGGGGGTTGAAGTTTGCATCTTTAACACCTGCAAAGCAACAAAAAAAAACTGTCAAATATCGTTTATTGTCCCACTGTCTCCTCAGGGGATACTTCATTTAATTTGATTGCATTTTGTTTGTAAAATAAACAAAAAAAGTGCAAAACATAGTCAGTAAGGGGTTAATCAAAATACCTTTTATGACAAGGGTGTCAGACTCGGTCGGGTTGGTTCGCGGGCCGCTTTAACGTCAACTTGATTTCATGTGGGCCGGACCATTTTAGATATATTTAGATTTTTTGTTTACAAATGGATTAAAAGAACTGGATTAAAAGCCCTGAATATTCAATTTTTTATAGATCTAAAACAATGTTTATTTTAGCTTTTTTTATATATATTTTTAGATTTTACAAAATGATTTTTGAACTAAAAACAGAAAAATGGATTAAAAAAATGACAATTATTGATTTAAAAGGGGGAAAATCAGAAAATTTAATATACATCTATACTCATTTTAATTTGATCCTAAAACAGAAAGTCGGCACTCATGATTTACTTTCCCGGGCCACACAAAATGATGTGGCAGGCCAGATTTGGCCCCGGGCCGCCACTTTGACACGTGTTTTATGATAAATGAAAAGTGTAAGATCACTGCCAAGCAGGTCGGTCACCTGCATGCTTCAAAAATCTATTGCGGGAATATTAAACGTGATGACATTTTTTACTCTTGATGTTCACATAATGAAAAAAACAACGTTCACACGGCTTGGTCTTTTTTTTAACTTTGTGCTGTCATTCCAATTGTGACCGATTGCATTTTTTCGACTGAAATTAATTTTCCACGGCGGTAGCGTTGTGTTCTCTTCTCTCGCTGGAGGGGAAAACATGACGTGACAATCACTGGCGGTGTTGACATATAATTAACCCTGCACATTAAAGGCAACATATTTAATGGGGAATGTTTGCAGAGGCGACAGGTCCTGATAAGTGGTTTGTTGCTGGTTAGGCATTGTTAGGCCTGTCATTATGCAGCACACACGTGGTTAAAATTGTTCGGATTCATGTGAAGGTTTTGAAAAAGGATGTTATGTTTTGGGGGAAATAAAACTGTTTGCTGTTTCGCAACAAAATATTATTTGAAAAATGTTTCTATCACTCCCTTCATAGTACAAAAGCTCTGTTATAGTGACTCATCATTACAAGGCAATTTAATGGCATTCATTATGTATAACAATAATAATAATAATAATAATAATTGGACATAGGTTTTGTCATCATCATTGACTCGACAAAAGCTCAATTGTCATCATACCCAGCTGCAAATGACGAAATTATAAATCCGCAGGTAGATGTATTTGCATGCATCAGGTAAAGGGTCATGGGACGGTGCTTCCTAGTCACCGTGTGATACTAATCTCTATATTTTTCCACATATCCTCATGTGACGCACTTTCACCCTAGGCCAGGGGTGTCAGACTCGGGTTGGTTCGCGGGTCGCTTTAACGTCAACTTGATTTCACGTGGGCCGGACCATTTTAGATATATTTTGATTTTTTTTAAATAAATGGATTAAAAGAACTGGATTAAAATCCCTTAATATTCATTTTTTTATAGATCTAAAACAATGTTTATTTTAACTTTTTTTAATGTTTTTAGATTTTACAAAATGATTTTTGAACTAAAAACACAGAAAGAATTGATTAAAAAATTACAATTATTGATTTAAAAGGGGGAAAATCAGGAAATTTAATATACATCGATACTCTTCATTTTAATTTGATCCTAAAACAGAAAGTCGGCATTCATGATTTACTTTCCCGGGCCACACAAAATGATGTGGCGGGCCAGATTGATACACGTGCCTTAGGCAAACAACATTTTGATGGTCTGCAAACCAGGACTCTGTCAAAAGGGAACTATAAACTGACCCGTACTTTTAAATGTCATAGTTACCCAATGAATTGTGTTGTTTCAATTTACGTGCCTAAATCTGACACTCAGCAATTTCAGGACCCTTTCCTAAGTCTTAAAGTGACATGTTCTATTTTTGATGACCCTAAACTCAATATTTAGATTTTTTTTTTTTAACCTAAAGTTTCTCACCAGTTGAAGCATATATAAAAGTGATAATATACTAATAAACAACAGCGGTAAAGATGAGATAAGGAATATGATTTGTATTTCCTCTGCCGACAGACCAAAGGTTTCAAATGGCAATTTAGGGTAATTTATTAACGAATACACTTTCAACAACCATAATGAACGTCCAAAACATTTGAAGATGATTGCACTTCCATAGCCGTCAATAACAGCTCATAAGTTATAAGTGATAAGATACCTACTTTTTAGGGTTTAAGGATGTCCCACTAAAATAGGGCTGCTTTGGCAGTGAGTTACTATGAAGAACCAAAAAAAAAGGAAAATCTGTTTAGTTAAGTGAGGAAAAAGCACCAAAAAACACCAAAAAATGGATTAAAGTAGAAGCATAACTTACCTCCGGAGCTCCACTGTGTTAGAAGTCCGTTTCTCCAGATGAGAAGGTGATGAGCGTACTTCTCACCGACCCCCCTCCCTCACCGAACAGAGGGGGCATAGTCCACTCAAGATCAGTGGAGGTCCTACTCAACCTTGAAGCCTGTTGCAGGAAATAAGAGACAATAAATAAATACAATTTTGTTATAAAATTCAAATGATGCCACTCACTCTTTGCGTGCAATTGAATAATAGAAGGTGTTCTACTTTGTAGGGCTCAAAGTCCTACATCAGAGGCAGCTGGTTTTTCAGGTCCTCCCGCTCGGCCCTGGAGGCGTGTCAGACGTGGCGCCTGTTCATAAAAAAAACAATTAAAAAAAACACACACAGCAGAATCCGCCATGTTGGCATATTTTTTCCGGCTGGGTTTGAACAACACCTCAACAAGGGAAGCAAATATGAATATAATTGTTTTTTTTCCCAAGTATTTGTATGTGTGATGCACTTTTTATGTGAATAGTAGAGCATTTGCTGATTCAAATGTATTATTTTTGATAGCATCTTCCCCCCGTGTCTGTGTGAGTTTTCTCCGGGTACTCCGGTTTTCCTCCCACATCCCCAAAAATATATTTTGTAGGCTGGTTGAACACTCTAAATCACAGCTGTCAAAGTTGCGGCCCGGGGGCCAAATCTGGCCCGCCGCATCATTTTGTGCGGCCCGAGTAAGTAAATCATGAGTGCCAACTTTCTGTTTTAGGATCAAATTCAAATGAAGATTATAGATGTATATTATATTTCCTGATTTTCCCCTTTTTAAATCAATAATTGTAATTTCATCCATTTTTTTCTTTTGGTGTTTTTAGGTCAAAAAGTATTTTGGAAAATATAAAAATAAATATATAAAAATATTTTCGGTTTTCCAGTATATTGAATATAATTTAAAAAGAAATTGTTTCCATTTGAAATGAAAAACAAATGATTATTAGATGTTTTCCCTTACTAAGAAAAAAAAAGTTCAAATAAACAGTTTTATATCTATAAAAAACGGAATATTTAGGGCTTTTGATCCACTTCTTATAATCCAATTTAAAAAAAATCTAAATATTATATCTAAAACGGTCTGGCCCACATGAAATCGAGTTGATGTTATTGCGGCCCGCGAACAAACCCGAGTTTGACACCCTTGCTCTAAATTGTCCTTTGCTATGAATCTGATTGGTTGTCTGTCTTGTTGCACCCTGTGATTGGTTGTCAATCAATTCAGGATTTATTATCAGTTTAATTAGAAGTGAAAATAAAGAACTTTATAAAGCATTGTTCCCTATTTTTCCAGTCCACTTGTGCTTGCATCTGTGTGTGAGGCTTAAATATTAACTACAATAGTACTTCAAGTGTGTAAGGGTGTGGTACAAACCTGGTGATATTAGTTTGGAAGAGAATTGTGAAGTATCTGGGCCTTATTATTGCCTCTCCAGTAACACCCTTCCTTGTGGTCTCTTCCCAAACACTGGCAAAAAAAAAGTCACTGGGGGCTCGGGTTACCATCCGGAGGCAATTAAGGCAGCTCCTGTAGCTTTTTTTTGGGAACAAGGTTGAAGTGAACACATTGTTCAACATTCCCAGGTGTTCCCACTTTGCTTATCCAGCCTTACAGGAGAAGAGCATATATTAAAAATCTGCAGGAAGACCAGCATTCACTCTATCTATATATTTATACATTGCATTTTTGGGTCATTTGGCCACATTTGTCATATTGATTGTTTCATGAATCCACTAAAAATAATTACACAGATCAATCTGAGAAAAATTGTAAAGCAACTTTCTTCACAAAATGAATGATTTATGCAGGTTTGATAGAACTACAGGAATAAATTTCCTTTTCACTTGAAAATAAGATGAGTTTAAAGAGATTACAATCGCAATCTTTGCACCCTGGTAACTAAAAACAATCAGTTAGTCATGCTAGTTAGTCAATTAGTGCATGAATTCACCATAAACCATGTAAACATTAATTAGCTTATTATAAATGACACCAAACGTGGCTTTTAAGAAGTCTTTATGCTCTCTATTTGAAACAATACTACACAAACAGAAGCAGATACTCTTAAGAGAGAAAGAACATGGAAGTACACATACCGGTATTTATTACATCTGTAAATTATTGCTCATTTTTGCTACTTTTGTTTTCTGGATTTTTCTACCGTACGAGACATATAAAGACATATCAGTCACATGTCAACAGAAATATTCAACGCAAAAAACAATACAATATAGTGACAAACTTCATTGAGCCTTTTTTTTCTGAAATGACGGTTGCACCTGTAAATTGTCAACGAGAGAGAAGCCGTGACAAAGCGTGCGTGTGCACACGCACGCACTGCTGGGACAGCGCCTCAGCAACATAAAAATTTGGCATATGTACAAAAATATACACGTACACACACATTTGTGAGCACAGAGTACAAAAAGTCATCACGTCGCTGGCCCTTTAAGAAGGGCCCTGCCAAGGTTTTTCCTATTTGAGCGTCACACGTCGACATCTTCAGTAAAAACGTTTCGGGGATGGTTTGTTTTCAAGGACGGAAAAAAAACGACATTAGCAATGCTGAGACAAAGGAGAAAAAAAGTGTCGCATGGTCGCGAAGGCCAGTTAAGGTGTCGGACAAACACAAATGAAGAAAAACAAAGGTGCTTTTCTAACTACTAGTAAAGGAGACAATCACAAACACTTAGTTAAAGTGCTCAGATGCATCTTTTTTTTAGCTAAAAATCTAGAATTTGTTATTGGACCAGAATCAGGAAAAAACTGAAAATGAAGACATTTGTTCTATTTTATAATACTCTCAAAAGAGCATTGATTTAGGCTTACATGTGAGTTTTGAACTCAGCCTTTTGAATATTTCAGTGGTTTTTACACTTGTTGCTCTCTCATAAGGAGCTAAATGGAAAATTTGATCCATGGAAACCATGTTTGTAATTCATAAATGTCATCTTGAATCATCTTTCATAATTGAGATCAATGAAAATGCTTTGACAGCCACCCACAAAAAAAGATAAAATAATCCCTCTAGAGCAAGGGTGTCCGTCTCGGGTTGGTTCGCGGGCCGCTTTAACGTCAACTTGATTTCACGTGGGCCGGACCATTTTAGATATAATATTTGGATATTTTTTTATATAAATGGATTAAAAGAACTGGATTAAAAGCCCTGAATATTCATTTTTTTATAGATCTAAAACAATGTTTATTTTAGCTTTTTTTTAAATATATTTTTAGATTTTACAAAATGATTTTTGAACTAAAAACACAGAAAAAATTGATTAAAAAATGACAATTATTGATTTAAAAGGGGGAAAATCAGTAAATATAATATACATCTATAATCTTCATTTTAATTTGATCGTAAAACAGAAAGTCGGCACTCATGATTTACTTTCCCGGGCCACACAAAATGATGCAGCGGGCCAAATTTGGCCCCCGGGCCTCCACTTTGACACCTGTGCTCTAGAGTATTATACTAATAAAAACACACAGTTTTAGTCCCATCATCTGTGCAGATGTTGCGCCAATGTTTGCGTAAAAAAATTCCTAACTTCAGAATCCACAAATTTATATGTAATACAGCCAATGTATACAACATTTAGTAGTGTTGCACCAATACTGATACTATTATTAGTATCTGTACTAATATAAAAGTGGCATAATCGGTAGCATGGAGTACTAAGTACTAACATGTACTGTTTAATATTTAGTTTGCAACCACGGCCAGCTCTGCACCCTGTTGAAAAAAAAAAACACAAGATAGACGTCCAATTGGACATCTAGCGCCATCAATGGCGTACAATGAGCTAAGCGGTGTCTGACCAAGCCACAATAATAACCACATAGTATCGGTATCAGGTCATGAAAGCTGAATGCCAAATAGTATATTTACTTTTTTTTTTTTTTAAACACTGTTGTAATGGAAGTTTGGAAACGCACAAAAAAAGTAATGAAATATTTAAATGGGACGCTTATTGTTGCCAATGTCAGGCAATGAGTTAACAAAGTATGAAATTCCACAAATTATTTTGAAAACAATCTGTTTGTGTGGTTTCCGTTCCTTACCCTACTAATGACTCAATAAGGCTTAAAAAAAGGAAAGTGAGAATGAAAAATGCATTTGTTCTATTGTGTTTTTGTAAGTAAAAATTCCAGTCTGTCTAGCGCTTCAAAATAACTACGATGAATCATAGTTGTTCATTTCACCAGTTATTCATTTTCAAACACGACAAAAAAGTGATTGTTTGAAACAAAAGAGCACGAGGCAAAAGTCGCATGGGCGAAAAATAAAACATTAAACAAGAGTCCATGCACATTTACTATCATCCTCCTGAAGGAAATATGTGAGAATGCTTTGGTTGACATCTCATCAGGCAACTTTTCCCTCCCGGCCTAGAAAAGCGTCTACAAAGACAAAGCGCTATGTACAAAGCGACAGGACGGTCCTTTGCAAAAAGGAGTCGCAGCCCGATAAAAGGAACGATAAAAAAAAATGTCGACAAGACAGGAGGAATAGGAAAAAATTCAAATGGAGGATAAAAGAAATCGAGAAAGATGCCATTTGGAGTTGTGCATGCAAATGTAAGTTCAACTTTTGCGTCTTAACCATGCAAAAAAGTGTCTCGAGTACACAATAAGAACAAACATCTAGTAGTTAAATCAAATTTTCCAAATGGGAGAAATATTCAGCCAACAACTTGTTTGATAGTCACACGATTGCGCTCCGTGCAGTGTTTGTGACATTAAATATTCACTTGACTAGTATTGTTTCACGCTGTAGAGTACGTATATACATGCATCTTGATGCGAGCTGATATGAACAAGAGTGGCAAAAAGGGTACCCCCCAAAAAATGTGCAAATCCCCCCCGAGAAAAACACCAATCATCGCTAAAGGAAACAATGAGGTGAGCCGGGCAAGCTAATGCGCTAATTCGATTAGCGTAGCGCAAATGTATGACCTTCGGCGTGCCGGGGCGGAGTCAAAGTAGCCCTGCCGTAGGAATGTGACGCATGTGTGTGAGTGTGTCCCCCCCTCGTGGTTTCCCTCCGTCCGCCTCGTCCGATGGCCCACAAAAACTGGAGCAATGTTTGTCTGTTTTTGAGCGGGAATGACGGCGGCGGCCGTGCACTCCGTGAATGCAGAGGTGAGACGGAGAGAAGAAGAGGCAAAGGAGAGAGAGAGAGAGAGGTGGGCAGGGGGGTAGGTGTGTTGCAGGTCAACAAACCGCCTGTAGGAGAGTAGACAGGCTCTAGTTGAAGACCTTCGGGGCTCCGTCGGGACGTCTGGTCTGCACGATTTCCTGCTTGGGTCGTGCCGCCTCTTCGTCCTCCGTTTCGCTCTCGCACACGTGGACCACGACACTTGGGGTGGACTCTGTGCCGGCGTGCAGCTCGTACTTCTCCCCTGTCATGGCAGAGTAGAAAGAGAGAAGAAAATGTCATGTGGACAGCTGATTTTGGTATATCCTGGTGTCCTCATAAGGCAGGGGTGTCCAAACGATTCCACAAAGGGCCGCATTGGGTTCAGGTTTTGGTTCCAATGGATCCAGTGCAGACAGTATAACAAATGAGGTTTCTTCTGCAACCAGTAGACGTGGTGGCAATCAACTGATTACACATTTAAGACACCAGATTGGTGAAAATGTATCCTCTTTGGAATGAAAACCTGCACCCTTTGTGGCCTTTGAGGACTGGTTTGGACACCTGTGACATAAGGGGACATCAGGTCTAAACTTGTCTTAGTATTTCTTACCAATTATTATTGTTGTTGTTTTGTTTTAATAATATTAATAATAATAATATAATCGGACATAGGCTTTGTCATCATCATTGACTCGACAAAAAGCCTGATTGTCTTCATACCCAGAAACTGCGCATGACGAAATTGGTAGTGCTTCTCCATAAGGTGCGTTTTCCCGGCAAAAGACCCAAATAATATCTACTTAGGAATGCCTCTACTTACTAAATATTCAGTCAATGGGAAAATGATCCAGGATACAAAAGGAATTCAAGTTACAAAACGCAAAATCTCTCTCTCAAAAAAACCCCTGAAATACACTTTATGTAACCTGTATTTCATTTTGAAATGGCATGATAGAGTTGGCATCTCCCAGCTTTCATTCACTGCCGTATTACCTCTTCAAATGCGTTGAAGGTCTACTATCAAAAATAAATTCATTGTGGAAGTGATTGGACATCTATCATTGTCAATGGCAGTGAAGGATTGAAAACAACCTTTTCGCAAAAGCCATAACGTCTAATATCAGTGCTTGCGACTATATGAGATAAGCCATGCAATGACTGAAGCGGTTTGTTTTCAGTCTGATGTAGGCTACTCAGAATGAAAAGAAAACACTCTTCAGATTGCATCGCAGTTGCCATGGCGACAAGACGGGATGAAGGAAATTGGCCCTGCGGAAGAACAAGGGAACGATAACATCCAAGGTCCGTGTGCGTGGCGGACCGGCAGAGGGCGTCGGCAGGCTGGTGGACACTTTAACCAGGTTTAAACGGATGAGCGAAACTAAATAACGAGAGATAAACTTTAAAGAGCACAAAGGTGGAAATGTTTTTCTTTGTGCTCGCTGACATTTTCTTAAAAAGCCATCGGAAATGTGACTCAAGCCATATTGTTCTGACTTTATGAGCATATCGGACAAAAGGCTGCTGGAAAGTCCTACTTTAGTTATTGGGGGCATATGGAAGCAATGGGTCAAATAAACGTGCTGTTGGCAATAGAATTAGAATGAGTTAGTATCGTATTTTTTTTAACTATAAGGTACACTTTTTTCATAGTTTGGCAGTGGGATGATCTGACGCAGCCCTATTCAGCATGTTGTTCTTTATTATGTTAACTTGCATTTCAACATGAAATGTGTGGTTCTTGGTCTTGTTTTGGGAGAATGACATTTAATTCCCCTTCGAAAGTGCAAGACTGAAATCAAAACTCACTTTTCAGGGCAAAAAAACGTTATTTATATTCACTCTATAGTTAAAAAGATGAGATGCCAATTTGTCTATTTGACAGTGGTGTACGAGAAACACATTATTGACCTTTAAAAAATGCATGACAAAGTCATCTCGGGAACCCCTCGGGGGGGGGGACGTCAACGACTAAATGTTCACGAATCACCCGTGTCGCTATTCCTCGTCACGCCCGACGTGAGCCTGACAAGCGCTCAGCTGTTTTCTGAGCTTAACGGTCGCCAACGACTCACCAGGCCCCAGCTTGGCGACCGCGCACAGCAAGTCGTAGTTGATGACCGGCGTGGCGTCGTCGCTTTGACTCCAGCCCACGGGTGGCGAGGCAGGTGGCGAGATCAGGAACTGTTTAACGGGCTGCGGGGGCGCCAGGTAGGACTTGTCGATGTCCTCGTCGCCATTTTGAACCTGCCGATGATGACATCAAGACAAATTAGTTGTCAACACTTATTTACCCATTACCTAACCCATTAATATTAAGTTATAAACAATTGCCAACGATTTTGATGGTTTATCAAGACATGCTTGTCCCCAAAAACTCTTAATAGTAATTTTTATTGTATTATTTGACTTTTTTTAAAAGGAACTATTTTTTTAACTAAATTTATTTCAAAATATTTTAATAAAAAGGAGAGAGAAAAAAACAGTATTCTAACTTTGAGTCCTTTTTAAGTTCAATATTTGCAAAATTGATTAATTGATTAATTTTCATAGTCCAACTTTGCTTAGTTTTTTGTCCCAATCTTTAGTTAAAATACAAAGAACAGGTGTTATAACATTAAAACAACATGTGAGGATGGCGTCCCCAAATGGACAAAAATAATACTCACCCCTCACATTGTATTGCTAGTGAGCTTCAACAAATAATTATATTAATAATCGATGGATCTGTCGAATATTTCTCCTAAAATTAATTAATTGGGTAGAAAAGAATTCTATCTTTTTATCCTAACACTAAATATTTGAAATAAAGAACTTACATTTCTCAAATCTAAAATAGATTCCTTTTAAAATGAAGAGTTTCTGAGGATTTGTCAAATTTATAGTTAACTCTTTCACTGCCATTGACGATGGCATACGTCCAATCACGTGGCTCTTTTCATCTTTCTGCTTTAAATGAACAAAGGTTCATTTGCTGATACCCTCCCACTTCAAATGGATTGGACATCTATTGCTGTCAATGGCAGTCAATAACTGAAACAGTCTAAACAATTAATTAAAATCGAGAGTTGTTTTGTCAATGAATCACTTATAATCATTGCACCTCTCATTGGCATTATGCATAAAGCTAAAACAAATAGGTAGCTATTTCTTGTTTTTTCGAGAGTAATAAATCACTTCCCTAAAGCTCTGAATGATTTATGGTGCTGTAGTAATTCTTTTAAATCCCAAACCGCCAAAAACTGAGCAAGCGTGAGCAGACTTTCAGCTCCACTGTCTGCAAAATAAATCACTAAGGTGCATCTGGGTAACACTGACTTTATACACAATAGCGCAAAAAAAGCGCATTCAACTTGAGTGCATCTAATGAGAGGATTTATCCCGAAATGGGCTGCTGGCATTTTCATTCATTAGCTGTAGTATTAACAAAACCCTCAGTATATGAGGTCATTGTCTCCGCTGTATTAAAAAAAATGTAATCCTCTTTTAATTACACACTAAGAGGCAGGAAAAAGTCACAGAAGATCGATGACCGTCATAAAGATGATGCATGGCAGCTTGCCATGTGTGCATTTCCAACTAGGGTGTTTGTAAGCCTTGCAGGGGTAAGAAACATACGGTCCTCGGGCCAGAATGGGTCCCTGGGATTGTTCTGCAATGTGTTTATACTGTGTATAACGTCATATTGCTTGACAGATTATTTCATGTGGAGTTTTGGAATATTATACGTAGGATAGTGTATTAATTTACTTGGAAAATGAAAACTTTTTGGGCCAATGATCTACTGGTCTAACCCACCAAATGACTTTGACCCCTCTGCGCTAATTGCTCTCGGGCAAAGCTCACCTGGGCAAAGTAGAGTTTGAGCTTGCGGCCGTTGAACTCGGACTCGTGCAGCTCGATGCGAGCGCGGGCGGCTGCCTCGGGGGTGCTGAAGTTGATCCGGACTCTCCGGAAGCTCTTGAACAACTGGAAAGTGGCCTGGTTGTCGTAGATCCGAAAGGCCGCTTCGAATCGTTCCTGTGAAAAATGGTCAACAGTTTATATTAAAGCTGTCTTAAGACATGGCGGGTTGCAAACTTCCTATGGATGCCCTTCCCCCACGCTGGAGTGCCATTTTAGCATATGTCAACAGTTTATATTAAAGCTGTCTTAAGACATGGCAGGTTGCAAACTTCCTATGGATGCCCCTCCCCCTATCTTGAGTGCCATTTTAGCATATGTTATGATCAGATTAAATATAACCTGTATTGTTTTTTCCAGGAGATGAGACAGAGCTAATATTGTTCAGTGATTCAGCGCTGCTTCCGTCTGAGACTGAGACGTGACTTCTGCTGCGCTCCATTCATTTTCTCACCAACTAATTGGCAAATGTGGTTTCAAATTATTGTCCTTTTTTTTTTCAAACCCAATTGCCAATTCTTTGTCACCTACAATTCTATTGTATTCTGGCCATGTTGCAGACGTCCGCTCGGTCTCGTCGGCTGCAAACTCAATCAGGCAGCTCGGTGGGAGGGCGACAGAGAAGAGACCGCTGGGAGGCTGACTAATCAGCGGCGCTTCTCGTGTCGCCTCAGCCCACCCAAAAAAGAACACTGCGGTGATACGCATGGGCTCTGGTTTCCAAAAATGCCAGCTGAATATGGCGTGGTGATGAGGGAACACGCTGTGCTGTTTCTCTCTAAGCACACAATACATTTCTCACTATGGAGTCCAACATCCCCCGACATAAATTGTCCTTTTAAAAAAAAAACGTTTTTTCCTTGTATTTGAGAAACAAATCAAGGAAATGTTGGTAATCCTTTTAAAGGAAGGTTAGCTAAGATCTATGATTATTGACATGTTCCATTTAGACATCTTGAAGAAGGCAACAACAGCGTCTGAGCCAAAAACTTTAAGACTAGACAGTGGTGGCAAAGTACCGCACGTTTCGCTGGCAGACAAAATAGCATCACTGTGTCTGACACATGCAGGGAGTGTAAGGATTCAGCTAGCTGTGAATCACAACTGCACTGTAATGTGGCATGCTTGGGGGAAAAAACATTTTGCTTTTCTCACAGACAAAACATGCTTTAAATAACTAAACACTACTTAAAATATATCAGGACATCTGATTAAACTTCCAATTTTACCATTTAACTGTACAGTGTGATGTTGATAATGGGGATTTTTGTAAAAACAGTAAATTTAGCAGAAATAATATCACATTAGGCATCATATGTAGTTGTTTCCTACTTAAAATGTATCAGGACATCTCATTAAACTTCCAATTTTACCATTTAACTGTACAGTGTGATGTTGATATTAGGGATTTTTTTAAAAACTGTAAATTTAGCAGAAATAAAATCACATTAGGCATCATATGTAGTAGTTTCCTACTTAAAATGTATCAGGACATCTGATTAAACTTCCAATTTTACCATTTAACTGTACAGTGTGATGTTGATATTAGGGATTTTTTTAAAAACTGTAAATTTAGCAGAAATAAAATCACATTAGGCATCATATGTAGTAGTTTCCTACTTAAAATGTATCAGGACATCTGATTAAACTTCCAATTTTACCATTTAACTGTACAGTGTGATGTTGATAATAGGGATTTTTGTAAAAACAGTAAATTTACCAGAAATAAAATCACATTAGGCATCATATGTAGTAGTTTCCTAGACAGCGCTTTCATAGAAAACAATGTGAAGAGCAAAATTCAGGGTCTACTGCTTCAACTCGATAAATGACATATGACGTCTTCTGTTATGGTTTTAAAGCACCAAGTTTACTAGGCCACTTATAATTAGCTCAACAAAAGAGTGTTGATGCATCGCTCTGGCGAAGCCCACTTGAGCGCTTATGCGCAACGAGAATTTTCCATGAGTGCCGGCCAGCTTCTATGACTCATGTCACGAAACGCCATATGTGATTAGTGATAAGCGATGCACTTGGTCAAACTAAATGGATGTTCTGGCACGAGAGAAGAATTGGAAGCAAGCTAGACGATCACGTTTCATCGTCCGTGTGTCTTATTAACGCCGAGATAGATACAGAAGTGCAACAAGTTTGCGTGCAACAAGTGAGTGCGCTGATCATTAATTTACGTGGTCTCAATGGGAGAGGCATCCTGAGGGATGGAGGGGATGAAGGAGAGGGGGTGTCGGGTTGCACCCGGTTGACAGAGAAAAATTGAGAAAAAAACAATATGATGTGTCAAGAGGAGCAATTAAACAATTACATAGCAAGTTCCCAACAATATGCAAATATTCTCTTATGAAAAGAGCGACAGACAGACAACTTGACATCAGGTGAATGCGCTAAGAAAAGCATGTCCTATATTTCATTCCACATGTAGTTGAAATGTCTGGCAAATATGATTCATATCTGTCAGGATGAGACGGTCACATAAGAGGGCACATGAGCCGTGAATGTTCTGCAAATGATGAGAACTACGACAATCATGAAATGGCAGTTTCATTATTTTGGAGTGGCGTTTGAATGTTTATCATAGTGAAAAATTATGCCGTAAGATTCTAAAAAATTGGAAAATGGGTGAATTATTTCCAACGCAGTTTGAAAGTGGTAATACTATAAGAATAAAGTCATACTTTCTAATATTACTAGAAAAATATTGTAGCATTTTGAGGTTAAAATTATTATATCAAATTAAGTAACACAATGGATGCAGGCTGTATAGACAAAGTTTTTTACTTGCTTATATAACATTACAACTTTTTATTTCGTAATGTTCTGACTTTTTTTTCTCTTAAAGTTCAGAATTTAACTTTGTAATATTATGACTTCATTCTCATAATACGAGTACTACAATCTTGTCATGTTACATTTCTATCATAAAAACGATGACTTTAATCTTAAAATATGATATGACTTTCTGCGACTTTAACCTCCTAATATGTTATAACATATGACTTTATTGCCGTAATATAATGCCTTTTTCTCATAATATTACGATTTTAATCTCGTAATATGATAATGGATGACTTTAACCTCATAATATCATAATTTTATTCTCGTAGTACCATTTTTCTCCTTGTTTGGCCCTAATCCTCAGTCATATTCTACAAAAACCCGTCAACAACAGAATATGTCTTATCTACAAGCAGAACAATCAAACTTGGAAGAAAGTACCGAGTTAACCTCCTATGTTATGTAAGATTTTCTTAAGTGGTGTGCTGAGAGATTTTTTTTCAAGGAGAAATGTGTGCCTTGGCTCAAAAAAGCCTGTGCAGAAACACACAAAGTTGCTTACTGCAAACAGAGGTAAGCAATCTCTCTCTCTTTCTAAGTTAAGAGCACACGTCCCCAAAAGACGGCTGAAATGCAGCAAAATCTACACAGGACTCCTGGCAGGTGGGTTCCTGCCCGAAGCCCTTCACTTTGACTGAAAGCCCCAATTCAACTCCATTCCTGGATAGAGGCTGTGGGGACAAGGTGTCCAAACAATCGACCTGCTAGATAGAAGCTGTTAGTTAGCCGATTGTGCTGAGCTCATGCCTCTCTGAGTCACCTTTATGTAACCGCTAAGGCTAACATGGACATAATGAATTCATTCCCACGATTAACATGATGCCACCAAAATAGTGACACGTAGCATTGTATTACAAGATATGACACCAGTATTCGGACAGGGGAGTTTAATTTTCTGAGCAATGATGAATTTAATGTAAAACAAGGGTGTCAGACTCGGGTTGGTTCGTGGCCGCTTTAACGTCAATTCGATTTCATGTGGGCCGGACCATTTTAGATATAATACTTAGATTGTTTTAATAAATTGATTAAATGAACTAGATTAAAGTCCCTGAATATTCAGTTTTTTCATAGATCTAAAACAATGTTTATTTTAGCTTTTGTATATATTTTTTCAGATTTTACAAAATGATTTTAGAACTAAAAACAGAAAAAATGGATTAAAAAATTACAATTATTGATTTAAAAGGGGAAAAATCAGGAAATTAATATACATCTATACTCTTCATTTTAATTTAATCCTAAAACAGAAAGTCGGCACTCATGATTTACTTTCTCTGGCCGCACAAAATGATGCCGCCACTTTGACACCTGTGATGTAAAATATACTGTATTTTTAATATAAGATATACCGTATTTTAGATGGGAACAGGGTTGGTTGTCACAAATGCTACGATTTTATGAATCTTTACCCATCAGCATTCTTCAGAAAAGTTATTCAATAAGTACAGGAAAGATGAATATATTCGGTTTGACTTAATATCCATTTATGACAGTAAGTGCAAGTCAAAGCAAAAATAAGGAGAAAACAAGTCGACTGTTTTTTCTTAAGCGCTCCATTTAACAGTGCAATGTGTCGGAGTGATGCTCCATCCATTTTAGCCCTTTTGGATTAACGTTTTTTTAAACACAACCAAGCCATATCCCGGCTCTTCAAATTATTCAAGTCTTTTGGAATATGCACAATTGGCATTTAAATGGAGGAAACATAGTGGTGTAGTCACAAACTAAGGCTTAGCAGAGGCAGTAAACATGTTTCAATTTGTTTTGATTATGCGTGACAGTCCTTTAATTCCATTTTTCTTGCTAAAGGCATTTGCTCACTTTGTTTTGGCAGAGCAATATATTCCCCAAGTGTTTTTTTTTCACTTTTAATGTAATATTAATTGAAAAAAGACGTTATGAAATGCAGATTTTTTTCCAGCACAATTGATTTATTAGTGAGCCAGTTTTACCTGCAGCCACGCCAGCTTCCTCGTATTCCAAAAATGTAAATGTTATGGGAGACTAAATGGCTCATTGGTTTCCACATATGTCCTGCAATTGATTGGCAACCACAGTGGTATCAAACTAGCGGCCCCTGGGCCCAGATCTGGCTCACCACATCATTTTGTGCAGCCCGCGAAAGTAAACAGTGTAGATAAATTTAATATTTTTTACTAAAATAAAGTAACATTACTGTCTCATCCAAGAAAAATCGAGGACTCCAGATATCAGGATGTAGTCTGGTGTTTATATACTTAATAAACCTAAAAAATAGCCAATTCTGTTTTCCTCTTTTGCATATTAAATCCCCAAATTATAAAGTAAAACGAGAATGACGACGCTTTCACTGCAACTGACGGCACGAGACGTCCAATCCAATTTGTTCATTGGTCGATATAATGGCCCTCCGAAGAAAACCATAACCACAATGCGGCCTTCAACATGGATGAGGTTTACACCGTTTTAAGGAATAGGTTCCAGTTGGTCCCGAGCCTTATTTGATTTTAATATCGTTTCACTGATCCAACAAGGCACCTGAGGGCAATCTTTACTCTACATAATGTCGACAGGTGGAAAGAGACAAAACTAGACATAGAGCACACTGGTGGTCTATAACCGTGTCCCAGAACGTTAAGATCGCCGCTCCAGCACGGTCATTGTGGTGAGCCATTCGTCAGCAGATTGCCCCCTGGGTAACGAGGCCGTTATGTCCTTGGCAGTAATGAAAAGGCTTTCATCGCGGGGGAATCAACGCATGATTTACAACACAGGGGCGCTACAGACTCTCAATCACCTGAGCAGTCGAAACAGGTTTATTGCGGCGCGTCAACGAGGTTTCAAATGTGACGGCGTCATAATAAAACGAATAGCAGAAGCAAACGGGATTAAGAGGAGGATCAGATGCAATACTACAGTTCATCTAGTCTAGTGCCTGTCAACATAGGGAATCTAATTCTGTGAGAGACAGTGACCTCACAGTCTGAAGCTAACGGATCAGTCAAGTGGTTGAAATGCGTAGGTAGAACGCAGCATTGCGATTTGAGAGTGTTCTTATGTAAAGCCGATATCGGGTTTCCAACGTGTGTCAGGTTCACTGACAAATATCGGAATCCATCCGGTTGCGTAAACGCAAACAGATCTTTGCAAGTGCAGAAACACAACATAAATACCCACGTAGACTAAATGCAGACATTTTTCAAAAAGGATTACCAAAAAGTTGGACTTTTTCAGATTCAACTAAAATGTGCAAGTAATACAGATTTAATGCACTTTTTACATACATTAGAAAAGCCTCCCCTCCAGCAATTAGATTCACTTGAAATCATGTTACAAATTTGACATTCTAAACCACTTAGATGTTTTTAAATCCTCGACTGTAATCCGGATTGTCGTTGGAATGCCACCATTTGGAACAACCAGATTAATAAAGCCTAATTGGAACATACAGAGGGTTTATACATATACACATATATAGACAGGCAGACAGACATATATTATATATATATATGTATATATATACATATATATACATACATATATATATACACACACATTTATATACATATATATATACATATACATATACATATATATATATATATATATATATATATATATATATATATATATATATATATATATATATATATATATATATATATATATATATATATATATATATATATATATATATATATATATATATATATATATATATATATATATATATATATATATATATATATATATATATATATATATATATATATATAATTTACCCTGCTTTGGCAAATCAGTCATCTGCGACACGTGCGTGGATTTAGCACGATCTAATCCAGCGCCTCATGTTTCAATGAGATCTGGGTGAAATCCAACAATCTAGGTCACGGAGCCTCAGGGTGTGTCAAGGACGGTACCAGTCAAAAATGGTGCTACGCTAAAATAATGAAGAAAATTAATCTGCATGCACAGGGCCCATCTTTCTTAATTACCTTTAGGAACCAAATTGGAAGGCAGGTAATGGGGTCAATCGGGGCAGGAAGTTGAAAGTCTCAAAGCAGCACACATTGTTTTTAGAGCTTTGGATAGATTCAAAGTACAGAAGACTTTTTGTTTTAAATTCAGGGTGAAATTAAAGTAAAAATTGGCTAAACTAAAAGTCAAGGAGCATTTTACCAGTATTTTTTGCCAACATATGGGTTGTATACTGAAGGTGGTCTTGATTCAAGACCACACTCACTCTTGGTCTTGAGCCCTTAAAGCAGGGGTGGGCAATCCGGTCCTTGAGGGCCGCTGTGGGTGCAGGTTTTCGTTCCAACTGATCCAACACAGACAGTTTAACCAATTATAGATTTCGGCTGAAACAAGAAGCACCTGACTGCAATCCACTGATTGTATATATAACATACCAGATTGGTGGAAAGGTTTCCCCTCATGGGTTGGAAGGAAAACCTGCACCCACTGCGGCCCTTTGTGGAATTATTTGCCCACACCTGCCTTAAAGTCCCTGAAGTGACGAGCATATTTGATAAAGATAGACTACTGTTGAAGATGTTTTCCATCTGGAAAGACACATGAATCATTATAAGACAGCATACAGTAAAGTTAGATGAGTCACAGAGAGTGTTCCAGTTGAGTAGACTGTGATATTTACAGAGGTTGACGTAGGCACCATAGAAATATGCACAAACGTTGGTGATGATTGGCCACTGTTTCCAGACGCTAAGTCACGTCATAATATATATCACCACCCACATAAACAAACACACAAATAAAGTACAAGCATGTTTTGTTCAGTTTGTGAAGGCAGCAAAAGCTTATGAATGAGCCGAGTGGTTTATTTCCACGGTCGATAAGCGAAGCGACGAGCCATAACGACAAAGGGCTGATGCTGACGCTCTCTAGGGGAGAGTCTTTCCAAAGTGGGAAGATTGAAATAAAATTACGGCGACCAGGGACACATTAATCCCATTACTAACAATCTGCTCGTTATGTTTTTTTTTATTTGTATTGCGGCAGTCACTTTCCTGGTCAGTGCCACTTGGTCTGTGCAGCCTCAGTTTTTAACACACGTTTCAAAGAGTGCTTGAGTCTCTCTTACAGGCACTCTCAACGCACATTACGATGTTTAAAATGTGAGATCCGACAAATTAAAAAGATAGCCACCTGAGAGCAGTACTATAAGGACGGCAATACGTTTTATGGTTGTATTTGTTACACCCTGAATGTACTCTGGAAAAACGGAAAATAATCACAATGGTGATTCGTTGTTGCCTCCTCAATCCACTTTTACTGATATATATGGCAACATATAGTAGAACACAAAACATAATGTACAATTAGTTCAGTAAACGGTCATAACAACTCTTGTTCACTTCAAATATCATTGTCATTTTATCATTCTGACAGCAGCGTAACCAGATGCGGCAGCCGGGACATCGTCCTTTTGTCTTACGTCACGCTCACGGGCGCAAGCGCTAACCTTCAGTCGATACCTGAGCTGCGTCATATCGCTAAGGTTTCAGACCAACGTGAACAACTCGGCTCAACCGGCGGCGGGCACACCTGAGCCCCCCCCCCAGCCCTCTACTTCTCCAGCCCTGAATTGTTCAACCTTGCTCGGGTTTCCTAAAAGTGTCGAACATGATCTGTTCGCAGTTGCGGCCCGTCTCGGACCTCAAAGAGGAGTCAGGGTCCATCCTGGTGGCTAAGTTCACCTGCTGCTCCTGCATTATGTTAACATCCTGACCTAATTCGTGGTTTAATCTGCGGGAATGTCAGAGTCCTTTCACACGACCATATCAAATGATGTTGGGTATTTACAAGCGGCAATAAATGTCTACTCTCATTGACGATGAAAAAAATTGACCTTTCAGTCCTCTTCCAAGGAAGGTAATGATAGGTATAAATACATCTGTAACTACTGTGATTTAATTTAAAAAGTTTTGGGGGGGAAAAACCAACCTCTAATAAACCAAGTCATTCTATTGTAGTGTTCTTTATTCTTCTATATTTTACTGCCTATTTTTTATTCTTCAGTTTCAGTTTAGCAATGCTCCCCTTCAAATTTGACGTACGTCCATACGTCTTGACAACAACAATAAAGCCTTTTCATTGCATCTACACAAAAGCGATGACTCGATGGGGAACATTTTCTAAATGGTCACAGCATCACAATGAAATGACGCAGAGCTTGATGCTTGTTTTTTGGCAGTCACAAATGAGAAGGGTGACAACATGTTTGAGCGGACCACAAAGGGCGGCACGGCAGCGAGAGCCTAAACATGACAAATGTCAGATCTCCTTACTGACCATAAATAGCACGTTAGTCATCAAATTGCTTATTGCTTTGACAAAGTCACCCGGATTTCATGCTCCGGCATACAAAGAGAGATCAAAACAAGTAGAAAGTGACGCAGAAGGCTACAAACTTTCTTTAAAGTAATCATTTTGATTTAGACGACCCAAATGGTTGCCAACAGGTGATAAAGTCAGCGTGATTGCTGTGTTGGATGTTGCTTAATTGAAAAGAAAGCATTTCCATGATGCGCTGAAAACACGAAGGCACTTTAGAAGAGTAACAACCATTTGGCATGTGATTTAATGACATAAAGAATGGAAAAAGGAAGAATGGTGGGAAAGGCAGTTCAATAAAGCAAGGCCAGGTCCAAAGAGGGTCATTCTAAGTGGTGAACATGGTATTTTAATTATACAGTAGCCGTTTCTCAACACTCACATATATCAGAATGCACATGCTTACTTTAAACTTAGGAAGTACGTTGTTCAAGGTAAAAAAAAAAAAAAAAAATTCACTTTTTAACCTGCCTGCTTGGGTGCTACAGTACATTAAAAAATCCCTTAGACAACAACAAGAAATACTTTTCCTTATACATTGCGTGAAGCTAAAATATTAACAATCATTCCAATTATTTTTTTGATAGTTCTGGATGAAAGAATTGTGTTACTCTTTATAATTGGTCAAAATAAGATACTTTTAACCATTGTTTTTGCTTCTATATTCATAGTAGGCACACACTTTTTATTGCTATGCATATTTCCAGCTAAAATGGTAAGTCCGAAGTAATATAACAGGATATATTATTGCTCGATATATGATAATTGAATCATTTGTCGGTTAATTGCAAAAATGATCAGCCTCTAGTTGCCTGATCGTTTGTGACAGTCTTAGGGTTTATGCAAACATAGCATCATTATCTCCTTGATCAAATGGCCCATGAGCGACTATTTAATCCGTTCATGATATGACCTTCACCACGTGTCCTACGTTATGCTGACAGCAGTTGACTTTCCAGGTAATGATGGCCCAAGCACAAACAAACATGACAACGTGTGCTGTCAAGTCGAAATAACAACCTCATTAACCCTCACGCCGACAATACGCCTTTTGTTTTTACCCAGTGTGGAAACAAAGAAAAATGGAATAAAAGCCTCGCACCAGCAAGTCCTTTCTATCTTGATGAGCCGACCTACTTGTTCTCAATGTAGCCTCTCTGTTTGGCTCATTATTCATGAAAACTGCGAAGACTTGGCCAACAGCTTTATGTTTTTACTCCAACAGAGGGTACTTTCACACTAGCATACTTTAATCCATTGCCATCAAAATTGCATTTTTTTCCCCAGTTCTTCAGTACAACTCTGGATTCAAACTTGTGTAGGGTTACGGTAAAAATGCCTTTAAATCTTGACATTCTTGTGAGCAATAAGAGAAACAAATCATCTCTAAATTGGCGAACTAAACCATATTCGGACGAGAATAAATAAATTCATGGCACGTTAATTGAAATTTTCTATGTCAAGCAACGATGGAAAAGATGAAAAGACATTAATTGTTGCTTGAAAGCTTGCCTGGGTATCGTTTCTCGTTTTGTGAGATAAAGGGCTTCAGAGAAACATACGTCGTGATGAGTGATAGGAGAAAAAAAACAAGATGAGACTGACTGCATTTAATCTACTCTTACAGTCTATCATTCTATCTAGAGGAGAAGACCAGGAATAACCGTGTTTCTTTGTGCCGTTTGGAAAGTCGGTCCTTCTCTGTCTGCTGATTTAATTGTGTACAGAATTCTTCTTTTCTTTTCAGGGTCAGAATGGCATAGGTTAACTGATAAGAGTGCCCGAACAGGAGGTTTTAGAAAAGGATGGCAGTCCGGCTCCGACAGGCTGTCGAGGCTGTCTGGTGTGGATTGATGAAAAGTGGCCATTTAAAAAAAAATAAAGGGATTTAACTCTGACCATGGCTGAAAACTTGGGGAACAAACATCATTCAGAATTGCAACAAACTACAAGTGTACAGTAAGAAGTAAATTGGCTTCTCTAGAGTGACACAGCGGGAAACTGGTTGGGACGTCTGTCTCAAAGGTCAATGGTTTTTCTGCAGGTACTTCGGTTTCCTCATACATCCCAAAAACATGCATGGTCAGCCGGTTGAACACTCCAAATTGTCCTCAGGTGTGCGTATGAATGGTTATTCGTTTTATTGTGCTCTTCGATTGACTGGCATCTGATTTCATAGTTGGCTGGAATAGGCTCCAGCACCCTCACGATCCTTGTGAGGATAACCAAAATGGAAAATGAATGAATGACCAAATTCCATTGTATATGGACAACCTAGTCTTCAAAAGACTAACATGAATGGTTTTTGGAATATAGGAGGTCTAAAATAGACAGGCTGCGGGGCCCATTTACATAATGTAACCTACTTAATTTAAAAAAATAAATAAAAAAAGAGTATGCGAATGTACATACTTGCTTTCGAGAACTGTATTTGTATCAGCACAATATTGTGAGACTCCTGTCTCCTGTCACTCGCAGACCACAATATTAAGCCAAAGTGCACTTTCAAATGTGAGCTCCTTACAAAGATGTTCAATTTTGACTCACATTGTCACAGACATTCATTACAAAAAGTATGTACATTTCTCTAGTTGTAGAATTGGATGACGTGGGACTGCACTGCATCACACCGGGAGCGGTTTTTCATACTTTGGTTACCTAACTACACAAGAGGGACAAAAGGAAAGAAACACCTCACAAGCACATTCTAATTGATCAGCATTGCAGGAGTACCTAATATTATGACCACGACTCTATTCAAGGGTGTACCTGAAATACAGTAGGTTTACTCCAAGCTACATGAGTGACCCCCCTCCCTGAAGTCATCCTACCGGCCCCTTGCACGAGAACAAGTTGCGCATTCCCTCCGACTGGTGCATCGTTATTAATCAGCGCTCCATGACTGCATCAGAAGGCTCTAACCGCACGTCTTGCATGCGCACAACCGCGCGTAACCTTGCAGCCATTGATAAAACGCTGTCACCTTTGAATTCCGCGCACGGATGAGGGCGATCAACCTGCGACGTCGTACCTGCATTTTGTGTGACGTAAACACCTCGACGTCTACCTCGCAGGCGATGATGGTGACCATCTCCAGTTTCATGTTTATGGATGGCATTCCCTCAGCTTGGGGGGAAGAAGGAAGAGAAGAAAAGTGGCTGTGTATGCCCTCCGCTCGAGCTGGCGGTCAACTTAAAAGTCCACGAGGGGGGACCGGGAGTGTGTGAATGGGTGCTCGGTGGTGGAGAGCTACCGAGTGATGTTGCAGCACAGCACAGGCACAACTCTCTCGCCCCTCCCCCTACCCTCCTCATCGCCACATTGACGTCATCAAAGCGCTTACGTTCACGGCACTAGTGTGAAGCGAGGCGCGCAAAACGAGGGACACTGCAGGAAGTACACGCTCCGGTTTATTCCGCTTTTTTTGTCTTTACAATAGGGCAAGTTGTGAGGTCAGGGAATAATGGCTGGATGACATGCATTCCCACAGATTAAAAAAGAAAAAGCACTTTAAAATATTTCACAAATTGGTATGACCCATCGCAGTTAAAGGGACTATTTTTGGCCATTAAAAAAGTACATACCCTCTAAAGAACTGAACACGTAGACATGACATTGTCATCACAAATGTACTGTACTGTAGTATTTCCACTTAGTGGGATACTAAATCCCTGTTATAAATATATTCCTTCATTTTCTGTATTATTTATCCTTACAAGGGTCGCAGGGGGTGCTGGAGCCTAACCCAGTCGACTATGGGCCATAGGCAGGGGACACCCTGAAATGGTGGTCAGCCAATCACAGGGCACAAGGAGTCAAACAACCATTCATGCTCACACTCACACCTAGAGGCAACTTAGAGTGTTCAACCAGCCGGCCATATATGCTTTGAGAATTAGGGAGGAAACTGGAGTACCCAGAGAAAACCTGCAAAGGCCTGGGGAGCACATGCAAAGTCCATATAGGACGGTCAGAACCCAGCGGGGACTGAACCCTCGATCTCAGACTGGTGAAGCAGACGGGCTAACCCTTCACCCACCTGGTTGGCAACCAACATGGCCAATTTTCATGTTGAAAAATGTATGCTTATTTATAGTACTTGATCAGGGCCACCTGAAAAAGTACTGCTTTTGTGTGACAGCCAACACCCACCTTGACAATTACTAGAGCATTAAAGTAGAACATTGTCAGAATGGAAGCAAACTTGGAATAAAAAATGCCATTGTCCTGTTGCAAGGTTATAATCGCTCAAAGAAATGCACTACCATGCTTTGGCTGTGCAGGTAATGTATTTATTAAAAAAAACATAAGTATGAAAATTTGATGAATAGCATTGGTGACTAGGGATTAAGCGAGCCATAGCGCTGTCACTCAAAAAGGAGCCGACGAGGCGCCTCTTTCCTTAATTATGAAGACGCGTGGTGAGACACTTTCCACTGCAGCTCAGCACTCATCATTACAAAAATCCCACAGACGCTCCATTGCATAATCACTGAGCATACCATGTCTTCTTTCCGTCACTCTCATCATCCCTATCGCCCGTTTCGTAATAATTACCGGGCCCAGTGAGACAGTTAAGTCCTCAATAAGCCTGCAATAAAAAAAAAAGATGCAGGTGCAAAGGCTATTTATGCCCGTGCAAGTTTACGCGGGCAAAACACCAGCGGACTGTGGGAGGACATACAGTATGGGACATTATGGCCCCCAAAATATAAATATATATACACATGGCCATATGGATGCTATCTGTTAGTCCATGTGACTAGTAGAGTTCTCCTCCAGCTCGGTCGAAACATGTCTTATTTCTGTCCCTTGAGATGTATTCTATGATGAGGGGATAATTATTGCACCCCAAGGCAATGGTTTCCAGGGCCGTAAAGTACCGTAATGTTCCAAAGATGTAATAGTCCAGTGCCAAAAGGTCCACAGTAGATTATCCAAACAGCAATACTCCAGTAATGAAGTCAACCAGTTGCTATCTGAATTTAAAAGTACATTTTGGTAAAACCATCTATTCACAGCTCAAACAATGTCCTCACCCGAAGATTGCTTAAAATTATAACATGAAGTGGTTTAATGTGTACGGATATGAAATATTTTTCAGAGCTAATCTGTACCCGCAGTTTAGGAACCTATACCCACAGACAACCAAACTGTACCTACAAATTAGTAATCTAACAAACACTACATTATGACAACACCTGAAAGTGGTGTCCATGGTTAGCCGAGCAAAGAAGACGAGCAGTGATTACCTTTTAAAACAGCTTAGTTTATCAAAAGAAGCCCCCTTGCAGCTGCTCTGTTGGTGCTTTGGCCATTTATTGTTGCCCATAAACGAGATGAATTGCCTTTAATGATGAAGCGCTCTTTTTCAGTATGGCCTGATTCTGTTCATTCACAATTCTCTCTGTTAAAATCTGACAGTCAGGGAAGTGGTCTCCGTGTAATAATATTAAAGATGAATGACAAACATAAATAAATAAAGATACAGAAATGTGCCAGAACACAGAGCAGATGAAAAAAAAAAGGAACGTGTCACTTAAGTCTAAAGACTCACTGATGAGAAATCGTTTGTATTCTGTAGTGAAGCTCTACAGAGGAAAAATCAGGGCAGTGGATCATCACATGCATAATACACATGCTGCCTAGACCAAATGAAAAAACAAATAAAAACTGTGTTGTGTCACGTATTGATTATCCCCAAAATAGATGCCTGACGGTGCAAATACAGTCGAGTGCCATGCCGCATTAGGGCAGTGCAAGTTTCACTATCTTCTTGTCATTTCCAATCCTGCCCGCATGTACACACGTAAACGTAAACACAATCCCCGTCAATACCAAGAGAGCTGCCAAACCAGCTTTTGGTGCCAGCGCCAATGCAGCTGCTCTAATCTAGGCCAAGCTATTTATAAAGCACACTGGCACGTTCAGGCAGGGCAGGGGGAAACATCCACATGGGCTGAGAAGACGGAACAAGGTGAGATGAGTTGCGTAGTGAAATCGTTTTATCGGTGCTAAAGACGGCTCAATCGAATTGTGTGAGGGATTAGACTCGAATATTTTCCACGTGTCGCATCAAGGAGACTGGGCTAGATTTTAACAGCACCAAACTGAAATGGAATATCACAGTGTTTAATCCTGGCTTTGCATACCAGAATCAGACCACGTACAACACACTAGGTTAATAGGGTTGGTTGGTAGTAGAGATGTCCCAAATCCGATTGGAAATCTGGTCCAATCACATTATTTCACGGCTTCTGCACTCACTCTGCCCTCTCACACCTCAATCTGACCTATCTTCCCATCTTTTTTGGTAACTAGGTATATCCCCTCCCCATATGGTGTCTCTTCAGTATGACTAGTTGAAAAGAGTTTGCAAAGCTTCTTATATCTAGGTAGATGTATATTTAATCATGTTTTTGTATCACTATTTCCCTCTGTTCTGTCTTTTTGTTTTTCTCTGTCTTCTATCCAGCCATATTAAAATTAAAATCAAAAACAAACAACAAAACTCCCTCATGGCACATTAACTCTCAAGTGGCTAAATATAGCAACTGGGTTCGGAGCAATGATGATTAAGAGACAAATCTAATATACAATATGAATACACTTTTTTAACAACTACAAGATCAATGTAATATTCCAAATGTAAGTGTCATCTCTTTCTGGTTCACAGCTCACATCTGGTGGGCCACTAGCAGCTGTTGAATGTTTTAACCTCGTCCAGCAGCTTAGGCCCCGTCAGGATGAGCCGGCCGGCATCATTGTGTGACTGGGACGAGAGCAGAAGACGAGGAGGGGCCTGATATCACATGATGTCTCCCCCACTGATTACATTGCTAAAAACAACAACTAAAAAACAATAATAAACGGGTCAAATCTTGGATCAGGTCACTCAAACTCGCCAACCCTCATTCACGAAACGCAGCTATAAAAAAACAGACACAATAACAAGAAATCAAGAGAGGGGATAAAACAGGTCAGAAGAGGACCCGGGGCACTCTGAGATGCTTCGGTGGCCACTTTCTGAGATATGGATGTCATTTTGGGAGTGAAGCAAATAAAGATGCAAGAAATTGGATTTCACTGGTGCGAGTGCTCAAGTGCTCCAAAATACACACTCTTCACTTCTTAGACAGAGACAGGAAATAACACTTTGTTGAGGAGGACCCTTCAGGAATAAATACAAACTACCTTTCCAGACAAGCGTTTTACTTGTGACTGCAAAAGTTCCCAGATCTCCGCAATCCTTCTTGCATGCAAATCGTCTGCATGTCTTATGCAACTCGCAAGTTGGTTTACTGCGATGTTCTATTCTTGAACGCGCCCACGTACCGTGCCTTTTTTTAGAACCGATTGAGCCGCGGAACAATTTTGATTTAAATAGAACTGCAGGAACATGACTGCGCTCCATCACATGGTGGCTTAAAAGACATTTCTGAATAGTTCGGTCTTACAATCACCCGCGGTCTCAGCTGTGGGGTGGTGGTGGGGGGCTTGAATTGTCATTTTTAATAAGATCGTTCATAATCGCGCCGGAAGAGATGGCATTTTCCTTGACATATACAGAAAGTTGGAATGCATGAACATTTTATCCCTGTTTCACAATACTATAATGTTGAATATTTGATATTCAGTTGTCACAGAGGTCTCTTTTAATAGGATTTATTGTGGAAAGGCTTTGATCAATTCCCACAATAATAATGTGTTTTTTGCTGTGTTTTTGCGGACGGATTAACATTGCTCATTCAATTCTCATTGTCACTGTTAGACACCCAAAAGAAATTATCCTACTGATTTTGATCTTGGAGCAGCATAACAAATCTCTATTGATGGGCCAACACGGAAAATCTTGTTGGTCACTATTTTCTATCAGAAGAAGTGTCAAATAATCTTAAGTAAACAAAGAATGTTTCAATACATGTCATAGCTTTCATCCGTGTCACAGCCTTCATCGGTGTCACAGCCCTGCTGCATCTATGTCATAGAGAATTTGTATGTCCTTTGTCATAGAGAATTTGTAAGTCACGCAATCTTCCCCTAATTAAACAGTTGATGCAGAAGGAGAGTCGTCGGAGATTGGAGAACGGAAGCAGTCGGAGATTGGAGAACGGAAGCAGTCGGAGATTGGAGAACGGAAGCAGTCGAAGATTGGCCGGAGTCTTACGCAGAGTAACTGTCTGTTCTCCCTCCATGCTCTCCTTCTGCAGAAGCGTCAAAATCTCACTCATCTGTCTTGGCGTGCTTACTTGTGTTCGACCTTGTGAATGTTCATCGTGGACCGGACAAGAAGAACCAGGAAATGACCCAAACATGCTCTAAAATCAATAGCACGTGGTACAAAATGAACAAGAAGTATCCTAGAAATACCCAGATATCAACAGAGAGTGAGCTAAAATCTCCAGAAAGTGACCTTGAATTGCACCAAAATCATCAGGGCTAATTCTGCCCTGAAATGAACTCAGAGAAAGGCCCGGAAATCAAAAGTACGCGACCAAATATCCCAATTTTATGGACCGCCACGAAAGCTTTCCCACGCAATTTCCTGTCTTTGCGTCGATATATCTGCAGTGCCTCAGTGTTTCTGCAAGAAAGTTGAAAAGATGACGTCGCATTCACTTGCTCATTTGCATACAGAAATAGCAAGCAATCCCCACCCTGCCTCTTCAACGCAGCAGACTAATCTTGAGGCCATGGGAGTAGGGGCATCGGCACTCAGTCACTCTGCAGCGGATCATGTCTGACCTTCAGCCTGCAGCACTACACTTCCTCACATGCACAGACACCACTCACCGCACCCCAATCCACCACCCACCACCTACCTTCCCCAAGGCCATTACATAGAGATACCAGTCTGACACATAAAACATATCATAAAAACACTAATGCACGCCAAGATAACAGACAAACGAGTCCCTTGTCGCTTAAATTGTGTCGCGTAAAACTGAAGATCCAAAGTGGAGCAATGCATTGGAAGTATTGTGACGTGAATTCGTCACGGGACATTGATTTAATTCACTGCCTTTTTTGTTAAATTAGAGAACAAAACATTCAAGGGAAGAAAATGCTGAAAATAAGAGTAAAAGCAAAAGCCTTTCTTTAATTCGAAGAAAAGCAGATGCCTTTACAGCCAGCTGAGAGCATCTTTTCAATATAGCTGTCTTGCCCTGTCCTGCTATTTTGTAAAGAAATGCAGTGTGCGACAACAACAACAAATTCCCCCAGTGTAAGTGCACAAGAATATAACATTGAATATAGAGCCCAGAAACAAAAAAATAGGTCACCTTGTCTAATTGACTCCTTGGGTAGCTATTGACAGCCATGGACGTCCAATTTAAGGAGGTAATGCCAGCCACCTACCCGACAATTCCAAATGTATTGGAAGTCTCTGGCCATCAATATTACCCACACCTGGGTTTTGACTCTAATAGAGCAAATGACTATTTTTGGTACGAGGACATTTTGGGTCAAAAAGACCCCAACAATAACATTTGGTATGGTGCAAGAAGGGCTTGGCAAAAATAAAGCCTTAATTATTTTTCTTTTTTTTACAAAATATGTAAAAATATTTTAAAAAAAATTTACTCTCAACCATTTAAGGAGAAAATAATAACAAATAAGAGGAAAAAAGAATAATAATTAAAAAATATATATGTATATATACATATATACATATACATATACATATATACATATATACATATACATATATACATATATACATACATACATATCTATACATATATATATACATATATATACATATTTATATCTATATATCTATATATAATATATAATTATATATATATAACATATGTATGTATATATATACACATATATATACATACATATATATATACACATCTATATATCTATGTACATATATACAAATATATATACAAATATATATATATATATATATGTACAAATATATATATATACATATACATATATATATATTTGTATATATATTCGTCCTCATTTCAAAAGTCCAAACAAATGTCAAAATGTCTATTTATAGCACGCCTGGCTTAATTGAACCACACACAGAAGAGAACTCTATTGACATGCTCCGACTGAAGGGTCCGAGGGTGGCATTTCCACTTAAAAAGATGCAGTGAATTGTAATGAGGCAGAGCAAAACAGAAGCAAAACAGCACTCGCAAAATGAGAGTGACTGCTTTAAAGGGATTTTTTTCCCTTGTCCATAAATATGTAAAGATGGGATCACAGAAAGCTCGCAGAGGAGAGTCGCTAAAGTGCGATCAGAGAAGGACTTGTACTCAGGTGTGTCAGGCTGTGTGTTTGCAAAATGGGGGGGGATGTGAAGCGGGCCAGCTGGAAGGACAAGACAGCCTAATTGGATTAGAGGGCAGAAAATTAAGTCTGTTTTTTTTTATTCACAGAGGTGCAGTGATCCAAACAGTCTTCTGTGTGAGAAAAATATTTCCACAGACTATTAGCGGAAGTCAAGTCTAATTTACTTAAAAAGCCCTTAATGAGTAAAGTGTCCCAAAGGGTTAATTCAACTGGTTCGGAGTTTAATTACTAATAAAAAAAACAATTATAATTGCTAATACTTAAGTCACATTTTTGTAAAATGAAGAAAATAGCCAAATGCGTGAAAATAATTGCCATTTGTCATTTTTCCATATTTTTCAGGGAACACAAATAAAATTGATTTCTTTTTTTATATTCTAATAGCAAGTTGAATCACTTTGGAGGTTATTTTAAGAAGGTGACAATATATGCACCTGTTCTACAAAGAACTGTGATTAGTATTTTTTGCATTGTAATTTATAAATCCTCTTCTTTGTGGCACTACACTTTGCAAGCGGCAAGGATTAACAACATAAAAATACTATAAACAAATAATGTCCGCCCTCTTTAAAGTCTTTTAAATTCCTATCCTGAGACAAAGATGCTAACATCATACTTACTGTAGTATATCATAAATGATATCATCATATAGAAAATTGTATTGTTCTTTAATTTAATTTAATTTGTCATTATTCTTTCCTTAATAGATACAACAAAGCTCCCTCCTTGCTGGTCTTGTGTGAATTGCCACCCTAGTTCAAATGATTTGGACAACTGTCGCCATCAATGGCACTGGAACATGATCCTTCCCAAAATAAAATAGTCCTTGCTTAACTAGTCAGTAGACTTACCCTGTCCACGTCATCATGAAACACTGCCTCGTGGACGCCACATGCGAAAAGGGCGGTGGGCAGGTCGCTCAAGTCCATCATCTCATCAGCGACCCCATCCTGTTCGTTCTCCCCGAACACCATGTCCTCCTCTTCCTCCTCGCTACTGTAGGCCTCGGAGCCATTGCTCCACGCCTTTGAGCTTTCTCGAAGCATGACAAGCCTTGTTGTTGCGTGGGTCACAAGCAGGAAGTTATGGTGCTATCAAAAAAAAATGGAAGATGAATGAATGAAATGCTTCAAGAGAATTGATGTTATTTCTGAGGTTGAAGTTATGTGTGATTTGGAAATATGTAGTTTGGAGATTGCTGCTCCCAGTTTTTACACTTCTTAAGCATTGTTAATTACGTGTTTTTTGAAAACTAAACATTTTGGGGACGAGTCATTAGTACTTACAGATTGCTCCAAAATTGATGGTAATGAAAATGAATGGTAGTTTTCATTTTCAAAGAACTAAAAAAGACATGGAAAGTGAGCTACATAAAGAAGATTTTGCCAATACTACACAACTTTGCAATCTAAATTCTTAAAATGAAGGCTGGTAAATTGAATTATAAGTGATCAAATTGCCTTTCATTGTGAAACTAGCAGCGAAGCAACAGCGGCACCTAGCGACAGTCAACGAAACAGATTATTATATCATCCACTTGTTTAGGCATAACCCATCCTAGCTGTTCATTAAAGCACACAAAATATTGCTCTCTTCCACAGACACCACCGATATTTTAATTTAAAACTATGTCGCCTATATTAACAATAGTCATTCTCATCAATGTTTTATCAGCAGGAATCACATAAACCTCCAAAATTATTCCAAAATCTTATTTTTCAACTGACCTAATGTCACCCAGAGTTGATGTCTGCGGACCCTGAACAATTTCCGGTTCGAATGATGCAAAAATAAGTATAATGTAATGTTTTTAATTGCATAATTTTATGACTTTTCTCCAAATAAGTATTACTTAAATCTCCTAATATTACGCAAAAAAATGGTTTTGCTCACACAGACTTTATGTCGCCAAAAGTTGATGCCCTAGAAACCAAACAACGTCCGGTTCATCTTAAAGAAAAATAAGCAACAAAATGACTGTTTCACAATTTGAACCTTGTAATAGTATAAATGATAATTTAACGTTCATCATATTTAGATTTAAACCTTGTAATAGTTCAATTTTAATCTCGTTATATGCATATTCATTTTTCTCTCAGAATTTTACATTGTATGACTTCTTGCAATTTCCCGAGCCACACCTGACCATCGCTCACGGCACACCATTGTGCCGCGGCACTGTGCTACACAACTCACCCGTCTACCGCTCGTGAAGATAAATCATCTCAGTAGGAGTTTAACGCAGAATTTGAAGAGACTAACACGCTGTGACGCCGCTTATTATATTCAGGATATATCACATTTGCTGTCAAATGCAGTGTTATTATGAGATTTAGTGTTGTGCAACCTAACCCCTTCTCATTAGAAATTGGCCAATAGGAGAATTGTGAATTTAAAGACGGCCAATCAAAACACATATATATGGAATTAAAGGACCGCCCCTAGGAAGGCACCATGCAACCGGTGGCAGAGACACAGAGGCGCATTCGTCACTGCACTAATTGAAAACAATGACTGGTTTATCCAGTGGCGTCACTAGACCTATTTATGGGGTCTTCAGCCCCCCTAAAATATATTTTAGTTCTATTGGAATTATTTATACTCATGTAATCCTAATGGACAGTTGGTTGTAATAAACATTTAATAGGTGGGCAGGTCTGGCAAAACCAACTAATTAAATACTCCTACAATTATCAAGCTTTTGGGGGGGAGTGGACAAAATGCATAATGTCGTGCCAAGAACGGGTCATTAGTGAGCGTGTTGCTTTTATTCTAAGAGTTGGATTCAATTAGAAACCAAAATTACTACGTCAACTAAACACATTTTCTGATCTTTTGAGGCAAAAGTAGAATTTCGCTTCGTTCCTCATTCATATTTATTAAATAAAAAAGGGACAGTCAATTGTAATACAAAGTAATTCACAAAAGAACAGTCAACTGTAATGAAAAGACAATTCATTTCATAAAGCAGACAGCGAGAGTTGTCTTTTTTTATCCAGTGTATAGCTACTCCTTCCTTCAGCTTGATAAATCAATAAATACAAAAAGTTAAAAGTATTTGCATTGGTCCAATTCATAAAAAAATGGTAGTCACCAAAATATGAGGCACAAGTGGAGTGAAGGCTGTGTCTAAAAGGCTAATTTAAAAGGAGCTCCAGAATTGAAAGCAATCATTAGCAAAACATTTAGGACATAGAAACATGTTTGCTATTACATTGCTAATTCAGTAAGCGCCAAGGCACATTTCCACATGTACCTGTTAAAAATCCAACACCTGTAAAAGTTGATTTGCTGGTTCTGAGCATGATTGTAACATAAACCTAGCAAAGCTGAGTAGGCAGAAAGAGATAATAATACCAACCTAAAGGCTTGTTGTTAATCTTGCTTCATATCATAAGCTCCATTAGATGATCGTAAGGGTCTGAAGCTGGTAGTGGGTTGGTCCATGTTGACAGGCTGACTGGCAGAAACGGTGTTGTCGCTGTTGACCAAAGCGCCATAAGAGAAACTACCGGTGATGTCAGCCGGGGCATCGGGACGCTTGCTGAAAATGGTGGGGACACCTGCGGGTGGACGACACCTGATTTAGAATCAGCCATCCAAATCACAGTTTGATTCGTGTCCATGCAATTTTTGCACACCGTTACTCATGTTCAGGGTGACGTAAGGCTCAAAATTATTGTTCTTCTTCTTGGTTCTGGTGATGAGGAAGACACCCAGGAAGCAAGCCGCAGTTCTAGAAAAAAAGTCATATATTTTGATTTCAGCTGAAATAAATATGTCTACTAAATATGTCCTACACAAGAAAAAGCAAACATGGACCTATTTCTGATATTTATAACAGAATATTTACTACTTACCCCAATAAGAACATGCTTATGTGAAGTATGTCTTCTTGATTAAATTCCAAGTAAAACACAGCTCCTAAAAAACAAGAACGTAACAAGTTGTGTTAATTGAATACTTTTACTTAACTTTGACTTTAAACATTTTTATTGTGAAAGCATTCTGAAGCACTCAAGAGCAAATCTACTTTAGCCTCTGGGTTAACAAACAAGAGTTTTCGTCAGACCTGCCAAACAGTCAATAAAATATAATCACCTAATTCCCTGCCATTGACAATGAATGAACAAAAAAACCTTTTTGGACTCACCTGCCAAGACTGCAAAGGTAGTGGACAGAATGTAGTTAACGCTAGCGATCAGACATGAGTCGTACAGCTTGCAGGCTTGGGAGAGAAAGCTGGGTAAAAACAAATATTACATTTAAATGACCATATTTTTCAGATTTAGATCGCACTTTATGAAGGGAAAAAAGTAGAAGCCTATGGATTTGTTTGGTCCATTCTTCATAAACAAATGAATTTCCATAAGTAAATGCCTTTCACCTGGCTTGGAATATGACTGTAGACACCATGCACACAAACATGACACTGAAAATGGGGTCGTCAATCTGCATGGAGCCCTCGAGAGACAAAATCAACATGTGTGACACGGCCTTCACTGAGATGACTGTGACTGAACCTGAACAGACACAAACGCATGTTTCAAATATTACATGATTAAATCAACATACGACAAGGAACGCAACTTTCTTACCCAGCAAAGCAACAATAAGAAGGATGACGACGAGGTAGTTTGCATTCCTCTGTTTGTAGAAATATAAAAGCAGGCAGAACGCGATGATCTCCAGCACCTGCCCAGAAATAAATATGGAATGAAACTTCATGAATTCAAGTTTTAAAGTTTAAAGTGACTTTAAGTATTATGTAGGGAAGTCTAAACTGGTAACACAGTCCCGAAAAAAAAGCCTAGATAAGCTGAGCGTGAACTCACCAAGTACAAGAGAACCTGCCATCCGACAAGGTGTTTTACTACCACTGGCGCTGTGAGTTTTTCGTGCGAGTTTGGTCCGAAAGCTACAAAGAGGTATGCTCCACCGACAGCGAGGACGGAACCCAGGAAGGCCAGCCCGTGGCGCTCTTGTATGAACATAGAAATAATAGCAGCTGAATACTTTTGATCACAATGTGGCCAGATGCAAGCTAAACTTGGTCACCCTTACTTGCAAATTCCTTAGGCTTTGATTTCTCATGCATGAAAATGAAACCTAAAATGAAGCTTGCTGGAAGACAAAAAAAGCACATGACATCATACCAAAAGAAATGTATTAATAAGCACACAATAAGCAATGAAGCTCCCGACTATTTTAACATTACCAAGAAGGGAAAACTCACTTATGATGGAGACGACATTGAGTGGTGCTACGAGGCTGAGAGGGGCAAAGGAGTAGGACACAAAGTTGGCTGCTTCACCCAAAGTGGTGAGCAAAAAACCAAACCACCAAGTTTTTGTGTAGTAGAAGATCCGCGGGTCTTTAGTTCCCCCAATAGAGATATGACCATATTTCTGTCAATAGAAAAAAAAAATAGCTGTGGTGCAATCCAACAGGGCAAAAACAATATACTAATATACTGTTGATATCAATTAATACAGAGGAGGATATAAAAAATAAAATATATATACATATATATAAATAATAATGTATCAGACAACTGATATTGGTATGTGTATTTGGTTGTGACAGACAATATGGTAGTAAAGTGTGGTGGGTCCACTGTACCTGAATATTTAAGGAGATACTGACAAGTACGTTTCCAAACAACGCAAGCAAGGTTCCGATGAGATTATTCTAGAAAGAGAAAAAAATTCACGTTAATTATTGAATTGTAATGGTTGTTGACACGTCAGAAAAATCATCTGCCAAAATTGTTGTGAAACAAAGTGAACAGATTCTTACCGTGTACGAACCCTCGTCTGCCCTGATAACATCCATTGTAGATCGTAAAATTCAGCGCTCAGGAAGCAAAAGCTGCACATAGGATACTATAATACATGCTTCCGCCTCGTTTCAAAAACTAGGATTTATTCTATTAATTACCATGTTCTTCGCTGAGCAGAGGCTTGTGACTTCCGGATTTAAACTACCGGTATAACCAGGTACATTGTGGCGCATCATTATGACGCCACCAAACATGACGTCGTTTCAAATGTCGGTCATATAGAGGTTCATATTTCACATATGAAAATCACGTTGTGGCCAATTGATGGTGCCAAAGCGTAAAAAATCCCTGAAGCGACTATAGTCTGGTTCTCCATACGACGTTTCAACTTTAACTTTAAACAGCTTTCACAATAAATTACTCAGAAAAAAACAAAGTTGACAAAAAATATTCACAAAAATAACCCTCAAAATAAATTAATCAGAACAACGGAATTGAGAATGAAATTAATTTAAAAAACGACCCCAGAAATAAATTCGTCAGAAAAACGGAGTTTTCAAAAAATAATTACAAAAAACAACCCAAAAACTAAATTAATTTGGAAAAAAAACATGTTTTTTTAATGCAATGTGCTTCTGTACACCGCAGAACAAACGAATGAAATACATAGTTTTTTTTTCCCAGTATGAGGGAGGGGGTCAACTTTACGGTAATGAGTGACTGACTGACTAACAGACTGAGTGTGCTGCGTTCGCTGCAGTGCTCGACTCGACTCGACTCGACTCGGCTCGGCTCGGCTCGGCTCACGGCTAGCAATGGCGCTCCGGGCTGCACACCTCCTCGCCACGGCTTGCCTTTTGCTGGCTAGTCGACCCGGCTCGGTCTCCTCTTGTCCGAGTCGCTGTTTATGTTTTCGAACCACCGTGCGATGTATGCATCTGAATCTGGAAACGGTACCGGCGGTGTCACCGCAGACCACCATTCTGTAAGTAGCTCCCCTTTTTTTTCCTTCTCCCCTCGCTAAAACGGCAACAAAAGAGTCCACGAGAAGATGGGGATCGCTCCGGGAACTCATTCGAAGCGGCGTGGGAACGCTTATTTCACGGGATCTTTGGATTTCGAATTGAAGCAAAACTTTTGCCCATCGCTGATTTAAAGGGATTTTTGAAGGGGGTAGTGGGTGGTGGGGGTTCTCCCCGAATGTCCCGAGAAGTTTTTAACACCTGCTGGTGATCTTGGCTGTTGGCTGGAGGGGCTTAATGGTCAGGGTTTGGGGGTCACACATCTGGTGACCCTAGTAGTGTGAGACTTAGAGAGTCAGTGTCACAAGTCGTGTTTACCCAAGCCGCTTGAATTTGGATTTTTTATACAGCATAACTGAGAGGGCAAATGGCTATTTTTGCTCATTTAGAAATAACAGACTAAAATTTACATGGCATCCACATAAATGGGCATGGCATTTTGGGTTATGAACTGTAGACTAGGACCAGTGAAACAGTGGATAGCACGCCCACCTGACAGTTCTGAGACGGATGTTTCAATCCCCTGTAAATTCCCACCTTCCTGTGTAGAGTTCACCTATTCTCCCCTAAGTGGGTTTTCTCTGGGTACTCCAGTCTGCTCCCATATCCCCAAAACAGGCATGCTAAAACTCTCTAAATTGTCCCTAGCTATGACTGTGAATGTGAATAGTTGTTTGCCTCATTGTCCCCTGTGATTGGCTGGCAGCCCGTTCAAGGGGTCTCCCTGCCTGCTATGCGTAGTTGGTTGGGATAGGCTCCAGCACCTCTGTTGTATTAATACAATTCAATGCCTGACATTGACAATGGTAGACGTCCAATTTAAACCCGTCAATGGTTAAAAGGAAGCCCCTGTAAACGGTTCAGGCACTTTTCACGGTGCACGTAAACACACATCTTCAAATTATGTTACGCACACTCGGAAAAAATTCAAGAAACAACTCTGTGAATGATGAAGGCACACCAACCAGGAACCCACCACTCTGCCATGGTCCTGGAAAAAGATTAAAAGGTGCCTGGAAGAGGGGCTTTTGGTTGAACGGTTGCGTTCAAATGTTTGATTTCACTTGCAAAAATACACATTGAAGTTCAATAAGATATCAACTTGGTATATGTTTGTTGAATGAATGACTGTCCCCAAAGAAATGGACTCCTACTGAACATTTTAATGACTCTGTGTACTCTAGGTCAGCTGAATAGCTCCCCTTTTCACATTGAAGGCAATTCAGCCACCAATCAAGCTGCAATACATTGCAGCCTTTGTGTGGAATTGGCACAGGGATCTAGTTGTCGCTGCAATGACCCATTAATACTTATGTCTTGCCAGGAAACATAAGGACAAAGAGACATCTTAGTCAGCTGCTTTCACGGCAGCCACCGTGCAAGAAAATGGCCTTGTCCTCTAACATTAGGGTCCAGTCCGTGACCGCCTAGCCGTGAACTCATGCTCCCGGCCAGACGCACCTCAAACCGCAACCCCTCTCATCCTTTTCCGCAGCAATGAGACCATTGTTTAGGTGTTCAAACAGGACATCGAAATATGTTGCGGGGTTCATATAATGCGAGTCCACGCTGTTTTTTTTCCCTCAAGGCTTTTATGCTCATGAGCTTTGAAGTCGTAGACGCTCGTCACCACTCCTTCCGTCTGTCATCAGGTCAGGACACGAATACCCAGCTGTCTTATTTTCCATACACAGCTGAACCTATGCAGGGGGAAATATCTAAAGAAGTCTGCTTATTTATTGCCCGGGGTAGTTCAGTGCAATGTTTGGATGCAGCAAAGCAAATTCCCTTTTTAATTGTAAAAGAAAAAGGAACCAAATAAAAAGCACCAATGTTAATTAACATTTTACTTCACATTTATTATTTCAATTGGTATTAATTCAGTATATAAAAAGATATTCATACTACCTTGAAATACAAATGCATTTTCAAACCTACTTGATTTTTTGGGGATTTTTTACCCTTTCCATTTATCTTCTAAATAATGTTCAAAAAAAGTTCCAAAAAGCCCATATTCTTTTTTTATTTTGGTTAAGCCTCACGCTGGGCAATAGGTCAAGTTTGTTGATATCGTTCTAAGTCATGAGAAAATATGTGTTTCACAGACACAACAAGGGGGCGAATCAATATATTTACATCGTTACATTAAGATGGATTTTTGTCTAGCTGACTGTCTTTGGGCAATAAAGAAAAAAAGTTTTAGGGTCATGTTATTAATCTTAACCAGCTGTGTGAGCTGCAATATTTTCAATCTGACATATTCCAATTCCACACCTAGGATTAAAATAACTGCAACTTTCTGATACAAAAAAATAGGAAAAAAAATCAAGAACCACTATTTCAGACTTGCACTTCATGATACATAAAATGGCCTTAGTAAGGGCCCGATAGACGAGTGGTTTGCACATTGGCCGAGTGGTTTGCACGTTGGCCTCACAGTTCTGAGATCAAGGGTTCAATCCCAGGCCCAAACCTTCCTGTGTGGAATTTGCATGTTCTCCCTGGGCTCGTGTGGATTTTCTCTGGGTACTCTGTATTCCACCCACATCCCAATAACATGCACGCTTGGCTGGTTGAACACTCTATGACTCTATGTACATTGCGTCTAGATTTGAGCGTGAGTGTGAATAGTTGTCCATCTCCTGCTGCCCGCAGTGGGCTGGGATAGGCTCCAGCGCCCCCAGGCCCTTGTGAGGATAAGTGGTAGGGAAAAAGAATGAATGGCCATAATATTCCAATAGACGTTTTTTTTAGATATGTTTGTTGCTAATCAGTGTCATTCCACAAATGGCTACAGCAAATGCAATTCATTTGAAACATTTCCAGAGGTAACAACTTTCTTAAATTGTCACTTGAGTCGAGTGTCTCAATGTCCCTTTCTGGCCCAAAACAGTAGACTGGTCTGACTGAGTGACAGTGAGTCAGGGAGGGAAAGTCAAGTTCCATTGTTTAGGATTTGCTGCAGTCAGGCTTTGTCAGGCACTCAGTCTCTGTAGCATTATGGAATGCAAAGCCAGAAATCCCCAAAGCTTTGCTAATTTGCGCACTGAGATTGGCCCCAAGATAGTTGTTCAAAGAAATGCACTGCTCCTTCCAGCAGTCATCCAAGTAAGGGATTGCTATTACAAATGTCTCTTCAGTTTGCTCTCTGAAAATACATCTCCAAGATTTTTGTTGTTTTTAAAGTCAATATAATGCCATAAACAATAATAACATTTCCTTACAATGTACCACTTCGTTTTAATAAAACGTTAATTTTCCATGACACCGCATAGTGTGTTGCTGGTTCATCTTGCAATCCCAAAATGGGACTTTGTAGAAATCTAATCTAGTTTAATTGCCAAGGTGAACCCAAACGAAAAACATGCTCATCTGCAATGACAAACAAATCCTTGTATCTAAACTATATATTTACAATATACTATCACATGTCAAGTCGACTTTATTTCAACCTGAATCACCGCAAGATAACAAAGGGCTCCATAGACACATTTGACACTAAAATATCAAAGGAATGTTTCAGAGCACATTCTCTAAAAGACATTGTCCTATACAGTTTTACAGTGCATTGTATTGAGAAAGGTCCAAATGTCAGTCGCTGGTTGTTTTTTCCCCACCAACAATACATTTGATTTGTCCTCTGTATTTCTTGAAGTGTATTTACTGTGCAACCTAGTGTCTTCCATTCTGTAATATTCTCATTTAACCATTAATGAGTCACGCTGTCTTGGACCCACGCAGTCTGTGGTAGAGTTGCCACATGTGTCACTGTGTCATTGGGCATGTGTCACTGAGTTAAATCACTTTCTTGAGCACAAAAAATGTTCACAGATGGCCTTTAGATGTAGAGTTGGACAGCATCCAGGTTCCCTTTGCCTTATGTACTAAAAAAACTCTTTTGTAATGCTTCTGCTTATCAGCATAGTCTAAAGGTAAGTACACTGTAATGTAGAATCCATAGGTGAAATTTAAATTACACAACTGAACTAAATATTAACTACTACTTTAATGCAGATTCCTCCCACAAGTATGAGAACATTCAGGCCAATTCCCTTTTTGAACCACAACACCAAATCACTCAGAGTATTACAGTGTTGTGCGTAACTTGAAACAGATGGATCACTTAAAGGAGTGGGTGCATTCAAAATTGACTTTTTGAGCTTTTAATCATTTCATGTGGCCATTCCCTCACTGAAAACACTTTCCGGGTGGTTTTCTGAACCAACGTTTGAATAATCGTCAAATCTCACTGGTCTGGCAGCAGGAGCTGCTGAAACATTCGGTCCTACGTAGCTCCGCCTTTTTTTGCACAGCACCTCCCCCGCTCTGATGTGTGTGCTGTTCAGCTTGTCTCCCGGAAGCACAGCTTCCCTCCCGATCTGGACTGAAGAATGTCCCGCAAAGCATTTATTTACGAGACACTATGAATGTTTCTTGTCCCTGCCAATTCCATCTATAACCTACTCAAGTCCTACTTGACCTACTCCATGCATATGACATCACTTATAGTTTGGCTCTATTGATTTCAATGGATGTTTGATTTTAGTATTTGTCTTTTTCGGGAAAATCAAGTTTTGTGGGTCATGGTCGATTGGCCAGATGTTGGCAGACGCACAAGTTTTTCTTCAGTGAGGAACATATCATGTACTTGATTGGTCCAACATGATCGGATGAGACTGGTCACTTCCTAAAAGTGTGCGTGCAATCACAATCCAAATCATCAGATGCAAAACCTCCAGTTTATTCCAGCTGTATGAGCGGCTCTTTCGAACAAGTGAGGCCTTAAAATGCGGTTAGAGGCAACATATCGCTAGCTGACCTTTTCTTCAGCAAACACGACAACTTGCGGTCTTGGAGACATGCGTTAAATCGGCGCTGCTTGAGCCTGCATTTAGTTCCCTGCATGCCTTTTAGTCCTCAAAGCTGGAGGCTGCTAGGCGGGACAGCTGTCTCAGCATGCCCGGTATATGCACTCTGCATCTTGGACCAGGCACCTTGTTTTCCTGTGGGTGCTGCTCCTGTTCACCCTGCAGTAATCCTGTCTTTTTCTGCAGAGGACCCTCACCACCTTTGACAGATTGATGCGATCATATGCACTAATGGACCTGATGATGCAGCTGGATTTGCTTTCATTTTCATGTTTCCCTGGTTCTTGGTGAATGTGTCACAGTTCATGTGAATGCATTGAACATTTAGTCTTTTACACGTTTGGTTTATTTTACTTGGTTTAGATCAGGTATGGGCAAATCGGTCCTGGAGGGATTCTGTGGGTGCAGGTTTTTGTTCCAACCGATATAACACAGCCAGTTGAACCAATGAGATTTCTGCAGAAAACAAGAAGCACCTGACTGCAATCCACTGATTGCACTTGTAGGACACCAGATTGGTGAATAGGTGACCTCAATAGGTTGGAATGAAAACCTGCACCCACTGTGGCCCTTTGTGGAATAGTTTGCCCAACCCTGGTTTAGATTTTGGTCAGGTTTTAGGCCTTATTTTTCCACACCAAATGTATTCCTAGTGCAAACTAAGTGCTTCGTGCGTATCCAACGTCTTGGTGTGCGAGTAGCTTGCAGGCGTGAAAAAAATGACATCTTGCGAAATCCAAGCGTGAAGACTCTGCTAAATGACCTTCCTACTTCACAATGCTCTCCTGTAACATAGGACTTTGGTTTCTACGATATACTTAATAAAGCACAAGTGATTAAAACCAAATGTTGTAGATCAGCATTGCTCCGCGAAGATCATGTTTGCTTCGTTATCCCAACAATGAATGAATGTTGGATCTCTATGAAAGCAAATGAGATTGATTGTTGGCTCTATCTGAAAAGGTTGGACGCACCATTGCACGCAATGTAAAAGTAAGTGTAGAACACGTATGGTATAACTTAACTAGCTATACTGTATGCAGTTTTAAGAGGCAGAACAATAGAGCAAATTTTATAGTAGCATAAACTTTAGTTTGTCATTTTCAGGTTGATTGTTTTTGACTCTGCAGTGATTGCCATTTCAGGCCATGCTATTGTCAGCACACATCCTTTTTAAATTAAGTATTTTACTCGAGGATGCTGTAATTCTGTAGCCATTTTCACTAGCTTTGTGCGTATTATCTTTTGGGCAAATGTTATATAAATGCACCCTCATGTTGGCTTAACAAAGGCATTCTTGTGAAATGAGTAATGTGCTCGGTTATCCTGGTTGATCATAACATGACCGCCCAGTCATTTTTGTGCAACATCTCCAGATGTCTGGTGCTCGCCTTTGTGTAAATGAACAATGATGCTTTCTTGGTCAATGTGTGTACTATATCAAGAACACTTTCTTCATGAATAATCTATCAGTGTTGGTGTTTTCAGTGTTTTATTATTTCTTTTCAGGGATTTGAGATTCAACAAAATTAAGGATTTTCAACCAGGATCTTTCAGCCGATTAAAGAACCTCAACACACTGTAAGTTTGTCTATATTTGGCACGCACTCTTAGTGTAGTTTTTCCCTAAAAACCTATTAAACCTTACTGGGCTAACTGGAATAAGTAATGACTTTCTGGTTTAATCGTATTTCCCAAGGTACTGTCTATTTATGGACATTTCTGAAATATTTTTGCAGCCTCCTCAACAACAATCATATACGAAGAATTCCCAGGGGAGCTTTTGAAGATCTTGAAAACCTCAAATATCTGTAAGTTGTCTTGATGTCTGTACTGATCTTGCACTCAAGGTCATGTAGTATTTGTTGAGGTCATGTGGGGGAAAACATGTAAAAACTGCCCTCAAAGTCCAAAGAAATTACTGCACAGTGCTTAGTAAGAGAAAACATTAAAAACAAACTCTCCCTTTGTAACTCCCCCTTCACATACTCTAACACAGCGAGCACAGTTCTTGCTTACATTAGACCAAATTATAGTGTTTCCATTGTATTCTATTGCAATTCACAGGTACTCATCTATTTAAAGGTTACTATTTTTACTATTGCATTATTTACAACCCCAATGCCAATACAGTTGGGACATTAAATACTAATGATTTGCAACTCATGTTCAATCTCTACTCTAGCCGTACATAGTATTTAATGTTCATTGTATTCTTGGTTGTTTAAGACCATGTCCCAACTTCAGTGGATTTGGGTTGTATTTCATGAATCACTGCACATTTACTGTCTCCACATTTTTCTGATGGTTTGATACATCATACTTTTTAGAGAGTATTTCTAGTCACTCACCAATGGCACAGAGGCCTATCAATAATGATAGAAAGATACAGTAATATTCTTCGGTCACAGACCTAAGCATGAACTTTAGGCAGCTGTGGAAAGACTAAGACAGCTAATCACAGTGGTTTCTTGGTACAGTTGCAGGTTTTAAGTAAACTCTGCTTGAAAGAGAAATGACCTCTGTCATTAAAACGGTTGATTGTAAATAGCTACAGCATTTAATTAAGGGTGAAGAATGGGGACAATAGTGGGTGGTGGGACCAAACAAGCACTGGCATGTCGGTGGGTCATTGAGCTGCAAAGAGATTCCCTTAAGACCCCAACACACTTAAAAAATACTGATACAATTATGTATATTAAGAATGATATGTTTCCTGCATTCCCTGGACAGTAGCTTTAACTCATATAACTTTAAGAAATATCAAGTGCTGCTCAAATAATGACAATTTAGTCCTGAAAATAGATGGATGAATAAAAATCTCTAGACTTGCCAGAAAATACTACAATTGCAAGAATCAGTCTGGGTATACAAAGGGTGTGGAAATGTTAATGTGCATTGTTTATATACGTAGTGGCATGCAAAAGTTTCAGAACCCTGGAATACACCAAACCATTTGAGTTCAGACTAACTTATTTTGGAAGGAGCCCTGTAGACTTTAGAAAAGATTCTAGGCGTCTTATTATGACTGACCAGAACCATTCCTTGGTTGGTGAGTCTGTGCTGCTCCTGCCAGGTTGCAGGTACAGCTATTCTCTAGACGATCCAGACGTATGAGTGAATTACCAATTGACTGGTTATCTTCTCTTTCAGCTATTTGTACAAGAATGAAATCCAGTCAATTGACAGACAAGCATTTAAGGGGCTTGTCTCACTTGAGCAACTGTAAGTGACCAACCTTTCCGTTGTGCTTCCCGCCCTTGCTCCCCTCCCCTGCTAACTCTTTGTTTCTGCTACCAAAATGCCATGAGGAAAGCTTTACATGGTCATGAATTATTTCATGGCATGACTATCCAGGCCTTTCGCAATTGTTATGATAGATAGCATTGCAGCTATTTCTCCGTCCCCTCCAATCCCCCACAACCGAATGTGCACCTACCCCTCCCTGCGTTCCCCTTTGATCGCCATTGACCCTTTTGCATGAGTACCCAGTTTTTAAACCTGGATGACAGATTTGCATTTACGTGGTCCTGACCCCCCTGCTTGTAGCATGATATTTGTGCTGCTGAGAAAGTCATCATATCAAGTCAATTCTCTCGCTATGATGCCTTTAACTGTTTTTGCCATGCACATTTCAGAGAAACTTGATGTATTGATGACTTCAATTGCTTTAGAATTGACAATTGACGCAACGAGGGATGGCTAATGCACACTGTTTTGTCCTCTCCAGGTACCTGCACTTCAACAACATAGACTCATTGGAACCAGAATCATTCAGTCATCTACCAAAGCTTGAGCGATTGTAAGTCTGCTTTTGATCGTTGACATCTGGAAAATATTGCTCATAGCTTCTAATTATCATTGTAGTCAGCAATATAATAGCCTAAAGGCTGGACTTTTTGGGAAGAAAGTGATGTCATTTCTGTTAATGTACTAGTTGCGTGTATGCACTGTATGCCAATGCATGAAAGTACACAAATGACTCTTGAATTTGACCTAGACAAGGATCTTTGCCAAACACAATGCTGGAACTGATAAACGAGAGTTAGTTGACTTTGAGGCTTGCGGTGAAGTGATGACCACTATTTACAAGCTAGAAAATACAAACTGTGATCGTAGGAGTTGAGAAGGGGCTGATACTTAGTCTCCACAGGTTCAGTTTGCCTTGTCAGAAATGTAGGATGATGCAAGTGTTCTTTCACTCTGCGGTATATTTGTTTAACAGCTGTCAGGAACTATTGTGAGGCCAGTTATATTGCTGCTTCCAAAAATATTCTCCTTGGTAAAATCAGCCGTGGGAAATATAAGTAGCGGAAGAGGAAGAGATTAAAACATGGAAATTGAGAATCTGGATTAACTTGATAACTGAAACAACTCTATTGAAATGGAAGAAAAAAACCACAACTTTAAGCTGTGAGCTATGTGCTTAATTTATACAAGCAAAAGAAACATTGTCCAATTTGATTTCATAAAGTTAACTAATAATAACTAAGTGTTAAACCCATTTAAATTTACTGCAAAAGGAGGAAAGAACCACAACATTTTCATTGCCACTGAAAGGATTGACTTGTACAGTTGTACCTATTGAAAAGTCCAAATATTTAGTGAGGATGTAGAAATGTTATCAACGTTTTCTTTCAGAATGTATTACCACATGTTCTAAGGCCCAGTCTTATTTCTGCCAGCTACATTCACCCTCAGAGCAGCAATACTTACAAAATACAGTTTGATGGAATAAAAAGGCTAAATGTTTTGTGGTACACGTCTATGAGTCATCTCTAAACACTGCTATTCTAAATTATGTCGGAAAATCTCGTAAAATATCTTCAAATGTTGGGAGTTAGCTGTGAGTGATCCGCCAGACTGGAATATGTAGTTGGACTCCAAAATTTGTTTGCTTCTCTTTCAGGTTTTTGCACAACAACAGAATCACCCAGCTGGTCCCAGGAACCTTCTCCAATCTGCAGGCCATGAAACGACTGTAAGTGGAAAACCCCCACGTCGATCTTTCAAAAAGCTCTGTAAACTTTGGCTAGATTTTATTATTCGTAATGTCTAATATTACAGGGCATTCTCTGGGGAAACAGGAGGGACAAATTTCCCAACCTTACCGATAATTCTTGACTTTATTCTGATGCTAACTACCGAACTGTGAAGGCAACACGCGGGTTAAACAAATATATTTTTATTTCTGATTTATTTAACATTAGTTTCTTCATTCGACCAAATTCAGCAGTTTGGTCAGTTTATAATCCTTCAAGAGAAAAATTCTACCACAATGATTGTAACCTGAGTGTTTGTGCAATTTGTGTGTTTAGGCGCTTGGATTCTAATTCATTGAACTGCGACTGTGAGTTGCTGTGGCTGGCGGACCTTCTCAAACAATATGCAGAATCAGGAAACGCCCAAGCTGCTGCCACATGCGACTACCCCATCCGTCTGCAGGGAAGATCGGTTGCCACGTTAACAGCTGAGGAGCTCAGCTGCGGTATGCAAGGGAAACTACAACTGTGCATACAACTTTAGGAATGCCATTTAACCTTCATAGATACATTCAGAACCAAAATATTCACATACTGTGACTGTGGATGACTGCAACTTCCCACCATTGACCTCTCATTTCTACAAATGATGAATTTACAATTGCTTTCGCCATTAGGTTCCATTGGAAGGCACTAAGATAAAAACTACTTTGTCAGAAATCATTCTGCACACCTCTGGTTGCATAATAGCCCTGTTGTAACGGCACAACAATTCACCGCAACTAAGCAGCTGTTCAAACAGCTGCTTATCATGTAATAAAATGCAACTTTTCTTTACAGTTCTCATAAACCGGATTTTAAGGCCATTGTTGTTAAATGCCTGAGTTCTGAAAATACTGCATGTCATAACTTGAGGAAGAGGATTGCTTGATGTTCCTGTTGTATAAAGGAATACAAATACTGCCTTGAATTCATACTTTTAGTATAATTTTCCTCGAATGTTCATTGATTTATGTCTTTCCAGAGGTGCCCAGGATTACCTCGCAGCCCCAGGACGTGGATGTTATATCGGGGAACACCGTCTACTTCACTTGCAGGGCAGAGGGAAACCCAAAACCGCAGATCATCTGGCTCCGCAACAAGTAAGACTTTTAAATCGGAAAGAGCATGCACACACCCCTGCTTAAACTCAGAGCAATGAAAATTGTCCAGTGTTTAAGTTACGCTTTTGTGTTCTCTCTTCCATCCTGATAGCAACGCTCTTAACATGCGTGATGACAGTCGCCTGAACCTGCTGGAGGATGGGACGCTGATGATTCAGAACACAAGAGAAACCGACCAGGGAGTTTATCAGTGTATGGCCAAAAATGTGGCTGGGGAAGTCAAGACCTCGGAGGTCACCCTGCGATATTTTGGAGCACCTTGTAAGTCACGTTTTATCAATAATGATTGTATATAAATCCTTCGCTAATGTTTCATCGCACTTGTTGGAAATTTAGAGTTGCCGCTACATTTTGAGAAGATATATGTTAAAATAGGTGCACTAAATGAGTATCTGTCATAAAGGGAAGAAAATGTTTTGTTATGGTTACTTCTTTTGTCCTTGTTGGGAACGCAAAAGCTATTCTGTGGAGTTGTATAACAGTGGCGTAAATATGTGTTTTTATGCAAGGTCATTTTGATCTAAACTTTTTTTGGGGGTTCAACAAGCTATGAAATGATCATTGACGTCTGCATGTGTGTGACATTACAGCACCTAACACACACCTATCCTCTTTTTATACTGTATAATCACTGCTAACAGGGTTGGGTAAACTGTTTATAGTACAAAGTATATACAAGTGTGTATGTTTGTATTGGCAGTAAGTCAAAAAGCAAATATTGTCTAAAACTCTAAAAGTTGCTTTTGCAATGTCAGCTGCTGCAGCAACATTGTAAGGCAGTATGTAAGACGCCTCAAATACCAGTAAGTAAAGACAATTTAAATTCTGCTACATAATTGGGATAATATATTTCTATAATATTATCGGAGTATAGGTTAAGAATAATACATTATTTTGGTTTTAAATTTTGATGATGGCATTATTAATGATGTATTGAAATATAGGCTTATAACTGAATCCTAAATAAAGGGAAATAAACTCCCACACATTATTTCTAACTTCGCCAATCAAATGTTTGTTTTTAAATTGATAAGCGATCAATGATATCACAACCAAATCAAGACAGGCCTTGCGAATTATCTCATCCTGCAAAGTAATCTGCAAGTTTCCTACGCAGTGTGAAAAGCTAAGGTTACCGCCACATTTCAGCAGGTCAAATAACTCTGCTTTTCCACTAAATTGAGAGATAAGCACTGCAAGAGAAGGAAAAAAAATCCCCCATAAAGGTATTGTCAGCCAACAATCAGATGAAACAGTCCTCACATACAAGTCAACTAGCAATTGTCGGAATAATTTCATGGGTGACAAATTGCCCTGTTAACATGTGCTACATTTCCTGTCTTTTTGTGATTGTAAATTCCTAGCTTGCCCCTTTGTACATTTTTGCTCGGTCATCACTGACCTAGTATGGACAAGGACAGCAATCTGTAGTCCAGATGGGAAATTGCCTTAGCCATATTGGAGAGGGGTTTAACGAAAAAGCAATTTTCATCGTTTTGCTGTGAATTTCAATAGGTTTATCACATGTAGACACCCAATCCTTTGGGACTGACAGGGTTTTCATCCCTCCAAATGGATTGGATGTCTATGGCCATCAATGGCTGCCAGTGCGTTCATGTTATTTTTGTAATTTCTTGTTCATTTTCAGTCTCTTCCTGTTGATTTTGGGGCAATTCTGGGTTGCCTTCTTGTTGGTCTGGGGCTATACAGATCACTTGTTGTTGGTTTTGGTCCACTGAACGGGAAGTGACCCAGGAATGTCCCTAAAGGAATAGTGAGGGACTCTAAATCAACTCAGCATGACCTGTAATTGCCTTATAATGACAGGAAGTGACCTCTAAATACCGCCAAAACCGGGAGCAAATTCTTCTAGAGAGCATATCAATAACCAGCTGTATCACAACTTATTACCATTTTTATATATTTTTATACCCCTCCTCTAAATACTATCTGTCTCTTCCTACCTATCCAGCAAGACCAAGTTTTGTCATCCAGCCCCAAAACACTGAGGTTCTGGTGGGTGAGAGTGTGACTTTGGAGTGCAGTGCCACAGGCCAGCCTCAACCCCGAATCTCTTGGACCAAGGCCGACCTGACGCCTCTGCCCAACGACGCTCGCATTAACACCACTCCCTCTGGAGGGCTTTATATTCAAAATGTGGACCAGGCTGACGGGGGGCAGTACACCTGTTTCGCCTCCAATAATGTGGATACGATTCAAGCAGCAGCTTATATCATTGTCCAAGGTAGGTTAACAATCTCTCCCGTAGCGACCGCCGACAAACACCAAAACCTTGTGAATACCTTCAATGTTGTTTGTTGGCACTTTTACAATCGAAATAGTATTCCAGTATTTTAATTAAACAGCTGCTATGGCTGAATCCAATTATGCCTAAATATACTCATACAATATTGTCAGAATTTTCGGAACCCCCATGATGCAATGAGTAAAGTTAGTAATAATGAGGTATTAATAGCCGCTGGTTAAAGGTGAACGAACGTATGTGGAACTTTTGTGGGTTTTTTTGGTTTTTTTCCACTTCACATTTTATTTTTTCAAAAAAAAAACATCATTTTTAACTCAAGTTTTTTTAAGGCAAGCTCAGGTTTGGCACACACGAGTAGAAAAAGTCCCCGACACAACCGTGCAAACTCTGAAATCATACGAATTTGGCGTTATTATTAATAGCAGTGAAACAAAAACATTAAGTGAAATGCTTCAATTCAACTCAAAATTTGCTGCTGGCAGAGAAAATCCAAAAATAGCAACTAAAATAACTCAAATAGAACATTCTGTACCCTTTCAAAGTAAACCTGATAAAAGGATGCAAAAGGCTGTGTAAGGGAAAAAGATCATCTGCCATAATGATTCCAATCTTTGATATGGATCTTTGACAATTATCTTCAAAGACCAATGAGATTTCATCCTACAAGAGTCTTATCCTGCTACGATATCTCTTAAAGCTAGCCTACAAATCACATTGTTCATTGTCCATATTTTTTTTCATCTCTCATACATTTACGTTTATCTCGGTCCCCCAGCAACACCCCAGTTTACGGTCACGCCACAGGATCAGTCAATCCTGGAAGGCCACGCTGTGGATTTCCAATGTGAGGCCACAGGTTACCCCCAACCGGTTATCGATTGGACTCGAGGGGGCAACCCATTACCTACAGACCGCCGATACTCAGTCTCCTCTTCTGGCACTCTCCGAATCACTCGGGCTGAGGTCCAAGATGAGGGCCAGTACGAGTGCCAGGCCGCCAACCCAGTAGGAACCATCCGCGTCACCGTACAGCTCAACATCCAACAGAGAGGTGAGCCTCAGAGTAAAGATTCTAAATTGCTTCAATGTTTTGCTAATGTGAGATGACGTCATTGAATTTACAACTGCACTATATTAGCCTTGTTATTTTTACAGAGGCTATTAAACACTTCATGTTAGACCAAAAAGAGTGAAGAAAAAATGTGTTGTGGAACTGCATTAAACTTCGGATCCCTTCCAGCACTACTTGTGTTTCAATTTTGAAAGTATATAAGATATTAGAAAAAATCCAATTATAGTAAATAATTCTGGTGTTCTCTGTTTTACGTTGAAATTGTGTACGTTTGGGTTGTCTTGTGGGTTCGCATATGTATGTTGTCGTGTGTGGGGGCGGGGTAGTTGCTGAAATTACAGGCATGGTACCCTATGAAATAGGGAAGCTTGTCAGTCTATAATCTTGACATGACTCCATAGTTTTTTCTTAAGTTGTAATGGCTCTTAACATGGCTTAAAGTATAGGTTTTTTAAATGGTTCCACTTGTAAAATTCTGTGAAAGGACAAAGTAATGTGGATGTGTAGACATCATTTTTGCACTAAATTCTGACACTTAAAAAGTAAAAGCAGGACTTAACAGGAAGTGACTTTTTAGAGGCATTTATTATATTATTGCTTCTTGGAGCCCAATGGGAACCCTCCAAGAATTTGAATGCAGTGTGTGCGGGGTTGCAAGCAAATGCAAACTCCCAACTAAACACCTCAGCTTTCAGGGTGTCATCTCCACTCTGAGACAGTACAACATAATGACTCATTCTTTAACAATCCTCCAGACCTCATTTGTGTGCATGTCGTTCGTCCAGAGGGAACCCAAAGTTTGGTCAGCAACTCAATACATCAATGCAAAACAGCTGTTTTATTCAAATATTCTCTTGGATACAACCATATGTCCATTTTTCTTAAGGTTTGTGTAGTGATGTAGTTCACACAGCAGTTTCTATCCCATTTAGTTATAAATACCAAATAAAACAATTAAACAGCTTATTTTTAGCGGGTAGTTTGAAACGGGATGTTTTTTAAGGGGAAAATTCTGGTGCACAAATGGATGTCACATTTCTAAATTGTTTGCACTAGATTTCTATCATTTATACAGAAATTATGCTTGGTGTATTTTCTGATCTGAGCATAAACAGTACAGCATACTGCATACCTGTCAACCTCTGCCGATAACTGCCCTTATAAATGATTATGATTCCCCTTACAAACCCCAAAAAAACCTTACAAACACCGTACGACTTGTACGGTGTTTGTAAGGTTTTTTGGGGGGTTGTAAGGGGAATAATCATTTATCATAATCATAATCATTTATAAGGGCAGTTATCGGCAGAGGTTGACAGGTATGATACTGTGAGGTTTTTATCTGCAATAATGGATTTCAAATTGCACTTTAACTCTGCTGTAATGGACTTCTAATCATTAACACGTGCACTCGTGTTTGTGTTTTCTACCTCATTCAGTAACGCCTTTTTTCACAAACGCTCCAAGTGACACGACGGTGGAGTCTGGTCAGGACGTCCAGATTCCCTGCAGCGCTCAGGGTCATCCACAACCTGTCCTTACCTGGAACAAGGTTAGATGTTGCAAAAGGCAAAATCACTGTCTTGTTCAGACATTAAAGCATTAGTAAAATTGGGAATAAACAACAAAATAACAGTTTTTTAATAACCATAGCCTTAAAAAACACAACATAACAAGTTGTTGGTAGTCGGAGAGAAGAAAAAAAATAAAAGACATAGTATGTAAGTCGCACATGAGCATATAGGTCCAGCCAAACTATGAAAAGGTGCGACTTATGGTCCATATATACCAATTTGACATTTAAAAACTATATTCGTTATGCCAGTTGGTGAGATCCTGCCTTTGCCCTGTTTCTGACCTCCCCGACTTTCATCTCTCCTCAGGATGGCTTACAGGTGACTGAAAGTGGTAAATTCCACATCAGCCCTGATGGCTATTTAGAGGTAAAGGACGTGGGCACGGCTGACGGGGGTCGCTACGAGTGTGTCGCCCGCAATGCCATTGGCTATGAGGTTGTGCGCATGGTGCTAACTGTCACAGGTAAAAGGACACAGGTTCTCTTTCTTTTCTCCATATTATTTTCCGTGATCACAGTCTAAAGTCAATGTCAATGCTTTTTTTGCATTCACCTACTACACTTAATAACAATATTGACTAAAAAATATAGTTTTCAATGCTGTGACAAATTCTACTCCAGACAGCTTATTGCCGTCATGTTACTGTAGCGTCCATAAAGTGAGATGACCAAGTGTGACGAAAGCCATAAAAACACTGGTTGCAATTCAATCTTTCTGAAAGACCCTCTAAATGTCAAGCTGGAGATATATCAATGTAATCAGGGTCTGGATGATGTGCTTTTAAGATGATTTGTAATATTGACCTTGTTGCATTGATTAACACCAACCTGCTTTTGTCCTGCAACAACAGTTCCAGCAGTGAGCAGACAGGGAGACACCTTTGTGACCACTTCCTTAGAGCAGGCCATCCGTAATGTTGACAGCGCTATTGAGTCTACAAGGAGACGTCTCTTTGATGGGTAAGATGTGAAAGACTAATACAACATGTACTTTATTGACCTCAACCACTGAAAAAGCTCCAGAAGAAATGACTGTTGTTATATTTTGCACTGTGTACTCTTTCTACAATAACAAACTAACCAAAAATCCATTGTTTTGTGGACCGCATTCAAATAACTGAGTTTTTGGGACATGTCTTTAAACGACTAACATCCTCAAAATCACTAGTAGTATTCTATGCTACAGACTTCTTATTACGTTAAAGTCCATCAAAGTTCCAATTAACCGAATGAGCCTTGTCACATCAAGGCTGTAATTCACTACTGTTAGGTTCTTAAGATATGCACCGTTATAAATGTATGGTTACATCACCAGATGTCCAATAAAAAGTGTTCAGTACATACTGTACGTGTGAGTGCCAGATGTGTGATTGCTTGACATGTCAAATGAGGTATTCATTTTGGATTTGGATCCAAGCCATACTATGACATCACCGTGTTTACCAAGTGAGAAGAATTTTGTTTGCTCCCATATGGTTCTCAGGGGGGCCTCGGTTGAACAGCTATGTATGTTCACACTTACTGTAGCCACACCCTATTTCCCACTCTGGAACTGATATGCGAACTTCAGTCATTTCTTACCCGGCGGGAGCCTCTGTAGTGCTTCTCAGTGTCGAAACTTACATTTCCTTGGTCATCTTCTGGCCAAATAGAGGAAGAAAACTGTCCGATAGAAATGGTTGCTAACATTTGTCCTCATTCTCTCATTTGTCTTTGCCCTTCCATACCTCCCTATCCCTCTAGTCAGCCTCGTACCCCAGGAGAGCTTCTTGCCCTTTTCCGTTACCCACGTGACCCTTACACAGTGGAGCAGGCTCGTGCCGGCGAGATTTTTGAGCAGACTCTGCTTCTCATTCAGAGCCATGTCAACCAGGGTCTCATGTTTGACACCAGCGGCACGGGTGAGGCTTTCATTAGTAAATGTGCGCCGAATCCAAATCGGACGAAAATATTCTCACAACGGATCCGTTTTTTACTGTTCAGTCTGGTTCAGATTTCTATTTGTTTTATCCTCCTACAGAGTTTCGTTACAACGACCTGGTGTCCCCGCACCTTCTGGACCTGATCGGCAACCTGTCGGGATGCACGGCCCACCGCCGCATCAACAATTGTTCCGACATCTGCTTCCACCAAAAGTACCGCACCCACGATGGCACTTGTAACAACCTGCAGCACGCCATGTGGGGCGCCTCGCACGTCCCCTTCGAACGGCTCTTGAGATCGGTCTACGATAACGGCTTTAATCTTCCGAGAGGAGCCACGGGGCAGCCGCAAAACAACTACAGGCTGCCCCTGCCGAGGTCGGTGTCCACCGCCATGATGGGAACGGAGTCGATCACCCCGGACGATCAATACACTCACATGCTGATGCAGTGGGGTCAGTTTCTGGATCACGACATGGACGCGACGGTGGCGGCCCTCAGCCAGTCGCGCTTCTCTGACGGACAGCTGTGCGTGCAGGCCTGCACCAACGACCCGCCGTGTTTCCCCATCCTCTTCCCCGCCAACGATCCGCGGCAGCTGAGAAGCGGTGCCCGCTGCATGTTCTTCGCCCGCTCCAGTCCGGTGTGTGGAAGCGGCATGACCTCCCTGCTCATGAACAGCGTGTACCCGAGAGAGCAAATGAACCAGCTCACCGCTTATCTCGACGCCTCCAACGTCTACGGTAGCTCGCGTCACGAATCCGAGGAGATCCGCGACCTGGCCAGCCAGCGAGGTTTGCTCCGGCAGGGGATTATCCAGCGGACCGGGAAGCCCCTGCTGCCTTTTGCCACGGGACCTCGCACCGAGTGTATGAAGGATGAAAATCAAAGTCCCATTCCCTGCTTCTTGGCCGGGGACCACCGTGCCAATGAACAGCTGGCGCTCACCGCCATGCACACCGTCTGGTTCAGGGAACACAACCGGGTCGCCACAGAGTTACTCAGACTCAACCCCCATTGGGACGGGGACACAATCTACCACGAGGCCAGAAAGATAGTGGGAGCCCAAATGCAACACATCACGTACAGTCACTGGTTGCCAAAGGTAAGGTGAAGAAGATCCTGTCAGTGGCTTTTAGATTGCTGTCGCAATTCCATAAGCGTCATGTGGAAAACCACAAGCGTCATGTGAAAAACCACAAGCGTCATGTGAAAAACCACAAGGTTAAAATGTGTTCCATAAGCGTCATTTGAAATACCGCGAGTGTAGAATGTGTTGGAGAGGTACGCTTGCAAGGCGCACTTGACTGGCGATTCACTTCATGTCTGCCAATATTCTAAGCCAATCAGAAGTCGGGATGCGGGGCAAATTCTGATTGGGTGTTTATCGCCGCAACCGCAAGTGAAGCGCCTATCGCCGCAACCGCAAGTGAAGCGCCTATCGCCGCAACCGCAAGTGAAGCGCCTATCGCAAGCGTACGCTTCCAACGCGTTTTACGTTTGGGCCATTTCGTATTACGCGGTATTTTGACATTTTGGAGTTGCGGCAGCAATCGAACGCCATACCCGTCTTACGTTCTCTGAAACGTCTCCGCTTCCCAATCCTGACTCTTCCTGTCTGGTAGATCCTAGGAGAGGCTGGCATGAAGATGATGGGGCCGTACACAGGTTATGACCCCAATATTAACGCGGGCATCCTCAATGCTTTCGCCACTGCGGCGTTCCGCTTCGGACACACCCTCATTAACCCGATACTCTACAGGTTAGATGAGGACTTCCGGCCTATCTCCCAGGGTCACGTCTCCCTGCATCAGGCCTTCTTCTCGCCCTTTCGCATCGTGAACGAGGGTGGCATTGACCCCTTGCTCCGCGGGCTCTTTGGCATGGCGGGTAAAATGCGGGTCTCCTCGCAGCTGCTCAATACTGAGCTGACTGAAAAGTTGTTTTCGATGGCCCACGCTGTGGCCTTGGACCTGGCGGCCATGAACATACAGAGAGGAAGGGATCATGGCATACCGCCTTATAACGATTACAGGACCTATTGTAACCTGACTTTGGCTCAGACATTTGAGGATTTGAGGAACGAGATTAAGGACTCCACCGTCAGAGAGAAGCTGCAGAGGTGAATTCAAACAAACTTTCTGGATTTAAGTCACACAAACAATACCGTATGTACTGTGTGGTAGGCTTTATGGAACTCCTCTGAACATCGACTTGTTCCCCGCCCTAATGGTAGAAGACCTAGTCCCTGGCAGTAGGCTCGGCCCAACCCTCATGTGTCTGCTGGCATCTCAGTTTAAACGACTGCGGGATGGAGACAGGTACTGATAAGTCCACTGTTTTTTACAGACTACAAATTGTACATCAATTGAAATTATTAGGGAAAATGCCCATTGAAACATTGTTAGACAAGAGAGAGCTCAAAGATGTAAAATTTTGTAACGGTTGACCAGTTAGACTCTTTTCATACGACCTGTATTTTTCTACTTTTTACCTGTGACGTACTACGGTTGACTACGGTAATCCCTCAAATATCGCGGTTAATGTAGACCAAACATGGGTGCGATAATCGAAAAATCGCAAAGTAGGGTCAGACCAATTAAAAAAAAAAAAAGAAAGAAATGTTTTTTTAAGTTAAAAAAAACGTGAAAATCCACGCTGAAACTCTTAAGCGGAAGCCACTCTTGCTACTTGGACTCAGCACTGAAGTTTAAAATAATAATAATTAATAACAAAAAAAACACACAAAGTAGTGAATTCGTGATCGAGGGATTACTGTAATTTTAACTGGGGAATCAGTCGATTGCTGTCAGCCCTCCCGTTCATAAAGGATTGGTTGAGTCAAAAATAAAAATATAATAAATACCATTAAAACAGTAAGCAAAATCTTACAATACAAACTTTTTGGGAGGTTATTTTTTTTTTTGACCATATCCATGGTATATTTTGATCATTTCATTGCTTTGTAGTCCTTAAAAATGAATAGAGAAAAAAACATATTCATTATGATCCTGTGAAAATTACAGTCAGGTCCGATTTCCGATCACGTGGCCAAATCATCCCGATCGAAAATTTAAAAAAATGCCATCTGTAGTGAACGGTCCATAAGTGTAGTATTTCTTTCGTGTCCAGGTTCTGGTATGAAAACCCAGGAGTGTTCACACCTGCACAGCTGACTCAGCTGAAGCAGGCCTCGCTGTCTCGGGTGGTCTGCGACAACGGAGATAACATCACACGTGTGCAGCACGACGTCTTTAGGGTGGCGGAGGCGCCGCACGGCTACAGCGGCTGTGACAGTATCCCGCAGGTTGACCTGCGCATGTGGCAGGACTGCTGTGAAGGTATAAAAATCACTTCTACTCTCTACTTTCACTCATAACCCTTTACAGAAGTACACCGTTTAACTGCTGCAACAACCATAAAAACTGTAGACACTAATTTAATGTGGTGCAAACAAGTAGGGATGCAAATATTTTCCCCCTTACTATAAATTGTACCTTTGTAGGTGGGACCTGATTTTAAAATGCTGATATGATGTTAAAGAATATGCATTTTTTTGACATAGCTTTCCCAACAATGGAATTTAACGGTGACTTTTTAAGCTACGCTGCTGTGAGACCAAAGTGAAACTTATTGTCGTTGTTTTTTTTGAAACGAACAGACTGCAGAACCAAGGGTCAGTTCAACGCGCTGTCCTACCACTTTAGAGGGCGTAGGTCAGCTGATCACAGTTACAGAGACAGCAAACCGGATGACAGCATCAACAGGTGACACGCCATTGTAGAGCTTTTGTTGCAAAAAGAAATTGATTCTCGATGTGTATAGGATGTTAAATGTTTTTTTTCATGTGGTGTGTTTTTTTGTACAGTGCCACTGAAGGAGCTAAAATAAGCTTAGTCAATGTTACTGCCACCTCCACAAAGAGCACTGATCCCCCAGTTAGCGATTTCCAGGACTTTGTTCATGATATGCAGAAGACGATCACGGGCTTACGCAAACAGGTAAATTCCTTCATTTTTGCACAATTTGACCATTAGATATTGGAAAGCTATACACTATGTACAGTGTACTAGTTACAGTAATAGTACTTTAGCTTTATGCAACACACTTATTGCCTCTTTTGTACTATGGTGTGATGATCAAATAAACACACTTTTTTCCCATAGGTATTAAAAGGTTATATCAAAGTAAATTGATCTGACAATTCTTAAATGAACAACTTTGACACATTAAAGGAGAGCTTGTCTAAACATATATTAGTCATAGCATCAATCCATATATTGTATAGTATTGTATTTTTAGACTATAAGTCGCACTGCCCAAAGAATAAATAGAAGAAAAAATATAAAGATATAAACAATTTTCTTTTATTTGATCGGAAATCAAGAACAAACATTTGTTGAAGTAAGAATAATAAAACAGAACAATAGGGTCAATAGGCATCTATTAACATAACAACATTATATATATGTATATATGTGTATGTATGTATATATATTTCAGCAACACGCTTATTTATTTATTAACTTATTTATTACCTATTTATTTATGTCAAAAATTTATTTTCCTGTGTCTGTATTCTCACCCTCTTGCTACAGTGACAGTGAAATTTCCCGAATACGGGATGAATAAAATTATCTAATCTAAACTACACTAAAACAAAATAACGGGATCTTGGTGGTCAGAGTGAAAAATAAAAAATAAAAACATAAATCGCACTAGAGTATTAGTCCCAGGCCCAGCCAAACAATGAAAAGGGTGTTCCTTACAGTCCGGACAATACGGAATATACAATTTTGCCATTAGACAAAAAAGTTTGCCTTTTTTCCCTTTCAGATAAAACGACTGGAGGGTCGTCTGAGCAAAACTGACTGCACTGACAGTAACGGGCTTGAGCGGACAGATGGAGAGCAATGGCAGCAGGACCCGTGCACTCAATGTCAATGCAAAGTAGGTTCCACGTATGCAGCGCAAACCCCTAAATGAGTACGGATACTTTGTCCCAGTTGGGTCTGTCGCCCCATTGTTGGGCTACCGGCTGGAGTTCCCAACCGTACCCACAGGGAATTTTTCAATCCCCTCTAATCTAATCAAGTAACCGAGCCATTTGCCCTTTCTTTGTTCCCGCAGAACACCAGAGTCACCTGTTTTGTAGAATCCTGTCTGCCGGCCCCGTGCAGACAGCCAGTCAAGCTAAAAGGCGCCTGCTGCCCCGTATGCCTGGATTTAGCCAAGTGGCAAAAAGCAGAGCGCAGCCATGAGTAATCCTCAGGACCTCCCGCCAATCGCACTCCAGTGTCTGACTTCCACTGAGTGGAGGAGACTCAAATGTCTCATTGTGTCTGTGGCCACCAGTCGCCTTCATTTGCCCAATAGCCTCATTTGTTTTTGTTCTTTTTCTGATCAGGGGAGAGGGTCGTGTTTTGTTATTTTTGGATGGTTGCTTCCTCTGGGACTAAACGGATTCATCTCTGCTCCCGGTGGCCTCGGCAGTGCCCCAATTTAGTCTCTGGGTGCGCCCCTCCTCCTTGCCATCAAATCACAGGGCCAGGAAAGGGAAGTAGAATTGATAGGAGGCCGGCCAGTCTTTTTCTCAGGTTAGAGATGCCGAAAACTGGTGCTATTATGAATTAATCACTAAATACCTTCAAAGTATTGTCTCTTTTGTATGCAAATTGACCTATGTATATCCACTTGATAGCTGCCTTTTTTTTACTCTAAATCACCATTTCATACAAAGTAAAAGCGTGTTTTTTTTATAAATAGTTAGATCATTGTTTTTAATCTACGGTGCTTTTATGTCACGTTATATCAAAGTGTTTCTTATTTTTTAATCCAAATGAGCATAATGTGAAGCCCTATGAAAATTTTAATGCAAAAAAAAATGTCTACTGATTCCTGCTCCCGAATGTCTCGGCCATGTTGTGACATCATGTCTGCCCCAGTATTGTCCTCAAATCTGCAAAACCAAACGTGAGTAAACCTCTAGAACAAGGGTGTCAAACATACGGTCCGCGAGCCAGAAGCGGCCGACTAGTCGGTCATGGGGTTGTTTTGCTGTCAATGGCAGCCAATGATTGAACAAGGAACCTTGAAATGCCCCAAAACCAACAGGAAGCCACCTGGAAATGCTACCAATGAACAGGAATCAGCCCGGAAATTCCTCCCAAAAATGAATAGAAAATGATCCAAATTTACAGGAAGTGACCAACCAGTAAGTACTTTGAAATGACGAGGAAGTGATGCAAAATGTCTGCAATTGTCTGCTATGCTATTAATGATGATATCTGTCCTATTCACTTAAACTGGTTGTGAATGCTCATTTTTCAGTGCCATTGGCGGCAAGGAAAACGTTCATTCGAGCCAAAATGGAAGGCGTCTCTAGCGCTGTCAATGACGGCCAGTGAAATACAATTTTTGAGATCTAATTGGCATAAATGTGGCCCACCAAGCAAACTAAGTTTGACATCCCTGATCTAGTCTGTATCAGTGAAAGCATATGAGAGGTAAGGTTTCACTTATGGTGCCGTCTTATCTGGAACCACAATATTTTTTCATCATATTCCACACAATGGAAGGACTGCAATGATTACTGTTGACTTTTTTTTTGCCTGCCATGGACCTGCAGCACTGGATTACACACATTCTGTTGTCAAACATCCACATACTTTGGCCCAAATTGACATGAAATGTTTGATGTTATGTTATTATTTGAGGAGTATCCCAACGCCTCTTTAGCAGGGACATTTTCCGTCTAATTGCCAAAACATTGTTCAGAAAGGCGTTATGTCATTTAGCTGAGCACGCTGCAGGGCGCAGGTTTCTCTAACCCTCTGACCCTCATTCCGCTGTAATGGAAGCCATATGGGAAAGTCATCTCGGCGAGAGGGCGCCCAACGTTAGGGTACAGACGATCAAAACGTCTTTCCTACAAAGTCCTTTCACTTACGACTTGACACATTCATGCAATTCAAAGCACTGGCTCACTTATGTCATGTATATCAGATTTTTTTCCTTTTTTGTGACAAGCAGTCCGCGTTCCTTTCCTTTATTTTCTTTATGCGGTAATGTCCTGAGCAAGCATCTGTCACACGGTTTGGAATTTTCCATTCAGGGTGGGTTTTGAAAGTTTAACACGCAAACTCTTGAGTTAAAAGTTTTCTCCTTCCCTGCGCCATCTTAGTGTGTTCCTTCCTCAGATTTGTGTACTCCTTCCCGAATGTCGTGTACTCATGAAAATCCTTCACGTGAAGGCATGTCCTGAGCTCATGAAAGGCAAAATGCAATTTGACCCCAGCCCTAAGCTTGGGTGTCATAGCACTGTGAGGTAGGTCTGATACCTGGGGAAATGCGCTTTAGTTGTCTCCACACTTACTTGCCCTTTTCCCCTCTTCAATCATTCCCAAGTGTCAATGGAATGCACTGCTTGCGAGACTGAACACGCCTTACCGACACTGTCCCTTGACATTTGAAATTGTATTGTATGTTCGCCAAAGAATGGTTTGCACTGTAATGTATGCCTTTCAACAGTAATAAAAAATAAGCCACCTTTGTTTTATATACATACACAATTGGCCTTTTCTTTTAAAGTGAAGCGACTCGAAGATCACACTTGTCAATACCAAATCTCGCAATATAGTAAGACCTCATTGAGGAAAAGATTACGAATAATATCCTGGAAAAATGAGATTGTCCATTGTACGGCCATCATGAGCCTTTCCTCCAACGTCTGACATGATTGGTGGTCTGCTGGGAGGTCTCCCTTCCGGACATTGATTTGTTGGCGGCTCCTATCTCCTTTTAGTACCTAATACAGTGGTGCCCAATAGGTAGATTGCGATCTACCGGTAGATCGCCAAGGAACTATTGGTAGATCGCCAAAGTACTATTGGTAGATTGCATGACAAGAACATTTTGATCCCTCCCCTCTGTCCATTTCCTTAGCTAGCCTCTTATGAATTTGGTTGGCATGTCAGCAGTAAGTTTTAGCGTGAATCCAGAGTGGATTTTCACCCTTGAAACTTCTTGAAAAGTAGATCTTGGAGCAAAAAGGTTTGAAGACCCCCACAGTAAGTCATGTGTGATACCTACCTTTCCACAAATCTGGTATGTTAGAAGTACAATCGGTGGATTTCAGTCAGGTGCTTCTTGTTTCAGACCAACGCTCGTCGGTTAAAGTGTCTGTGGAACTAAAAGCAAAAAAAAAACTCCATCTGTCTACTAGGCAGGAAAAGACATTAGGACCCCCACACAAAACGACCCCTTTTTCACTATTGTCTATCCTGGTGGGATCTGAATGTGATGTGGACTTCCTCAATGATATTTTTCCCATACGTCTCATTACAATTCTGATGCAAGCGGTTGCAGGTGTTTTGCAAAAACAAGTTTTAAATCTGATCCGTCAGCTAAACGAGGGACAGTTTTGGGGCAGAAAAACAGAACAAGTGTGGATTGGGTACATTGAAATTTTGAAATTTGGACATTTTGACACCTATGATTCTTTTACTGAGCAGCTGTGACAAAATGGCTTTGGTATGCCAAGAGTCTAGCACAATGTGGGAGAGAAATTGAGTGAAGAAAGACAGACTTCCAGGATGTGTTTTGGTCTCTAGACAAACAAACCCACACAGTAAAGCGTGTGATTACACAAGCTGTTTGCTCACTTGACATCCTGTTTTTATTTTGTATACTTTCCGTGTACATTCAACGTACTAAGAAACGGGGACTGCCAAAAAAAATCTAAATGACAGATATCAGATTTTGCATTTTAGACCAAATTTGGCACCCATTTCATAGGTACTCCACCTAAAAACCATGCACAAGAAAGCCCACTATTTTTGCGTTTCTGGTTGTGATATCATACGATCATTCCTAGCTTTCTAGCGCTGAAGATTTTTTTTGTAGGCGTGTTGAAGGCAGCTGAGAAAGGAAGTCTAATTAGATATTAATATCATTAATCCTTTTCAGTTATTTTTCAGACATTTGTATCTAAAAATATGGCCTGTTATCATTTTAAAGGCTGTATTTCGTAGAACCTTCAAGTCTCTTTTTGACCATCATCATTTTTGTTTTTGTCAAATCCAGGTCAGTCCACCTGTGGGGAGTTTGTATGTTCTCCCTGGGCCTGCGTGGGGTTTTTCCGGGTACTCCGGTTTCCTCCCACATTCCAAAGACATGTATGGTAGGCTGATTGGACACTCTAAATTTCCCCTTGGTATGAATGTGGGCGTGAATGGATGCACCCCCTGCGACTCTAGTGAGGATAAAGTGGATCAGAAAATGAGATGGGATTTTTGTTTTGGTGTCTATTTTTGGCAGTCTATACATATTCAGTATTTCTAGTGAGGTTTTCCTGGGAAAGTTTGTCTTCCAGATTTCTTTGTTTCAACGAATCAATCAGCACCTGTAATTCCTCCCCGAAAGAATTGGATCCCGTCCCTCTCTTGGACTCTCGTTCTGTATCAAAATACCTCATTCATTTCCCAACGCTAGTAAAAGTAATAGCAAAAACACAGCATGTCTTCTCACTAAGACAGATGTTTTCTCTTGAACAGGAAAAAAAAGGAGCTGGACTATGTATGTACCGTAACCTCAAATCGGAGCTGATTTAGTGATCGAATCCTAAGACTGGTTGAGACTTTTGCTGGGAGATGGGATGAGTGGTCCATGTACGACCTACCTACATGTTTGCCTTGTTCGCATTCCTCGCTGGAGAACAGCGGGGTACAGTCTGACCCAGCGCGATAATCCTCGAGCTGCCAGGAGTCCTTATCAGCTCTGCTTTGGGCCTAAAAATGAGCCAACTCATGGGAGGAGCGGTGGGAGCCCAGGAATGTACATACGTACGTTGCACACTTTGACATGGAAAAAAAGGATTACGGGGCAAATGAGCCTCCGTATTAGTCCTCACAGTTCTGTCTCGAGGTTTCGATCCCCTGGTGGGCCCTCACTGTGTGGAGTTTGCATGTTCTCCCTGGGCTTGTGTGGATTTTCTCTGGGTACTCCAGTGTTCTCCCACATCCTAAAAATATGCAGGGTAGGCTGGTTGAACACTGAAAATTTTGCCTAGCTACACGTGAATGGTTGTCCGTCTCCTAGTGCCCTGCGATTGGCCGGCCACGGGGTGCTGGAGCCTATCCCAGCCAACTACAACAAGTAGTTAGGGGACACCCTGAATTGGTTACGAGCCAATCAATGGACGACGGACAACTCTTTATACCCACGCAATTGAACCTAGGGACAATTTAAATTGTCTAATCAGCCTAACGTGCATTTTTTCAGAATAAGGCAGGGAACCTGAGTACCTGGAGAAAACCCACACAGGCATGGGGACAACGTGGAAGGCCGAAACCTACCAGGGCCTTGCCCTCTATCTTAGAACCTGTGAAGTGTACGTGCTAACCACTTTTCCAGTAAACACCCTTGTAAAGATGATTCATGTATTTAAAACAGCACCCTCGAACACTAACATATTAAAGTAAGTAGCGACGCTAATGCAAAAAAAGATAACATTTGGATCTGAAACGCCATCTTTGTCTGGTGGTCTTCTCCACACAAAATGAAGTGCAATTGCATTTTTGAGGTAGTGCTTTCCCGTGGCTATAATAATACATTAAATGCTTGTCGCACAAGACGCTTAAAGCCTTCAAAGAATCTGGCTCCCCTGGAGATAGCGCAAAATATTTTCTTACTGCTGTATAAACCTCCTTTTAGAGTACCTCAGCAGGTCCTTTGTGATTACTTCTATTGCCGACCAAGCTTCACATGTTCACCAAAGAAAAGAAAAAGAAAAAAAAAACAATGATAATATTAAAAAACCATGCCAAAAAAACTCACCAAATACCAATTTGGAACTGGAATAAATATCAATTCACTTTATTAAGTCCAGGATTATAGTTGCTTTGTTGAAAATTAAGATATAAACCTAAAGTGAGAATTTTATATAGGAAGACAAAAAAATGTACAACCCCATTATTATACTGTGTGATCTAGTGACACCTAGTGGAAGTAAAATGTTTAACAAACGAGCATTTTTTATTTCCTAACATTCCAAACCAGTATGTTTATTTTTTTAATTAAAAAATAATTCATCAAAGTGGTTTATTTGTCAGATTTTTTTTGCAGATAGAAGCATTAGGGTGAATGTTTGGGATGACCTTCAATGACCCATTATGCCCAGCAGGTAGTGCTATTATTCCAGTAAACTAAAAACCTGGCACTTGATTAGTATTTGTTCTTTAGTGGGTATACTACACAAAGTACATATACAGACAGTTAAATCAAAATGAAAATGAAAAGTAAAGGTTATTAACTAATTACAGCCTTGGGGTCAAAAAGTGTGTGTGAAATATATTTAAAGGATTTCAAAAGTGAATAAATAAATCAATAGAACCGGATTTCGCCTGTTATATATTTTTTTGTTGACAGTTGAGCTATAATTGTGGGCAACGTGCCAACACTAACACTTCCAAATAAAATAAATTCTCTGAAACATTATAATCCCGTAATAAATGTTTATTTCATATGTTGTCATATATTTAGTTGCCATTTGGATAGAAAAGCTGTGTTTTGATGCTGTCCATTGATGCATAAATCACCGAACGATTTGAAGCGGTGCTTTTATTTTGAAGAACGGCGGAAAATGTCTCCAATCAGAGCAACAAGCGATCACCTGCCAGGTAACTTGTCGCTCAGGTTTACCCAGTCGATCTCTCCTCGGATAAGGCAACTTTTCCCCTCGCTCGCTATTTGGCGTCTTGGACAATTCAACATGAGTAAATCCAACAGTTTAAAAGTGAAGAATTTGTTCAAAATAAGCTCACCCAAGAAAGAGAGCAAGCAGAAAGACTCCCCCAAAGATGGAGTTACCCAGTGGCGGATTTCAGCAGGAGGTCCCGGACCTCAAAGCCCCGCTGACACGACCGTTTTCCCCGGTGACGGTGAGCGCGTTTCTCCCAAGGAAAAGAAGGTAAGGCGGACGTTGTCGTTCAGGCTCAAACGAAAGAAAAGTAAGCAAAAAGAAGAAGACAAAGGAGGCGCAGGTGATGACGACTTGTTCCCCAATGAAGTGGACAGCTTCAGCGGCCGCATGTAAGTAGACTGAATGACTGACAACCGACTCCGATGATGTTGAGCAGGGGTTGGGAACCTCTTTGACATAGAGAGACAGAAACAATTCATATGTTTTCATTATTATTCCTTAAAAGCCATTCTCAGAATTTAAGTCAAAATACACATAAAAATGTGTGCTTATTTTGGGTCATTTCAGCACTTAAAGTACAAAAAGTACCAGAATTCTTTTAACATAACAACATTGTTACACTGTTGCTAATCAATGAGTATCAATGAGTATCAATGAGAGTATGGAGTCTGACGGAAAAAAAAATAATTACAGCGACGCTTAGGTAAATTTTAGCTTACAGGTTAACGGAGAGCCACATATAGCTCGCGAGCCATAGGTTCCCTACCCCTGTTATTGAGGTTTTAACAAAGCTGTCAATGCAACACATTGCTTTAAATGATATCAATTCAAAACAATGGTCTCATATACTTTTAAGTGTATTCTTACTAACTCTTAGTCAGAGCCTGCATGATTGGAGGTCAAGTGCATGCACACTTGTTTTGTTTTGTCAGAAAATTACATGTGCGTTTCTCGCCCCTTTGGCGATTAAAGATTCTGATTCGCTGTTGGGATCCATGAATAAGATGCTGTACCCCTACTTGGGAATAAAGGGATGATCATGTCATCCATTTTTAAAAAGATTTTCCTCAGCAACTGATGCACAGAAAAATGGTAAATCTGAGTATGTTTCAAGGCAGAAACAGTTATGTGCCACATGGGAGTTTGGTGTACATCCTTGTTGTTCCTTGTTTTGTGTTCACCCAGAAAATACAGAAAAGGGTTTAGGCGAGGCACAGAGAAAGGAAAACAAAGAGGGGAAAGATGCACAAAAAGATTAATATTTATGCTAATTGTATGTGCCATTGTAATTCGGAAGAAGTAAGCCTTGTTGAAGAAACCTGTATTGCTAGTATGACACATGGATTATGAAAGGAAACTTCATACGTCAATTCCACTTAATTTCATGGTAACATGAATTAAACAGAGGTGGAACATCCCTAATTGGTCGACACACGTGGCAGACATGATTAACACTGCCACGTCCAAAAATCACCCCAACCAGACGGTTGAATGAGATATTAATAACAGCATCATTATTTTTTTTCTACCCATGCTTTGAATTGCATCTGCTGTTGGTTTATTTGGGAAATCAAAAGCTCTTTAAAGCTGTTTACCTACAGTTTCATAATCAGAAACGCCATTACGTATATACTTATACAATGCAGTACAGTTGTTAATTTTACCACTCTTTATTTGATCTCATTACAAAGATATGAATTAAATTCCAAACTTGCTAAATCACTGCATTTCAGTGGTGTTCAACCAAATTACTATATTAAATAAAATGATTCTCTAGTCTTATTATTATCAGGCATCATCATTGTTTTTCCTATGTTATATTAAATGCTAAGAGATATTTTGATATTACCTCAAAGACGGGTGGCGTTTTTCATGGTGCGTCAGCCTTCAATTCATTTTTATTGCCAGGTTAAATTAGCCAAGTGTGAATTAACACAGCTTTTTCTGGCTGTGTTACAGTAAGAGCTTGCTGCTAAGATCCAAAATTAATATGCTTTTCTCAGGGAGTGACATCCCCTGTTTGTCATCCTTTATTACATTTGACATATTAAGCATTTGTCTCATAGTGTGCCAATTAGGCACTTGAAAAAGTCGGTGTTTTTAGTGTCAATATTAATTGATTTTAGTAAGATTTGAAGACATTAGATCGAAATATTTTTCATAGGAATTCAGTAGTTTCGAGCTCGTAACGTCAATGTGCTTGTGTCATGAACGGATTTTCTCCGGAAGAAGTTACTGAATTCATGCGTGTGAACCCTAAATCATAATTCACATCATCATTTTTTGGGCAAATCAATTTAAGAAAGACAACTATTCCAAATGTTATATGTCAACACTTAGCATAAAGGCTGCGTTCAAAGGATGCTGAAACTTCTACCCTTTTTTTTACCCGTCTTTATCTATGTTTAAATACCTCGCATTAGATTATGAATTATTAAAAACAGGTGTGGGATGGGAATAATTCCAAAGGACTAGAACAGGATTGGTTTACTTTACGACTCAGGTCTATAATTGAAAAGGGATTTTTTTTCTCTGGGAACGGAAATGAAAATCCACTCCCGATTACTTACTGGAATTGTGCCATATTTATAATAGCCTAGCTAAGGAAACCAGTAGGCTGGATCAAATCTTTTTCTGGTGGGATCTACCAATATTAGGTTGGGGATCATTATTATTGATCACCTCTGGTCTACATGGTCTTGGATAGCAATCCTCGTTTGATAGGGAATTAATTTTTGTTTATTTTTTGGGGGAGTGACTTGATACACCTCCTTGGTTGGAATAGTTCATATTTGGGTTAAATGCTGAGTTAAGAATGCTAGTGGGTTATGCACGAACATCCAGATGTTGGAAAAAATTAGAGAGCCATTGCAAAGCTTGCAGCGGGATCCGAAACAAAAACTGTTTCCAGGGCCTGAAGTAGCTCCACTGGAATTTTTGTGTCAAGATAAAAGTGCAGCCACTTTTTCTTGGAATGTTTGTGTGTTCAAAAACATTTGGGTCTTGCGATTGTCGTGAGATTTTAAAGATTTTAGAAAACAATTATTTAGGCAGGCAAGCTTATAAACAGGTCCTGTTCACATATGCACTTCCTACATTTGAAGGTGTGTACATATTAGAAACAGAACTGCACAGTTGCTAGACAAACAAGCCGCTGCGCCAGTAAAAGGCGGAGTCTTTTTTATTTTTTTGACAGATTGCAATTGAGACAGAGCTAGAACATTTCTACACAAGAAAGTTCATGGGATTCATGTCAGATTAATGGAGTTCGCAACTGAGAAAACATATGAGAAGCTTTTCAATCTCATCAAACAGAATTCTATCTTTGTCAGCAAACACTACATTTAGTGTGATGATAAAACTGCCTTTACAATTCTCAAGTCTAGCTTCAAAAGGGTGAATTTTTATTGGCTCAGCATTTTTTTTTAATCTTTAACCAGGCTCCAGATTTTATCTTAATAGTGATTTTAATTCTTGTTTGATCTAAAATTGCATGTCAGTGGTTGGAGCATTGCAATTTACAGTGAGATTGCGGCAAGACTACACCTGAAATTTCAGTTTTAATAACAAAAAAATAACAATATTGAATGTCTTTATTGTCATTATACAAGTACAATGCAATTTAAAGCTTCACCATAGAGTGCATACATAAATAGGTAGGCATAAATATATATATATATATATGTACAATAAAAATGAAGTGATTAAAAAAGAAAAGTGAAACCCCAGCATTTTTTTCATCGTCATGACATTTGTTGAACATTCATAGGCACTGAATAAGGCTGTCTACTTTACAAAATTAGCATTTATAAAAGCCTATGGCTTACATGGGATTTAAGAGATAATGGAAATGTAACAAATGGAGCAGTTGCTGTAATAATAACAACTACCGTCTTTGGAGTCAACTGCAAGAGCCATAGATTTTTTTAATTTTTTTTTAAAGCATGCATCTTGAACACGTGAGCTAATTTCCTGCTCTCCTATTGGGTTTTAGTTCCAAGTAAAGTAGTTGCACTCTGCGGAGTTTCAGACACACCCGACATCTGGCAAACTGTCATTTTCCAAGCACTGCCAATCACCATTGCACTTTTCAAACAAACATTGAGGCCTCATGTTGTTAGAATTACATATGTGCGTTCTTATCAGAAGCTATTCATTCTTAATCTCTTATGTAATTGTGTGCTGGTTTTATATGGTAAAATAATTCCATCCAAAAAAAGGAAACAATTCTAAGCTTTTGTGGTGCTTGATTGTTTTATTTTATTAAATGTATTAATGGCTAGTTACTTTTTGACCTGAGGTTATTTGCAGAAGGATTTGAATATTTCAGTTATATTTTCTATCAATCTATTTTCTCCAATCGCCGGTGGATCAGCTTTTGAATTAAAATGGCAAAATTACTCAATTACTTCTTTATCGTACGAAAAGCAAAGCACGTGTTAATTGCTTTATCAATAGTTTCAGTAATTTAGTGGATTTCCAACACTCTTCCATGTACTTGGAGATTAAAACAGTTCAAGCAAGTCAATATTCTCTTGCTCAAGTTCACATTGATAAGCTGTCAACAACTTGCCATTAAAAACGAGCAATGTAAACGCACAAAAGAAACAAAACAGCCAAGTAAACACAGGTTTAAAAGTAATTATAGTGTGCCTAGTCTAGATGGCCTATCATATCGCCAAATTATCTCATAAAAAATGTAGAGCAACGGGCAACTAAAACAGTTCTGAAGAAAACCGGCGCAATTAAGAATTTCTATTCTGTATTTATAGTTTTCTTTCATCTGTGCAACATTTACAGCATGAGGTCATGCATATTTACTGTATTATTGGGGGCTTAGTACAATAATTACAGGAGTTAAATGCTCCGTGGCTCTGTGTTCTCTGTCTGTTCCCTTTTTTAGTTGCAGTTCTTTAAAAATCTTATTTTATATCGTGCAAATTATCACGGTACTTACATCCGTGAACGTGTTACGTGAGCTTTGTGTGCACGGTGTGCTAACAGAAAACCTTTTGTGTGCTTTGTAATGACAGACAAGCTGGTGCTTGTTTCTTCTGGTGTCGACACAAAGGGAGATTTCTGAAACTGAAAGTGCTGAAACTAAATTGGGAATTGTTCTAAAATGACAAACAATCTAGTTTTACTTGAACTAAATGGCTGTGCAATCCCAGTGAATTAATGATGGACAATTATTCATTCATTTTCTGAACCGCTTATCCTCACAAGGGTCACCAGGTGGCGGCCAGCCAATCACAAGGCACAGGGAGACGGACAACCAATAATACTTAGGGGGAAATTTTGGCTTCAACCAGCCTACATGCATGTTTTTGGGAGGAAACCGGAGTACCCAGAGAAAACCCACACAAGCCCGGGCAGAACATGCAAACTCCACATACTGTATGTAATATTTAGATTTTTTTTATAAATGGATTAAAAGAACTGAATTAAAAGCCCTGAATATTCAGTTTTTTTATAGAAATAAAACAATGTATTTTAGCTTTTTTATATATTTTTAGATTTTACAAAAGGATTTTTGAACTAAAAACACAGAAAAAAAATATAAAAAAATTACAATTATTGATTTAAAAGGGGGAAAATCAGGAAATTTAATATACATCTATACTCTTCATTTAAATTTGATCCTAAAACAGAAAGTCGGCACTCATGATTTACTTTCCCGGACCACACAAAATGATGCGGCGGTCCAGATTTGGCCCCCGGGCTGCTACTTTGACACCTGTGCTCTAACCACTCCTCCACCAGGCCCCCTGAGTGACCTCAAAATGTCTTTCAAATTGAACGTAAAAAAATACATCTTGTATGAATTATGTAGATCGATTCCAGTTGACTTCATAATTGTGGGCAACCTATTGAACGCTGCGAGTTAGCTCCTAATGGGAAGTCACAAACAACCTACCTCTGCCCTCTTGTGGAGAAAATATTTTTTCCTTTTGATGTTTTCTATTTTTAACGTCTATATTGTCTGGGTCGGAAAAAAAAAATCAAGCAGATTCTCACTCAATCCATAATTGTATTATTGGCATTGAACACTAAATTTGTGCGTAACTGCATTATCTTTTTTTATATTGTTTCATATTGATGTCTATCTGTCTAAAAGAGTATCTACAGCAGGAGATAAATGCTCCTCATGTCGCACACACGAGCCACAATCCGCAAAGAAACTCTAATTGCCCGGGGAACGTGTTATCCTACTTTGAAACAATCTTGTCCACCAAGTGTCATATAGTCTCTCCCTGCGGTTTAGTTTTTTTCTTTTTCTTTTTTACATTTGAAGTCACTTCACCCTAACCCTAACCCTTCACTTCTCCACACCATCGTAATTAAAACAGTTAAATGTCAGTCCGCCTCCAAACCCTAACTTTTGGGAATGTCAACCATTCATGAGAGCACAATAGGAGTATACTACAATCTTTTGAAAAGACCCGCTAAAGAGTGAGAGGGAAAAAAGCCAATGATCTCATATCCTTTCTTCTCCCCCCCCCAACCCATTACTCCCCACCTCACTCTAGCAGGAGCTATGACCAAGTGAGCGTTTCCACGGCGTGCTCCTTCCAAAGCGAATCGGATTGGGACCTTCGTTCGGACACCAATTCCGTGATTTACTTCAACATGACTCAGGAAGGAAGTCTCACTTCACCATCTAAGCACTTCAAGGTCAGTGTTAATGACATAAACACCAAATCTGGAATGGAATGGGTCACTTTATTGGCATGGTAACAAATACAATTAAAAGCATTCCATCTGCATGCTGTTCTTAATTGCAATTTGTAAACATCCTACTCCTAATTTACTTTGCACTGATGTTTGCTTTTTCAATTTTATACTACAGAGATGTTTAAAAAAAGCCCTTTTGACATTTTAGGATACATTTTACTCCCAGAATACACACTTGATATATTCTTCTCATTTTATTTGAATGCTGCCAATGTAGTGAAGCCAGTATTTCTATATAAATATGTAAGGGGGGAAACTCAACAAGTATATGATAGACTTCTTGACTAAAGTTTTGAGGTAACAGTTTGGTTGGACTGCAACTCATTGAAGTTTTTTCCTAATATTTTGGACTTTAGAGAACTCAGTCCAATTTAAACTAATTTCATCATCAAGAAAAGGTGGAAAATGACCCGCTTTATCATGACAACTGATTGCATTACTGTGGTACGTATTTGATTTTTTTTTCGAGTTTACCTGACCAGGTATTTTTCCCACAATGTTTTTTGATTTTTCTTTAAACCAGTGCAATTCTTCAGACTTGATGAGTATCTCCCAAATTTTAACAATATTTCCCATTGTATATTTATTTTAGTCCTCATTCTTGTGGCGATTTCTGCCTCCAGGAGTCGCAGGCGAGCATGTTAGATAACCCAACGCCCTGGGCTATTTTGCTCAACCTGACAAACCGGCTTTCCCAAATTGTCCTGGCTCTGAATTTCCTGTGAAGAACTCTTTCTTTTCAGCAGGAATTTGCGTTGATCGTGTATTTACAGCACCGTACGCATTTAAAAAAACTCAAAGTTGTTGGCTGACTTAGTCCCTCTTATCATAACTTAAGTTTGCGCACGTAGAATTTGTGCTAAAAGCTGTACACGAAATACAGTATTTAAGTGTGGGCTCTAAAAAGTGACACTGAACAGATAAAATACCGTTAAGACCTGCTTGGGGTTTTTCTCTGTTTAAACATGAACTGGAAATCCCAACCCTGAGCAGCTGTTTGTTTAGTCATAGTCAAATGACGGTAACATTTAACTTTAAAGGTTTGTTTTATTATTATTTTGATTCCGGAAAAGGTCTGAAAAATGCGTTGTTGAACAAATGGCGTACGGTCAATGTGATTTAGTTTGTACTTTGTGTGGTTTTTGCTGTGGTGCAAAAGACGGACTGGAAAACCGAGGTATTGACAGTGAGGAAGGGTGGGTGGGGCTTTGCTCTTTTTCTACACCCTCTTAATTTGATTGCCTCGTGAATGGCCCGTTTTCCATTTTGCTCCGCACTAATAGTTGCAAAGGTAAACAAATGGGCATGCCCTCAAAAAAGAGAGCAAGGAGCCAACATTGCTGCTTGTTTTCACTTGCGACGCGACCAGCGACATATTGAGATGCTTCCTTTGCCACTATGGAATTCTAAATGAGATTTGTTTGATTTGAATCTGCCGCAAAGAATTCTTACATCTAGTCAAATGGTATGTCATTTCTTTTTCTCCCTACACTTCCCTCAGTGAGTTTTTGTTCAATGTGAATCGGTGCGTTGTTTTGATATCGTCAATACTTCCAATTGACTGAATTTTAGTCACAGCTGTTAACAAAAAAAGGACACAAACTAAAATATTCACTTCACTGTTATTTCATATATTTTCTATATCATTGCTGCTGTTTTCATAGCAATTGTGGGGGTATTTATACATTTTTTGTCATCAAATGAGCATTCCGAAACATTTGGCACTGGCATTTTTAATCATCAGCACTGACATGTTTATCTTGTGTGTCCTTATTCAGAATTCCGAAGAAAAAAGAGGCGTGTTAGATCGTCTCAGTCATTTCTTCAACCCCAAGAAACGGAAAAGCCGAGGTAGCCAAGGTTCAAGCGTCTCGACCAATTCGAGTTGCCCCGCTTCCCCGGCGTCCCCTCTGTCACCACATTCTGCCCTGTCCCCACATTCACCCCTGCTAAAACAGGAAGATGGCTCCAAGACTCCGACGCCCTCCAGAAACGATGGCCACCGGACAAAGAGCAGAACCCGAGCGAGAGTGGAGTCTGGCGAAGGCCAAAGTCAAAGCCCCAGCCCCAGTGCCTCTAGTACGCTTTTTCGCTATAATGGCGAAACCGATATCCCATTTGCCGACTCCGATAGCAGTGGCTGTAGCAGCGTGAGGGAGGTACCTGTGTGCAAGGTGAGCATCCCCACCAGCCAAAGCAGTTCAGGGAACGTCACCCCCACCGGGCTGGACTTTTACGCCGACGCGTTGCCCTGTTCTGATTCGCCATCCGATGTAGGATTTGCCGAGTCGGTGGTGGAGGAGGTAAGCAAGCGCCTGCGGAATCTGGAGGATATCGGAGCCAAGAAGGTAGACCCCCTCAACTTGTCACCACTTCAAATTCCCTTTCCCGTCAGTGCTGCATCCCCTAAATCGCCCAACCTAACTTCCATAAGCTTGGCCACAACAAAAAGTGGCATTAAAGTCAGAGAAAACGTCCACAGCACCACTCTGAAGGGAATAACCTTGGGCTCGACGTCACCTGCGAGTCGCCTCATCTCAACTCAGGAGCGTCTTACAGATGTTAGCGGGGAAAATTCAACACAAAGCCATTCACTAGAGCTTGGCCAATCTTCCGCTCCACTTTTCAAAGCCACGTTAATGGATAAGGGAGAGAGGACGGGAAGTGGGGATGTGAGAGAGGATAGGACGAAAGAAAAAGAGGAGGGCTCCGTCTCACTTTTGCTTCCAGTACTGCCCACACCTGTCACAGAGGACGAGGCAATTACTCGGGGGGCCGCTAGCAACCCGCCAGAGTTGTCCTCCTCTGCGACCATCGCCCGGGATTGGCAGGCGACTCCGAGGCGGCTAGAGGATCCCCGCGTTGGCACAGATGCGAAGAAACCCCCCCCGAAGGAGAGCCGGGGGTCCAAAGAAGCTTGCGTGACTCGCAAGACTGTGAATCTGCCTTCAAAGCTTCAGGATGTGGCTCGCAATGTGCACACTAGCCAGGAACTAACTTTGGAAAGAAACAAGCGAGCGGGAGAGGAAGACTGCGCAAATTTCACTTCAAGGACGTCTGAGCAGAAAAAACACAGGCTGTGAGTATTTGTATTTTCTTTGTTTTGTCTTTGAAAAGCCCCTTTGAATGGAGGAAAAGTAAACAGGTGAGGGTTGGATATTTGTGCAACCTGATCTTAGGGTTCTCATGCGACCAGAGAACAATACACAAAGGCGCTGAAACATTGATCATGTAAGCGTCCAATTACAGTGATGACACTAAAAAGTACATAAACTTAAAATATGTCAGCAGCAATGACCATGCCTAAACAAGCATGCACATATTCTGCACCTTCTGTGTTAGTTAGTTAGTAGTCATTACATATCCACTAAATATAAAAAAACAAGGTTTCCTGAATTAAAAATACAACGTTTGTTTGAATTTAATCTGGTCCAATTATCTATTTCTGTTTAAATACCAGCTAACTATTTACTCTTATTTCACTATGGCATGAGGTTGCCCCTTTTTATAGCACGGAATCAGATGTAGCAAGCAAGCCTCTAGTCTAGCGTGTTGACATGAAGTAATAGAACCATTTTCATTTTGAATCCAAAAATAAGTTCCTTTTTGGATATGCAAATTGTTCTCATGGAGACTTCCTTTTAACAAACTCCCACACAACATGTATTAATTTGTTTCTCTTGCAGATTGGAAGGACTTCAAAACCACAAGTCTGATGAAAGTAGACATGCAGACTCTACGGTACTGCCACTGTACGAGGACACCGAGGACAAAAACACAACTGAACGTTTAACCAAACCAAAAATTCTCTGTCAGTTATCGCAAGGTGAGGAAAGCACCGCAACCCATGATATGCACAGAGCAAAGCTACAATCCGGTATACCTGGAATAAGGGGCAATGCGAGCAACCGGGCGACGGCCTCCACGCTAGGAGCTAAAGTGGAATCTGAAAAGCGGCATACCATTGAAAGAGTACCAAGGTCCTCAGCAACAGCAACAGCAGCGGGAGCCAAGGCCAAAAATGTGACAACAAAAGCAAAGGGCTCCACACAGGACGCTAATCTTACAACCTCTAGTGATCTACCAGCACTTAAGCAACCGAGCAATGAAAAAACAGTTTCTGTGATAACACCGTTAAAAGACAAAGCTACCACTTCCCCCACAAAGTCTAAAATCCCCAAAAGGCAAATATCAGACAGTGACACCACATCACTCTCGTCAACTGATAAAAGCCATTCGGACGCTTCCAAACTAAATAAAATCCCGAGAATAGCTAATGAATCTTTTAAATCTTCAGCGCCCGCAACCAAAGGTGTCACGAGGCCAAATTCTGAGGCGTTAAAGGGAGTAAACAATCTCTCGGCTCCCATTACGGCTACTGAACCCGAATGTGAGTTTTTGCCAGATTCCGTGCAAGAAAAGCCCAAAAGTACTGATGCTGAGCATATTCCCTTGGTAAACGGAGTAAGAGAGGGACCGATTGTAGGACCGCCCTGTCAGGATGAACATGCTTCAAGCTTCCTTTCAAAGAGTCGGCTGCCCGTTTCATCTCCAGTAAGAAAGTTGAAGAATGACGTACTTGGCAAGGTTGAAACCAACTTGAAAAGACTTCCATCTCCTCAAGTTGTTTCAGACAGACACAAACAAGCCCAGAAATGCCCAGACCGGCAGGAAACAGGACACGTGGAGGGAACGGCTAACAAAACTCCTGTACCTGGAAATCTCAAGAAAGGTAACACAATGGTTTTTAATAAAGTCCTGAAGTTTCCTGATCCGTACAAATTTGCTTGATATTAAAAAAAAAGTTGCTTTCATTGAATTGAATTGAATTGAATGCTGAAATTGTCGTTATATAAGTATAATAATAAATGAAGTTTCGGGATACATGTGTTTATTAGAAACTACTACAATCGAGAGACTACTATAGATGCCATATGATCAGAATTACAAAATGACCAATACAACTTTGAAATTTGAGAAGTGCCTTGAGCAAGACATGTCATGTGATTTGATTATTTTCATGTGTATTTGTTTTTTCTTGCCCGCCAGAAGCCGCCTCCTCTCTAAAAGTATTGAGTCACAACTTTAAATCAATACAACGGTACGACAGGTTTGGAACTGCAGGCGACATCAAACAAGATAAAAGTGCCGCCATTTCCAGAGAGCAACCGAAGACTCCATCAAACAGTTTTATTCCCTCATCTCCAAGCAGGCTCCCAAAAAGAAGCCAGAAAAGCTCGGCCGATATTAAACCAAGGAAAATTCAAAATACTTCAACGGATGATTCATCAAACTCATCTGATCCTGTACAGAATCGTTTACATTCAAACATTGATGCAGACACAGCTGTCAAACCTGCGGAGGGTATTGAGGCAGGTTGTTTTAAAGAAGGTACACTTGATGATGAAAAATGTGTGTTTCACAAGGAAAAAGAAGATCGTTCTAATGTTAGCGAAATGAAAGAGAAAAGGAAAGAGCTGCAGGAGGTGACCGAGGCCCAAACTGGTCCTGAAGGAAATGTTTCAAAATTGCAAACAGCAGAAAACATTACAGTAGAACTTGAACACAACGCTAAACCAGCAAAAAATTCGAGATGTGCTACAAATGTTGTTTTATCAGCGACTGAGGTTGTAACCAATGCAGAGACTAAGAGTCAGGTGAAAGAGCATGATGCCCCACAAGAACCAACTTTGGACCACTCGTCTATAATTCCATCTCACAATGATGACTGTGTTACTGTGGAACTAAAAACAACACAAATTAAATCAGAAAATGTTAAGTGGAAAGAATTTTCAGGGACAGTCCAGTTGAAAACTGACACAAAACAGCATGAAGACTTACAAAAAACGATTCTGGAGCATTCCCCTACGAATGCATCTCCTAAAGATGGTAGAACTTCATTGGAACTACAAAGACCACAAACGAATTCTGAGAATGCAGTGGAGAAGGAACTTTTAGAGGCAGTCCAGTTGACCAATGACACAAAACTGAAAAAGGCTAACGGCCAGGCCAAAGAGCACGAAGACCTACAAGAACCCAGTCTGGAACCTTCATCTACAAGTGCTTCTAAAGGTGGCAGAACTTCATTGGAACTACAAAGACCACAAACGAATTCTGAGAATGCACAGGAGAAGGAACTTTTAGAGCCAGTCCAGTTAACCAATGACACAAAACTGGAAAAGGCTAACAGCCAGGCCAACGAGCATGAAGACCTACAAGAACAGAACCTGGAGCGTTCATCTACAACAACTCTTAAAGGTGGTAGAACTTCATTGGAACTACAAAGACCACAAACTAATTCTGAGAATGCAGAGGAGAAGGAACTTTTACAGGCAGTCCACTTGACCAGTGACACAAAACTGGAAAAGGCTAACAGCAAGACTAAAGAAAATGAAGACCTACAAAGACCAAATCTGGAGCCTTCATCTAAAAATGGATCTCTTGAAGGGGATAGAACTGCACTGGACCTACAAAGACCACAAACGAATTCTGAGAATGCAGAGGAGAACAAACTTTTAGAGGCAGTCCAGTTAACCAATGACACAAAACTGGAAAAGGCTAACAGCCAAGCTAAAGAGCATGAAGACCTACAAGGACCAAATCTGGAGCCTTCATCTAAAAATGGATCTCTTGTAGGGGGTAGAACTTCATTGGAACTACAAAGACAACAAACGAATTCTGAGAATGCAGAGAAGGAACTTTTAGAGGCAGGCCAGTTAACCAATGACACAAAACTGGAAAAGGCTAACAGCCAGGCCAAAGAGCATGAAGACCTACAAGAACCGAATCTGGAGACTTCATCTACAAGTGCTTCTAAAGGTGGAAGAACTTTATTGGAACTACAAAGACCACAAGCACATTCTGAGAATGCAGAGGAGAAGGAACTTTTAGAGGCAGTCCACTTGACCAGTGACACAAAACTGGAAAAGGCTAACAGTCAGTCTAAAGAGCATGAAGACCTACAAGAACCGAATCTGGAGCCTTCACCTAAAAATACATCTCTTGAAGGAGGTAGAACTGCACTGGACATACAAAGACCACAAGCGGAATCTGAGAATGCAGAGGAGAAGGAAATTTTAGCGGCAGTCCAGTTGACCAATGACCCTAAACTGGAAAAGGCTAACAGCCAGGCCAAAGAGCATGAAGATCTACAAGAACCGACTCTGGAGCCTTCATCTACAAGTGTTCCTAAGGGTGGCAGAACTTCATTGGAACTACAAAGACCACAAATGAATTCTGAGAATGCACAGGAAAATGAACTTTTAGAGGCAGTCCAGTTAACCAATGTCACAAAACTGGAAAAGGCTAACAGCCGGGCCAAAGAGCAGGAAGACCTACAAGAACCGAGTCTGGAGCCTTCATCTACAAGTGCTTCTAAAGGTGGTAGAACTTCATTGGAACTACAAAGACCACAAACGAATTCTGAGAATGCAGACAAGGAACTTTTAGAGGCAGGCCAGTTAACCAATGACACAAAACTGGAAAAGGCTAACAGCCAGGCCAAAGAGCATGAAGACCTACAAGAACCGAGTCTGGAGACTTCATCTACAAGTGCTTCTAAAGGTGGTAGAACTTCATTGGAACTACAAAGACCACAAAAACATTCTGAGAATGCAGAGGAGAAGGAACTTTTAGAGGTAGTCCACTTGACCAGTGACACAAAACTGGAAAAGGCTAACAGCCAGTCTAAAGAGCATGAAGACCTACAAGAACCGAATCTGGAGCCTTCACCTAAAAATACATCTCTTGAAGGAGGTAGAACTGCACTGGACCTACAAAGACCACAAACGGATTCTGAGAATGCAGAGGAGAAGGAAATTTTAGAGGCAGTCCAGTTGACCAATGACCCTAAACTGGAAAAGGCTAACAGCCAGGCCAAAGAGCATGAAGACCTACAAGAACCGACTCTGGAGCCTTCATCTACAAGTGTTCCTAAATGTGGCAGAACTTCATTGGAACTACAAAGACCACAAACAAATTCTGAGCATGTACAGGAGAAGGAACTTTTAGAGGCAGTCCAGTTAACCAATGTCACAAAACTGGAAAAGGCTAACAGCCAGGCCAAAGAGCAGGAAGACCTACAAGAACCGAGTCTGGAGGCTTCATCTACAAGTGCTTCTAAAGGTGGTAGAACTTCATTGGAACTACAAAGACCACAAACGAATTCTGAGAATGCAGAGGAGAAGGAACTTTTAGAGGCAGTCCAGTTGACCAATGACACAAAACTGGAAAAGGCTAAGAGCCAGGTCAAAGAGCATGAAGACCTACAAGAACAGAATTTGGAGCGTTCATCTACAACAACTCTTAAAGGTGGTAGAACTTCATTGGAACTACAAAGACCACAAACTAATTCTGAGAATGCTGAGGAGAAGGAACTTTTAGAGGCAGTTCAGTTGACCAATGACACAAAACTTGAAGAGGCTAACAGACAGGCTAAAGAGCATGAAGACCTACAAGAACCGAATCTTGAGCCTTCATCTACAAGTGCTTCTAAAGGTGGTAGAACTTCATTGGAACTACAAAGACCACAAACGAATTCTGAGAATGCAGAGGAGAAGGAACTTTTAGAGGCAGTCCAGTTGACCAATGACACAAAACTGGAAAAGGCTAAGAGCCAGGTCAAAGAGCATGAAGACCTACAAGAACCGAATCTTGAGCCTTCATCTACAAGTGCTTCTAAAGGTGGTAGAACTTCATTGGAACTACAAAGACCACAAACGAATTCTGAGAATGCAGAGAAGGAACTTTTAGAGGCAGGCCAGTCAACCAATGACACAAAACTGGAAAAGGCTAACAGCCAGGCCGAAGAACAGGAAGACCTACAAGAACCGAATCTGAAGCCTTCACCTAAAAATGAATATCTTGAAGGGGGTAGAACTGCACTGGACCTACAAAGACCACAAATGAATTCTGAGAATGCAGAGGAGAAGGAACTTTTAAAGGCAGTCCAGTTGACCAATGACACAAAACTGGAAAAGGCTAAGAGCCAGGCCAAAGAGCATGAAGACCTACAAGAACAGAATTTGGAGCCTTCATCTACAAGTGCTTCTAAAGGTGGTAGAACTTCATTGGAACTACAAAGACCACAAACAAATTCTGAGAATGCAGAGAAGGAACTTTTAGAGGCAGGCCAGTTAACCAATGACACAAAACTGGAAAAGGCTAACATCCAGGCCAAAGAGCATGAAGACCTACAAGAACCAAATCTTGAGCCTTCATCTACAAGTGCTTCTAAAGGTGGTAGAACTTCATTGGAACTACAAAGACCACAAACAAATTCTGAGAATGCAGAGGAGAAGGAACTTTTAGAGGCAGGCCAGTTAACCAATGACACAAAACTGGAAAAGGCTAACAGCCAGGCTAAAGAGCATGAAGACTTACAAGAACCGAATCTGGAGCCTTCACCTAAAAATGCATCTCTTGAAGGGGATAGAACTGCACTGGACCTACAAAGACCACCACCGAATTCAGAGAATACAAAGGAGAAGGAACTTGCAGACACACTCCAGTTGACCAACGATACAAAACTGGAAAAGGCTGATAGTCAGGTTAAAGAGCATGACACCTTACACCAATCCATTGTGGAGCCTTCGCCTACAAATGAGTCTCACAAAGGGGACATTACTGCACTGGAAGTACACAGACCACAAATAAATTCAGAGAATACAAAGACACTTTCAGAGACAACCCAGGTTAAAAATGACGCTCAACTGGAAAATAATATTTCAGCCACCAAATCAGCAGTGTTGGCTCAAGATGTTAGTGCATCTCATAGTAATATCCAGGATAGTTTTGGCAACTCTACGTTGGCTAACATCGTTCAATGTCCTTCTCAGCCACAAGGCGCTTCCATTGAATCGGCGAAAGAAAATACCAATGTTCCTCCGATTGAGTATCTTTCAAAAGATTATATTTCTGAGCAAACCAGAGACAAAATTCCTCAAAATATACTACCACCCGAAGCGAGTATTGATTCAATAGGATATGCTATTGGAAAGGAGCAAACTGAAAAAGAGTTTGTCAAGGAAGCGACAGAATCAGTGGACACAAAGAATGAAGTTGTTCACGATGCACTCAAGAGTGTTAAAAGTCAGCCGGACAAAGAGAAGCTTTCACAAGTGCAAGAAGCGCAAGACTCTGAAAAGGAAAAAGAATCAAAGCCAAGTGAAAAGCCCAATGAAACGGCAGCGATGAGCAACAATTGCATGGCGGAGCTCAAGGCCCTACATGCTGAGAATGAAGCAGAAAACAACATCGCTGGACCAAAGGAATCCACTCAGCAAACGTCACAAAATGAATATTTACTGCTGACAGCAGAAGAGGAAACAAAAACGCTAGAGAACCAGAGAAGTGAAGCACAGAAAGCAGAAGTAATAAACACAGACTGGGGCGATACAAACAGTGTGTCGGAATCCAAAGATGCTATTGAGGATCCTTTGAAGGAAAACACCACAAGTTGTGTTGAGGAATCTCATCAGCCACTGGATATCACAAAACTTGAAGAACAACAGGAACCTCAATTGCCTCTCACAAAGGCTGAGGGTTCCGAGCGTCACGATAAAATTCAAGGCAAACACAAATCTGTTACAATAGGGAGTCAAAGGGACAAAAACAGTATGATTAATAAAGAAAACAGAGACATGAATTTCGTATCTGGAGTTATAACAGAAGATCAGGAGCTTGTTGGCAGAAAAAAAAAGTGTGTTGTTGAAATTGACGACATTGCTGATACTTCAGAGGCCTTTGATGCTGAGGAAATCCCAGAAAGCCAAATTCTCGACATTGACACTCCACTGAGTTCTAAAAAACAAATGGAGATGAAGGAGTCTGCAATAAAAAGCTTGGAAGTCCAAACGGCAGCTGCCAAAACTAATTGTGAACCTGCGATTGTTCATGTTGGATCTAATGTCCATCTCCAAAAGGAGGCATTCCCTGTAAATGTCAAATCTAGTAAGAAATTCCAGAAACAGAATGGAAATTCTCATTTGCACACAGGCTCCAACATGCCAAATGTTAGCCAAAAAAGAAATAGAAAAAAAGTAGGGAATACCGTGGACAACGTGGCCGAAAATTCTGAAATGACTGCCGACTTAAGTTTGTCTACAAGCAAACGAGACAATTCTAAGAGTGATGTGAAAGAAAATACAAATAGCAGTGGCGTTAAAAGAGAAGCAATCCAAAATGTCTCATTCCAACAGAAGACAATAAAGGAACTGCAACCAAATCAAGCAGCTACACTTGTCAAAACTTGCCAACTACCAACAAAAGCCACACTTGGTTGTGCTTCCTCTCTTCCCACCGCAGTGAAATCAAAGAGCCCACCGAAGGGCACTCCGTTAAAGAAAGAGTCGCCATCTAGCTGGCTAGATGTGGAACATGAACACAAACAGAAAAGGGAAAACACACGGAAACCGGACGACTTTGAGGATTTCATCCAGAGCATTAAATCGGGAGGCATTCCCTTCTGCGTGCCCATTAAGAAACACCTGTGTAAAAAATCCCCAGCTCCCCCTTTTGCAATGCCAGCCATTAAGGAGGACCACTTTGAAAAAGTGCTGGATCCCAAAGAGTTCCAGTTTGGCCTGAGGAAGGAAGGCAAAGGCCTGAAATTGCCGTCTCCAGCCATGATGTTAAAACAAAAAGCAGCTATCCGGGCAGGGCGAAACGTCAATAAACAGGGAGAAGTGAATTCCACATCCTCAGGTGAAGCCCTGAAGGAATCACTTGATGAGGACAAAGGAAAAACCGATGGCCAAGAGGGGCCAAAGACGGAGCAGAACAATGGAGAGAGGCCCGGAAAGCTATCGTCCCGATTAGAAAAGATATCCATCCTTTCTAGCTTACTGAGTTCCCCTCGATCGAGTAAAAGGAGCAAAGAGGAAACGTCCTCTGACCGAAATAGCCTCTCATCCAACAAAGAGAAAAATGTGCTCTCGCTTGGCCAGCAGGAAACCGTTGCTGCAACCTTTCCTGAACATGAATCAGATACGAAGGGCGGGACCGTTGCTGCGGGCGCTTGCAAAGGTGCCGTCAGCGAGTCAACATTAAGCCCCTCCCCTGCTTCTTTGCCCTCGTTTTCACAAGATATACAGTCTAAACGTCAAGTGGAAAAGCTCGAGGGCAGAGGAGAGTCTGAGGCCGAGGGAGACTCCTCAAAGCCACTTAAACCCAAACCGAATCCTGAAGGACTTTGTATTATGGACCAGGCTTTAACACCTAAAGTCAACAATGCTCAGCTACCTCCACCCACCAAATGCTTCCCAAAGACACGAAAAAACAACTCTAGGGTAAGTATTTGATTATGTAAATAAAGCTCTCAACTGCGATTATTTCAGAGCGGGGCTATTTAACCTTTAGATAGGACCTGCCTTTTTGTTGTTGAGTCAAAAGTTAAAACCCGTGAAGAAATGAACATACAATTTCATTTTACGAATGTAAATGTGCTATTCTGACAATTCCTCACAGGCACGTGTCGTCAAAGGGTTTCACAAAAGACCTGGAAAGGTACTACTACACTTACATTTCTTTCCCGTTTAAAGCAGTGAGCACACCTCAGTTATGTAACATCACCTTTGTGTCCCCTCCAAGATTTTCATACACGAGCACGATGACTTTGATAGTGAAGTCTATGAACTACACGGTGATGTCGAGGATGCCACGTGGATGAAACTCTCTGCTGTCATCTTGGTACGAGTCATTAGAGGATGGTAAGCAGACTCTGCTGCTATTATTCGTCTGCTTTTTTTCAGTTCAATTTATGAATTCAGCTGTGCTACACTTTGATCTAAATGTGCATTTTCACTATTACTCCCAAACACGCAACGTTGTTTTCTATTCAGTTGGCTTCTGTATGAACACGTGGGCTTCCAGGGTCGCGTCATTGCCCTCGAGGAAGGTCAGACGGATCACATCGTAAACGTGTGGGCTCAGGATGGGGCCCCCACAACACTGGATGAAAAGGGACAACCTGTATCGACCACGCCCATGACCATTGGTTCTATTCGTTTGGCCGTGAATGTAAGTTGCTCACTTTCTTGCTTTGTAACACACTATCCAAATATTTGTTCATGGCTTTTATTGAATTAAAACATCTGGAGCGTATTACTGTTCTTACAATGAGTTGCAAAGCATTAAAAACATAGATACATAGCAAAAATTATTCACTATTTCCAGTATATTTGGTCAAAATAATTTGTTCTGACCGAAAGAGTGATGCATGAGCACGCAGATCCTAATCAAATACAACATTTTAGTGTGTATTAAAAGAAGTGCATCCGGTCATCATTTCTATTCCAACTGTCATTGGATTAAAGAAATGTCCTCGTAATCATAGCTTTCATTCATTTTCTCCTCCCGGTCAAAATAGATTGAATGTCGAGCCCATCAATGGCCCTGAAATGATCATGATTCAATGATTCATCGGAGGTGTGTCTGTTGCAGGACTTTGCCCCACCCAGAATTGACCTGTTTACCGAAGTCAAGGGTTTCGGAAGGGTGTCGTCTTACTGTGATGACACGGTTGAAATTGGTTCCTACAGGATGCCTCAGGCCACTGGTTCCATCAAGGTCCATTCTGGAGTGTAAGTTAATGCTTGATGTATTGTTTTTTTTTTCTAGGGACGTTCCAATCTTACATTTTTGCATGTGAATGCCAGTTGAAGTCATCCGATTTTGAGGATATGCCGATACCGAGACCCGATCTATCATGATGATGAAAATGCACTTGTTACTTATAATCGTAATACCTAAATTTGTCCTTTTGAACCACTGTTCAAGTTCTCTCCATGTGTGCAGGTGGCTTGTTTACAGTGATCCTGGTTACGGAGGACTGATTGGGGTGCTGGAAGTAGGCGAGTTTCCATGTTCCGAATCGTGGGGATTCCCGCAGCCTTTTGTCGGCTCTCTCAGGCCTCTTCGAATTGTAAATATATGTTTTGCATACTATCAAATTCATGTCATTATGTATTGACCTATTCTGATGCCGTGTTTTTGTTTTTTCAGGGAGCAATAAAAGTGGAACATCCCCAAGAAGTCAAGGTTTGTGTCCTATTGGATGACAATTCTTACTTTTTTTATCGTTTCGACCAGATTGTTTATGATAAGCAGCAAATGTAAATATTGCAACGACGAAATTATGAACATGTCGTCGTTCAGATAAGTAACGTAACTTAATAAGCACGACTACAAGCCATCTAAACAAAGGAACCTGAGAAGTTAGAATCTGTAGAGTTGACAATAAACAAACGTTAGTCACTGCTACTATTTCTTTCTGGGACCATAATTGTTGTATACTTGAAAAGTGTTACACATATGACCGGACCCATGAAAATGTACAATTCTCTAGATATTCTGTGAGTTGAACTTCAGTACATGTAAATTTACTCCATGTTGAAGAATGCCTGACCTGATTGACTTTTGAAAATTAATGTATGTAAATGTAAAATGGATAGTAGCACTTATTTAATATTTTTACTCTTCAGTCCCTACCATTGGAAATTGTCCGGGAGGCAATTCCATTTTTGTTTATTTAGAAAACCGGCAAAATACTATTAATTCTGGGGCTGTCTGTGGGAAAGTGGAATTTCCACATTGATTTTTTTTTAAATCGTGCAGTTGCACTCCACTCTTAAGTCAATCACAGTCCGGGAAACTTATTCCAGAGGAAATGGTGTAAAATAAAAAGCCATGTCTTCGTTCCTTTTTTTTTTTTGCTCCTTTAGGCGATCGTGTTTGAGAAGCCCAATTTTGAGGGCGACTGTTTAGAGTTGGACGCTGACCTATACGACTTTAATGAGGAAGATGAACAAAGCATTTCTTGTGGAATTAAGAAGACAATCTGTAATGTCGGTTCCCTCAAGATTCTTGGTGGTCTGTGAGTATTTCTTTTTTTTTTTAATGCAAGTGAGTAGGATAAATTTACAAACTGTTCTCTGTCTTTTTGTCCCATAGCTGGGTTGGCTATCAAGAGGAAAACTTTGACGGTCAGCAATTCGTCCTTGAGGAGGGAGAGTATTCTCATTGCACTGAGTGGGGGGGGTCTGAGGATAGTCTACGCTCTCTACGGCCCGTTAAGGCGGTACGTTTCTATTGTGGCGAAGCAAAAGCTTGCTGCATGAAATTATCAATGAAGAACCCTTTCCTCATGATTTGATTTGATTTTTTTATAGGAGCATGTCAATAAAACTTGTTATATTTTTGTGTTTTCTCCCCAAGGATTTCCTGTCACCGCGTGTTAAATTGTTCAGTGAGCTCAACTTGAATGAGCGGGGGCTTACTGTCAATCTGATGGGCCCTGTTGTCAACATGGGGGATGTCGGCCATGGTCTAAAAACGCAATCCATCCACATTCTCAGTGGAGTGTAAGTCAAAACGCCGTGTGTGTGTGTGTGTCGTTATGACTTGTTTATTTGTTGTTGGCTTTCCCACTTTGTAATGCGTATTTCTTCAACTTCCTTGCTCCTGTTGTTGTTTATAAAAAGCTTTGTTTGGAGTAAAATGAGCTGGGAAAAGTAGACTTTAGTGTATTTTTCAAAGGGCTCAGAGGGTTAAAAAAAAGATTAATATGCTCCCCCATCCGGTTGTAATAAAATACTGTTCTTGTTGTGTGTCCTATCATGCAGACACTTGCAGTTCTAGGCATGCTGTACACTGACACACCTTAATTGTGCATGCAAAAAGCCCCTGAGGGAAAGTACTAGTATACACTCAATTCAATCATGGAAACTGATCCGCAATTCCATTGTTTCTTGTTCATTTCATTTCTTGCGGTCACATATTTGTATATATATGGCCCCCGTTTATGTCAGTGAGCAAGTCTGTACAATATTGGATCTCGTGGTAGCTTCTGAACTTGAGGTTTTGTTACAGCATTAGTTTCATTCCGTTGTGTGTAGTAATTTTTTTTTTAATTCTTGCTTGGTGACAGGTGGGTGGCATTTGAGAATCCTGCGTTCAGCGGCGAGCTTTACATCCTGGAGAAAGGAATGTATTCATGCCCAGAAGATTGGGGTGCCCAAAATTTCAAAATATCATCAATCCAGCCAGTCTTCAATGTAATGAAAAGATCCATTTTAAGAATGGGAATCACGTACCATATTTTTCGGACTATAAGTCGCAAAAGTAGACACAATGAAGAGGGAAAGAATACTGGATTATATAAGTCACCTTGTTCGGAAGGGCAAATTTTTATTTGATCAGAAGCCAAGAACAAAAATGCATCAAAGTAAAAATTGTAAAATAGTTTTTTTTTAGATGACTATAGCCTTAGAAAATCAACATAAGAGGTGGTCATAGAGGAAAAATAACATAGAAGATCAAAGTCGCAGACCCAGTCAAACTATAAAAAAGTATGACTTGTAGTCCGGAAAATACGGTATTGACTTTATTATTATTATTTTTAGAAACCTCCTTCAACTTTACATCTCTTCTTTTACAGGACACACTACTGGAGTCCAAATTCAAGGTAGGCAGTCCAATCATTTCTCCTACTCTAATTTTTTGAAAATAGTATCTTAGCAAATTTTAGGAGTGGTTCTGTCGGGAAATTGTATCCATTCATCCAGAAGAATGTTTGCAATGTCAGAGGTCACAGATGTTGGAATCTGGCTCACAATCTTACTTCTTTGTGTCGTGGACCAGAGTCATGCTGGGACAGGGCAGCTTACATCAAGTGGAAAACAAATGATACAAAACCTTTTACTGTGAGATGAAGTATAATACAATTCTTTCAATTTTCTTCTAAGTCCGTATGTGTGCGCTGTCCTGCTATTCAGGTGAAGCTGTTCTCTGAGCCTAACTTTAAGGGGGAACCGGTGGTTTTGGAGGACAATGCAGCAGTTTTGGATGAAAACTTTGTGCCCAGGTCCTGTAAGGTGCTTGCTGGCAGGTACAGGCTCCCTAAATTAAAAAATGAAAATCATGTTTGATAGATTTGCAAGTGTTTAAAGGTTTCTTAACATTTAAATAGGTTAGAAATGCTAAAAAATTAAAATAAATAAAATAACTACTACTGAAGCATCTAATGGGGGAAACACTAGCGTACTGAAGATATAAATGTGATTGTGTTTTATTTATGCATCAGTTGGATCGCATATGAAGGTGACAACTTCTCTGACAACATGTACTTACTGGAGGAAGGGGAATATCCGGACGCAGATTTTCTGGGTTTCCCATCCTCAGACGTGAGGATCCGCTCCATGTTAACAGTTGGCCATGTAAGTCTTTTATATTATATGTGTGTGTATATATTTACAACAGGGGTGTCAAACGTGCGGCTCGCTCGGGGATCCGATCTGAGGTTGTTCTGACTGACAGGCACTTTGTAGCTCATTCGTAGTGTACATAAATAATCTAATGCTTTTATCTATGCGACACGGGTGCCATAAAACCGGACACATCCGTTCTTTCGCCCAAAAGGTGATCTCAATGGCAGCCAATTAGTTAACAGGAAACCCTAAAATGTCCCAAAACCAAAAGAAAGTCACCCGTAAATGCCAGAATGATGATTTGACAACAATAGATGTCCAATTTACTTAAACTGACATCTTTCAGGGCAATTTCTAGACATACAATCCATTTTAACTGGGAGGACTGGACAAAGGCAGACAGTAAAGTAACTTTTTGGGCCAAAATTAAACTGGTTTGGCCCCCATGAGATCAGGTTGGCATGAAGCGAAGCAAACTGAGTTTGACACCCCTGTTAATGGACTTATGTATGGTAAATTTGTGCATGTGAGTTATGAAAATATTTTTATTTTGTAGGAGTTGTCTCTACCGTCTCTCTTGCTATTCAGCAAGTTGGGTTGCACGGGGCGCCGGGTTGTTCTGACAAGTGGGATTGGGAATTTGCACCGAGCGGGCTTGGGTGCTCACATATGCTCTCTAGTGGTAGAGGGCGGAAGGTATGTACGTTTTTTTGTGCATCTTTCTTTAAACTGTCATGTACATATATATTTCTGTTGCCTTGATTGTTAAAGCTGAAAGTATGGTTTTATCATAGTGGAAGTATATTCTGGATATTAATAGTCGTTACAGTAATATTTCTCTAGATATACTCCAACTTTGGATTTTAAGAGTAACTAAAATCTGTGTTGAAGTTAGTAAACAGTTACAAGAGCTTAATAAAATGTACTTTTTAATCTTCGTAGTGCTGCAAAGGTTGTAACAGTTATCTATGAAATTCCTTCACATACATGGTGTTAGCTGAGGTTTTACAGTTTATCTTTCTAGTGTGAAGATTAATTGTGCCAAGGATATGAGGAATTCCAAAGTATATAAAGAATTTTTTCAAAGGATGTTGATTTTTCTCACATCTTTTTCATGGCGGCTGCTTTTAGATGGGTCTTGTACGAAGGCAGCAACTACCGCGGTCGTCAAATCTTGCTCCAGCCGGGTCAAATTGACGACTGGCGTGAGTTTAGCGGATGGAAGGGAGTCGGATCGCTGCGGCCACTGTTGCAGGTAGAGTCGGATTTCCCATCTAAACAATGTCAAATGAAACGCCGCGCGAATTGTGATGCGTTTCACCTCCAGAAACAGATCGCTATCCGCCTGCGGAGCAACGAGACGGGATGTCTGATGTCATTGACTGGGGCACTGGAGGACATCAAGCTGATGAGGGTGCTTACTGTGGAGGACACAGGGGGTGAAGAGCAACTCTGGCTCTACCAAGACGGTCATCTTACCTGCAAGGTACTCCAAAAGTAAAGTCAAAAATCATCTGAGGCAATTCCAGCCCCCCTTTTGCAATGGATTTCCCATCTATTGCTGTCAAAGGGTGTTTTGAATATGAATTTTCCTCTTTTGTTAACTACCACAACCCAAACTCTGTAAGCTGAGCTGGCAGTGAATGAATTAAGAACATTATAAGTTTTGAATAGATGACCATTGGCCCTTTTAAAACTTTTAAAACAATTCTGTGAGCTCAAGTGAGCAAAAAAATGACAATTAACTTTTTTGCTTTTAGTTGGCCGAGGACTGCCGCCTTGAGAGCGCAGGTAACATGGTGATGGCGGGCTGTCGCCTCTGCGTGTCTCCGGAGACGGGAAAAGACAACCAGTTGTGGGATATCGGCTCAGATGGCGTGGTGCGCTGCCACTTTCAACCTGGCCTAGTGCTGGAGGTTAAAGGTCAGATTCCTCTCTTTTTATGATCATTGTCAGCGTACTCGCGACACAACAGGGAAACAACTCGTCACGCTCTGGTTTGTGTGGCAGGAGGTCATCAGTACGACAAGAACCAGGTGATCCTCAACACGTTCCAAGAGGACAAACAAAACCAAAGATGGACGCTGGAGATCTTGTGACACGCCAGGCAGGCCAAGTCTTGGGTGGAACTTTGCACAAAAACTGCACTCTAGTAGCATTTTCAACCCTGTTCTCTGTTGTTACTTAGCATTTTATTACATTTTCCTAATGTATTTTAAAATGATGTTATGTTCTTATTTATCTAGCCACGCCTCCTACCTGAGCGACAAGTAGGGCGACGCTAGAGTGGGCTTTCGTGAAGTTACGACTACGTACGTCTCTTCTACACGGTGTCTCTTTCCTCATCTCGTGTTGATGAATGAAGTCTAAACTCCAAAGAGGCGTTTTGCTAAGAATGATGTCAATTTTAGAGTTATATTTTCAGAATAGGTTTTAACACTTGAATTTAATTCATACTAGACAGTCTTTGAATTGAATATTGTACATATGTAAACATAAATGACAAAAACATCTATTATGGGCTTGTGTATCATTTCAGGCAGACATCTTAGTGTGTTAATACTGTAAACAATTTGTTGCAATATTTATGGCATATTTGTTAGCCGGAGTCACCCTGTATTTATAAGTAATTCTTAAAATGCTTCAACTATAGGCTAACTTGCTAGCATGGCCAGGTAATGTTATTGTAAATATTGACTGAGGTGAAGTGGCGACTCTTGTTTAAAATGATGTATATTTGAATACTTGTTTTTTTCCATCGCACATTTATAAATAGGGATGGGGAAAAAAGATGTAAGAGCCAGGAACAATTCCATTAGGTACCCTTTACAATTTTCTAAATGATGTTTAATATTAGTTCTTGCTTTCTAATGAACTGAATTATTAATTAACAGAAAATGTTGGACTGCTGTTTTGAAGAGTTTGTCATTAAAAATGATCGCAATGACTTACTGTTAAAAAGAACAATCCATTTTTTTAAATAAACAAATGGAGTTCAAGATGGGGTGGTGGGATTCAAGCATTTAGGACATTTAAATCATCTTTATATACTCTATTCCAGCAGTCACGCACATGGTGGAAGTTAAATGGATTTTTTTTAGGTGCGACATGTCATGTCCCACCATTGCTAATCTGGACCACAGTCTTTCCTCGAGCATGACCTTTCTCCACCTTGGCAAAGGCTTGAGGCACCTGCGTGAAGTTGAAGGTTTCTTCTACAACTGCATGGATCTGCAGATGACACCGGCAAAAGAAAAGTAAGTAAGATATAATTGCGTTATGCACAAGATAGATTTTAAATGAAAAACATTGCATTCTTGCATTTCAGAGCACTGGAATAAAGAGTAACTTGTTTATTTATGTTTAAAACAAGTTGACATACCTGGCCTGCATCTACCATCTCCCTTATTTCATCCAACGCTGGGCCGCTAGGTGCAAAGAATCCCCAACGATAGTGGACACCCTTAGCGAGATGCTGCAAGAGGAGAAAAACAAATGCAAGTTCCTCTGGTGAAACAGAAGAGAGCGCCAAACTGCTAAAAAGTGAATCATTTTGGACATGTCAGATTGATTTGAAGCAAAACATTTCCCCACCTTGAGAGCCCTGCTGGCCACAGTGGCAGCTGTCTGCATCATACCATCGGCAATGCCCAGGGCGTCGGTGTTTTGGAGGAAGGGCGTAACCAGAGTGACGTACTTGGCGCCACTCCACGGTTTGAGTAAATTCAACGCCCAGTGTTCCGTGCTGCCTCCGATGTTATCCAGGATTAGGTCAAACCTTGAATGTGGGATGACACAAGATGCATTTTTAGGATTTCAAGGTAACCCCAAAAAATCTTGCAAAAACCTGCTTGCTAAAATTACACAGATTTTGTAATTATCATCTGCATCCCAAGTGATAGACTTCCGCTCGTTCTCACTTGTCGAGAGCGGCGAGCGGCACTTGGACGGGTCCGGCCGTGTAGTCCACCACGTGGTCCGCTCCAAGCCCCGTTACTAAACGCTCGGCATTCTTGGCGCATGTTACAGTCACGTGGGCTCCCCACGCCTTCAGCATCTTCAACAATAACAAGGTTATGCCAATCATTTCAAATCTGAAGCGGCATTTGCAATTTAGAATTATACCTGGATGGCAAATGTTCCCACTCCGCCGGAACCTCCCAGGATCAAAACACTGTGATGGAGAAAAACAACATTCAAACAAAAGCATCCTTTCTACTTCAACTGCACTGTCCAACCCTAATCTTTCCTGTCCTCAGTCTTCCTCTAGGTCAAGGGTGTCAGACTCGGGTTGGTTCGCGGGCCGCTTTAACATCAACTTGATTTCACGTGGGCCGGACCATTTTAGATATAATATTTAGATTTTTTTTATAAATGGATTAAAAGAACTGAATTAAAAGCCCTGAATATTCAGTTTTTTTATAGAAATAAAACAATGTATTTTAGCTTTTTTATATATTTTTAGATTTTACAAAAGGATTTTTGAACTAAAAACACAGAAAAAAAATGATTAAAAAATTACAATTATTGATTTAAAAAGGGGGAAAATCAGGAAATTTTATATAGATCTATACTCTTCATTTTAATTTGATCCTAAAACAGAAAGTCGCCACTCATGATTTACTTTCTCGGGCCACACAAAATGATGCAATGGGCCAGATTTGGCCCCCGGGCCGCCACTTTGACACATGTGCTCTAGGTTATCTGATGTACGACGACTAATTATAGTTGCATATTTTAAGTCAAGTTTCCTTTCTATTCCCGTATTTTTAAACCCGTAAAGGCACAGGGATACTGTTTAAGCAATAAAAACGGATTCAGGTCTAGCATAAAAAATATTTATGAATGGAAAATTGCATGCAAATTGAACTGATGCAAGACCGTAAAAGTGTATGTGTTCTCCGCACCGTTTCTTGGCACAGTTTTCTTTGGTGAGCCCTCCGGTGTTGACGAGCGCCGACCAAGCCGTGTTCGCCACATAAGGCATGGCTGCAGCCTCCGTGTGGCTCAGTGACTTTGGTTTGAGGGACACCTGAGTGTGAAGGTACAAACACGTTCGCCTTTGCAAATAACACTTGACTTTACTTCACGTTTATCACTCGAGTGATAAATATACAGCATCACCGTCATGTTATCGTTACCTCATTGGCACTCAGAACCACAAACTCGGCCAGGCTGCCTCGCTTCCATGGTGGGATTGAAGCCCATACCTGGAAAGGACAAACAGCCTCTGTTAGTCTTTGACATTATATCAAAATAGCATCATATTTTTGACTTGCATCATGTGTCAGGAATACTTATCATGTTGTGAGGAACTTTGGCTTTCAGTCAAAACAAACATAATGTTAATGTGTCTGCATATATTTTTTGTTTATTGGACAAATCACAGTCAAGCTTAATGGTATGTAGAATGTGTACATTTCTGATGGAAGAAGATGCATCTCACTTAGTTTTTACCTCATCCTTTTCTTTGAAGTACTTGACATCCAGGCCACATTCCATAATCACCCCTGACACTTCCCTTCCGAGGATGAGTGGAAATTCACTGCCCGCCTGATTCATGTTTAGAGGGTCTCTCTTCATGGACATCGTTGCAGCACCGTGACCACCTAGTACAGGGGTGGTGAAATATTTAGACACAAAGAGCCAAAATTTTCAACTGCGAAAGTCAAAGATCAGTATAAAAAAATCCAATCTGCCAAATTATTTTTTTAACAATTGTTTTTAACGGGCCCAGATGAATTTGGGTGTGTTTTAAGAGAAAATAAAAATACGAGAAACATGAAACAAGGCAAAGAGCCACGGTATATACAAAATATGATAAGTAAAGAGCCGCATGCGGCTCGAGAGCTACGTGTTGCCACACCTGACCTAATAGATTGCAACACATAACTGGACGACACCATTACAGATTATTATAGATAGTTTATTACATTCATAACAGTTTCTTAGCTGACTGCGGTTGTTTGATGATGCTTTGAGAAGATTTAATACATAAGACCATTAAAGTGTCACTCGCCTCTCATGTGGATGTCCATTGGGTTCAGCCCTGCTGCAAACACCTTGACAATAACCTCGTTGGGGTAGTTAATGATCGGGAAGATGGCATTTTTGGTGAACCGCAGAACGTCATTGTTTCCATATTTATCAATGACCCATGCAGGCATGACAGTTCTGCAATTGCTTGAGGTCTTGAGAAATCTAGAAATAGATATTCTTAGAATGTTAGGGGAAAAGAAACGCCCACTACTGCTCACCACACGTCCGATCGCTGCCATTCCGGAGAAATTCAATCATTAAAAAAACACCAGTTTCCACTCGGTATGAAAAGAGACATGCAAATGCATCTTTGCGCTCAACTATTGAGGTTTTTTGAAGCTGTGTTTTCTTCTTATTGGAAAAAATAAATGAATAATAACTTCATTTCAAAAATCAGAATGAATCATTTGGAAGTTTTGTCCCTTAAAAACGACGCTCTTCATTCATACACTATATTTCCTGAAAGGAGGGCTGTCAAAAGCTTGACCAATCACAGTCAAGTTTGCTACACCGTAAGCCAATGAAACAAACTGTTTTTGCAACTGTCGCTTCCAAACAAACATGGCAGCCCTCTGAAGCCGCACACCGTTTTGAAGGTTGAGAATTGTAAATATGCTTAGCCTTACTTTACGAGAGGTTGGTAAGTCTTCATGTTACGAAATAAAATAAAATAAGAATGACAGCATTTTAATAATGTCATCATTACGTTACATCACGGTTAACTTTAACATTATTGGGCATCATATCTGAAACCAGTATGTACAGCGTTAACATGCATTATGTTAATTTGAGTTTACTACCTGAATCTTTATCCTTTTCTCCTATAGTTCTTTCAATTCTAAACCCAGGATCAAAGCTTTACTTTAAAATTTTCTAGGTTTCTCTTGCATTCCGAGAGGGAAAAATATCTCCAATTGAGTTGTGTAGGAAGTGTTTGAAGCGAATCAAGCAGAACCAGCATCTTAATGCTTATATCACAGTGACAGAGGAACTGGCCTTGAAACAGGCTCAGGAAGCAGAGACCAGACTTCTACAAGGTGAAAGCCCTCTCTATTGTGTAACTCTTTTCATGATCTATCCTTCTGTGAACAAGCGATACAACTATTTCCTGACCTTGCTTAGGCACCCCGAAAGGTCCACTGGATGGAATCCCTTTTGCAGTCAAAGACAACTTTTGTACAAAGAATGTCAAGACCACGTGTGCTTCGAGGATGCTTAAAGGTAAATGGAGACGTGATCATGTATTTAGTATGTTAATATTAAGAAGCCCTCATTGAATAACTGATGCTCCTCGTTGCAGACTACGTCCCACCGTACAGTGCTACAGTGGTACAGAAGCTTTTGGACCAAGGAGCTGTTCTTATTGGGAAGACCAACATGGACGAATTTGCTATGGGGTAGGAGAATTACTATTGGCAACATAACATATAATGCAAAGTTGATCTGTGACTATAAAAATAAAAATAACGAACTAAACAAATATATAGCACATGTATATATGCATATTGTTTTATATTCAACAAGAATAACGACTTCTTCAGCCGAAGAGTGGCTTTAATTCCTGTTAAAATGCCACCCGATGCAATGCCGTGTAACTGTAAATTTTCCTTATTAATGAACAAAATACTGCATTAAAATTTCCTTATTAAGGAAAAATATATCTATATGAAAATGTGTCCCTACAGCTTTCCTCCTTTTCACCATTGCTGTATTAGTTGGCTGGGATAGGCTCCAGCACCCCCACAACCCTTGTTTAAAAATGGTGACTTAGTCAAGATTTTAGGTGGGGAATAGCAAATCAATGAATTTTTAAGAATGTTGCCTGCCTGTCCTGGCATTCTAGCTCTGGCAGTACTGACGGTGCATTCGGACCAGTGAGGAACCCTTGGAGCTACGCTACTCCCTACTGCGAGCGGACAGGAGTTGTACCCGACTCGGACTGGGTTATCTGTGGCGGTAGTTCGGGAGGAAGCGCCGCAGCTGTGGCCTCCCTGTGCAGTTATTTGTGAGGGATACACCATTTTCATCTTCTAAGTGTTACAAATTGCAAGCGAATGACACAGTCCTCCTTGGTAGCGCTTTAGGATCAGACACAGGTGGTTCCACCCGCAACCCAGGGGCACTGTGTGGTGTTGTGGCTCTGAAGCCCACCTACGGACTGCTGTCAAGACATGGTCTCATACCTCTGGTCAACTCTTTTGATGTTCCAGGCATAATGGCCCGACGTGTCAGCGATGCGGCTATTATTTTAGGTAGGGTGTGTTTGGAAACGATTTTTCACCCATGAAATGTAGCATTTTAGACACTTTGTCGCTAGGCTAGGGGTCCGTCAATTTACAATCTTTCTTTCAACCTCATCGTCAATTCAGTTGGTCACCATTGACAACTTTTGTAGCACGTATCTACTGTCTCAGATTATTAATTGTGTTATTAACAGTGTTTTTATCTGATATCTTGTTGACATGTCCGTAAGGGATTCTCCAAGGCCTTGACCCAAAAGACTCCACAACAGTTCCTGCACCTCCAATGCCAATGGAGTTACCTGAGAAATTTAACGTCAAGAATCTCTTCGTGGGCATTCCAAAGGTTATTTTATTCTCATATTTTCATAAATCACTCATTAACCTGTAAATGAAATCTTTTAACACCAGTTGTTTATTCTGGTAACCTTTCCCCCCCTAATAACCATGTTCTTTGTAATTAGCGTGTATATTATTTCAGCATGAATTGGTGGGGAGAATTGCAAGATTTAACCAAAAGTTTGGTCTTAATCTACCAGTGAGGAACCAGTAGGGCCAGCAGAGCCTTTTTTGCTGGCCCAACATAATTAGAAATTATGATCGTATACTGCCTGTGTGCACTTTCAGGAGTTCTACGCCCCCGGTATGTCCGAGGAGACCGCCGCTCAGTGGAGTCGTGTCGCTGACTTGTTTGAGAAAGCAGGTGCACGTGTGGAGCAAGTGTCCCTCCCCCACTGCCAATATTCTATTGCGTGCTACCATGTGCTGTGCTGTACCGAGGTGGCGTCTAACATGGCACGTTTCGATGGTCTACAGTATGGTAAGAAGTTGCTTTCTCTTACCCGAAACCTTGGTGTTTGACCTCAAATCTGTATGTCTGTCGTGCATTGAAACTCATTCGTTTTTGAAGTTGATGTTAAAAATACATATTCATTGTCCTCACTGATCAGGCCATCGTAGCCAAGTAGAAACTTCCACGGAAGCCTTGTACGCCACCACTCGACATGAGGGTTTCAATGATGTTGTGAGAGGCCGGATACTGTCTGGAAACTACTTTCTGCTTAAACAGTAAGATATTTTTATCATAATCAAGAGATCAATTTTGTATGCGCGCATTAAAACGTCACTAATCAATCTGCACCAAAAACACGTTAAGATTGTGCTGATTCTGCGTCATATTTTCAACTTTCACGATAGACTAAATGTAGTCTTTGTTTCTTTTTTTACTCTATTTTAACTATGCTTGAACCTTTTTCCTCCCGCTTTGTCAGAAACTACGAGCACTACTTTGTGAAAGCCCAGAGGGTCCGTCGGCTGATTGCGGAAGATTTCAAGCGCGTGTTCAACTCCGGAGTTGACGTTTTGCTGACACCCACCACTCTCTCGGACGCCACTCGTTACGGCGACTTCACGCAAGAAGACAACAGAACACGCAGCTCGCAGGAGGATGTTTTTACCAATCCTGCCAACATGGCAGGTAAAGACCACCTGATAGAGGTTGTTTTTAAAAAAATGTTTCCTCTTACCGGCAAATTCCTTCAGACAATAGACTAGTGTGTCGGCAGTCAAGTTGCAGGTAGTCGTCATAACCACCAGTGAGCAAATTTGCTTGGCGAACACAGAGATAAGTTTCGATTAAAAGGAAAATGATGCAAGTGGAATTTTGAAAAGTCATTTTTCAAACCACTCAAACATGTTTGGAATTTTTCTGATCCTTGCCAATCCCCTACTTGAGATGCATAAATGTGTCTTTTGTGTTCGGGAGCTGCGTCTAAGTCAGGGGTGTCAGACTCGGGTTGGTTCGCGGGCCGCGTTAACGTCAACTCGATTTCACGTGGCCCGGACCATTTTAGATATAATATTTAGATTTTTTTAATAAATGGATTAAAAGCCCTGAATATTAATTTTTTTTATAGATCGAATCTAAAACAATGTTTATTTTAGCTTTTTTAAATATATTTTCTGATTTTACAAAATGTTTTTTGAACTAAAAACAGAAACAAATGATTAAAAAATTACAATTATTGATTTAAAAGGGGGAAAATCAGGACATTTAATATACATCTATACTTTTCATTTTAATTTGATCCTAAAACAGAAAGTCGGCACTCATGCTTTACTTTCCCGGGCCACACAAAATGATGCGGCGGGCCAGATTTGGCCCCCGGGCCGCCACTTTAACACATGTGGTCTAAGTCATATGTTCAGGTTACATATAAATGTTTGCGACACAGAAAAAATTTATTCAGATATTTCATCTTATTCAGTAATTCCGTCCACTCATTCCTGCTTGTTATCACTCTCCAAATTAACCTGTAACTCCTCATAAGTTCCAAATCATCACCTTTCCATGAACTGTCCTTCAGCTCTTGTGTTTTTGTCGCTCTCCAGGTCTCCCCGCAGTTTCTGTGCCAACAGCTTTATCCGAGAGAGGCCTTCCTATTGGCTTACAGCTCACCGGTCCCGCCTTCCAAGACATAAAGCTGCTCAGTGTTGCCCAGTGGATCGAACGGAGGGTTGGGTTTCCGTCCATCGGTGACTTTGTGGAATCCAACGGGAACAGTTCCAATTACAAAGTTAGCTTTGCGACAGGGACGAGATGAATTGATTCATTCGTTGGCTGCCGTCGATGGCGCTGAACGTCCAATCCGTATGGGTGGGGAGATATCATACTTGTAAATAGACTCGGTCAGTAGTGGAAGTCGAGAAAAATGGTCCTTGAAAAGATCATTTGGCAAGAGCGTTGATTTGATGTCAATGGCAGTGAATCACTCAATCAAAAACACTTTGTGTATTTTTCAGAGAAACAAACGGTCTCAGAAATCAGCGTTTTGAAGTGCTTCATTGTTTTCCATCATGACGGCCAAATCGAAGTTTGCACTTTTTGACTTTGGCAAATGATGAAAAGGCACTGCCAATCATGGCCTTGCAACCACTTCAATTAGATCAACTATTGTGTTTTTGGAGTTATTGTAGTGTCGTATAAAATCAGTTGTGCACAATTGACTTTAATTAGATTATTTGTGAAAGATTACCTTTTTTTAAGGATCAGGAGTCGTCTGGCAGTCAGCACAATATAAACAGGAACAGACTTTATCCATGCAATCAGAATCATGGTAGTTAGATCATGTCAAATAAAGGATATTTGATTCGATGCGCTTTTTAGGGGAATTGTAGCCTGTATAAAGTGTTGTTTTCAAGAGGGAGAAAGGGAATGATGCCGAATTAGCTTGCTTTAAATTCTTTGGAATCGAAGTTGAATGGTGATATGTGAATTGAAGAAAAACTTAGCTGCTGATGAGAATTGAAAAAGACCCAGCGTCTTAATTGTCATTTTTTGAGCAATTACAGCTTCATGTATAAAGGATGGCAATTACTCATCCAATTGGATTGGTTGTCTATCACTGTCAATAGCATTAATGTACGTTTGGTTAGGTGAAAACCGGATTTCCGCACTGCGTTGCTGATTTCAAGTTTGAGCATTAAGTTGCATCAATTTGTCATTTCCCCCCCAAAAAAATCCATTGCATGGGGGTTTCCTGAGTGACAAGAAAAAGCTGCACGCTGCACCAAAATTAGGCCAAGCTAAACTGCTGCAGGTGGTAAACTAGCTGCAAGGTTACATGCAGACCGCCACCATGGCACTGCTGTTATTTGGCCTCGTTTGGTAATTTACATTTGCAACCAAATCTTGTGTTAATTGTACGCAGTATGGAGAGAGTTAAACCTTTTTTTTGTTAATGTCAACATTAAGCCCACAGTAGCTACTTGCATATTGATTTTGTTAAATAGCAATAGAAATATACTAATAAGGGTCACAAGAGTAAAGTCTGTGTTCAATTAAATTGAATGCCTTTATAGTCATTATACAGGTAAAATGACATTTAAAGCTAACCATAAAGTCCACACAAGTCATATAAAGATTGATATACACCACAAAAAAAATAGTTTCAATTCCTGTAGTTCTGCATTTAGGATGTGGTTGGTGAGCTTACTCTGTTAAGAGAGTGCATATAACTGGGATTTAACAAAATAAATTATAAAATAGATTCCATTTCCAGTTAACAAATGTACTAATTTATTAGATTAAATAGGTTATTTCCTCCAAATGAAAGTTTGATTTATTTTACATTTCTCTACAAATTACTTTTCAGTAATAAGACAAATCCCTAACCAATCTTTGTTGAAAATAACAGATTATATTTTTCAAGGGAACAACAAAAAATGTTAACTACCGTTGCGTGAAAAGGGTTGCTCAGTTTAAAAATTAAAAATAGCAAATATCCCCCAAATCAAATGCCATTATAATTTAAACCAGCACTGGTTACCACAAATGTAAAAAAAAAAAATGCAGAAAAACACAATGGCCAGAAAAATGGAGAAAATGTTCAAACAATTAAATGTAATTTCCCACTTTGTAAGATTAGTTTTAAGGCATAAGTCTCACTCACTAGAGTTTACTTTACTCCCCCTACTTTGTCAGAAAACTCCATCTCAGGTTTCCTTACGTTTGTGTAGTGGCCGGACGAGGGGTTTAAGTGGTCACACTCTGGTGGTCAACTAAAGCAAAAGTCTAACCTCCAATAATTGAGCTCACTTCATCGTTGCTAGTGTGCTAAAAGAATGCAACAAGGTCCAAAAGCAGTTATCTTAACTAGTGGAAAAATCCATGAGAACCCTGTAGAGTTATGGTGACCAGGTGGAAGCAGCCCTATTCATCAAAAGTCCCACTGAAGTTAATGTTTTTTTTTTCTTTTTTGAGAAGATAAGATGAGCTGGACAATGCAGCCATTGTCACCAAGTGAGGGTGGGAGTCAATCTCCCCCAATAGCCAACCTGTAGGGTTGGTTCCAGAGAATTCTGTGTCACTATATTGAAAGAGCCCTATGAGACTCTGAAGGCCTGCTCAATTTCTAAATCAGTTACTCAACTTTATATAATCCAGATTTTCCTTTTACAATGCAGTTAGTTTGGTTCTAGTAAACAAACATGTCAGGATCAAGACTGAGTTTTTTTAGTTTAGTAATCAGTACTTTTCTCTGCCACATGCAGAAAAAAAAATCTGCTTGTTTTCTAACCTCATGGCCAAAAAGTACAATACTAAATTGAGATTTGGATAGCAGACAAATAGCTCAACTTTGACAGATATTTTGGTTTTGGGGAAGGTTGATGTCTGCAACAATTAGAGCTGTCTGGGCTTAGAATTTAAAACCAAGTGGGTGGTGCAATTTCAAAACAAAACCTGGACAGCTAATGCAGTTTCACTTGACAAGATAAAGAGCTTAAATCTTGCTACACTAACTTTAAAATGACACTAGCACTTGTTAAGCACCTTAGAGTCCCCTTCAATCACTTTAGAAAATTGGCAAGCCAAAACCAATTTGGCATAGATTAAAAACAGACAATCAATTCCAAGGTGAACATTTATTGAATTTACAACATTTCACAAGACGTAAAAAAACCCCTCTTATTTCGCAGGTTTCCAAAATACAAACTTTTGTGACAAATCTTTGAACTGGCATCCTTTAAAAAAAAAATATAACTCACTGGACATTTGGGGCAGGAAAAAAAAAGCCAACTATTGGACAGCACAGTGGATGACTTCCTAACAATAATCCAGTCTGTGCAAGATCCTGAGATGCAAACTACTTGGTACGAGGAGGGTCGGCAACTGTGCAGACATCATGAAATTCCAGGAGAAAGCCGGTGATTACGTGGAAAAGCTGTTGAACTCTTTGTCCAGTGAGGGAGCCATAGGTGCACTCATAAACACCAAGTGTAAATCAGAGGAGCCAAAGTGAGGGCCAGCAACAGCATGGGGTCTCCGCCATTTCCGTAGCATCCATTCTTATCGGTGCTGTTGGTGGTGAGGATAGTGGTGGTGGTTGAGAGTGGGGGTCTCATGGTGGACACGTTCACAGTCGTGTTCGCAGTTGGGGCCTGCCCATGCACCACCTACAACACAATTGTCCAAATTACCTATTTTGGTGACAGTTATGTCACTTTGATCATCCTTCAGCTGATTTTAAATTAATTTGTTTCTAGGAGATGGTTAATCTAGTAGAATTGAGGGCTAAATCTCAGGTTAAAATGGATTGGGGGTGTATCACAATTTAGGGAAAAAAAGAACCACATTGGTCAATTATTCTGTAGCAGTCTCAACTTTTAGAAGTGTATACAATTTTTAAGTGTACAGAGTATGTTTCAGTTAAGGGCTCTCACTAAAAAAATCTTTTAAATCACCTAGTTTTGCACGTTTATTTTAGAAGCTGATAAAAGTATTTACTTCAAGTTAACAAATGCAAAACAAGGCTAAATTGAATCACCTTTATCACGTGTAAACCCAGGAGTTAAAAAAAAACAGGATGAAAGCTATTTAAGAAAAAAAAGGCAAAATTTAACCAAAAACACTGTTAAAGCTTCAAAGTTACCTGTGTTGAAAGTGCAAGAAAGACGAGGAAAAGTCCAAAAAAGGCGAGAAACAGCTTCATCTTGACCGAAGTGCAGCACGATGTGACTTTTGGAGTGGTAAGGATGAGATGAGCTGATAGTTGGTTTGTGCGGGGGACGGCATATTTATAGGCCCAATGACGTCATGCGGCGACGCCCCCTGTCAGGTGTTCTCCTCTGTCAATTTCATTAAAAATGTATTCCTAAATCAATTTTAAATTTGTGGTTTAAAAAGAAAAGTTCATATTAATCAATAGGAATTATACTCTTACCTAAATAAACGGAGATTTAAGAATATATTAAAGTACAAATATATGTTATCGCTTCATAGTGACAGTTCTATACGTATTTATATTTTTTATTAGGAATATTATGGAGCGTGGACTAACTATAAAGCAGCTCGAAATCTCATAAAATTTGATTACTAATAGGTAAAGTTGCTGAATTGCGCCCTCTTCGGGATAGCCCAGGTATTAAATTAAATAGCAGCTCACACGCCGTATTGAGGATTGGAACCCGGAACAAAATCGGGACTTTTGCTAATGCTCCTGCGCGAAATTAACGTCACTTCCTCTAGAGAAACGACGGCTGATATAACAAATACCAATTAGTAAAGTGCGTGGTGAAAATGGACTTGCTTCTTGTCTGCATATAAACGACTGTCATCTAAAACTGTAAATATACTGTTCTGATTTTTTTCTGTGTTAAAAGATCTTTCTAAGTAAATCCATTCGTAGCAATTAGCCATTTAAAGCCATCGTGAAACCATTATGGAAGCCACAATATATGTTCCTTTCTAATCACCCTCAATTCATGAACTACTATCCCTTAAAGTTAGTTAATAATAATAAACAACATAGATCAAGTTGAACGAAAGCCATCATGTTTGATTCATCTTACGAGTATAATTTGCGCCTGTGATAGACGAGTGATCTGATTGGCATGCTGCCGTTGTGGTGGCTCGGGTTCGATTCCCCCCTGATTGGGTTGTGTCAGGGAGGGCATCCATTGTAATTGTATCTGCTAAATCTATCATGCGGATCGTCTGTCAGTCAGTCTTACCAGTTGAATGTTGTGTTACCTTGGGATGGTGGGCTTTGCATTTATGTGAATACGGGATGGTGTAACAATAGCACTGTTATGGGTTGACATAGAATTCACGTCGGTGGGATGCAGACCCTTCTTTCTGCCCAGAAAGATAGCCATTGTTATCATCACGTCTGTTTACATCCCACCGGACGCTAAAGTAAGTACTGCTCTCCCCACTAATGGACACAATACCCAATCACCAGATTGCCTACCCAATTGACGCACACATAGTCATACCTTGAGAAACGAGCTTATTGCGTTCCGGGACTGAGCTCGTATGTCGATTTACTCAAATCAACGTATAATGACAATACAAGCATTCAATTCAAATGTTTTTAATCGTCCCGTAGACGCAATGAATACTTTTGCCGGTCAACTCCAACAAATATAATGCTTAATGTTTGTTTCTTTTTACCAGCAAAAAAAATGAGTCATCGCAGAAAGAAGGCCCCCCCTGTGAGGGTGGACGAGGAGGCAAAACAGAGGTTGAACTGGAATATGCTGGAGGACCGAAAGAATGAAGACATCCAGGCGATGCCGTCTTCCTCCCTCCCCGTCCACCTGTCTCTGGACATCTCTTTGGACGTCCCGCCACCCCGGCCGGCTCCTGAAGAACTCCCCGGAACGTCCACTAGCTCTCCCTCCACCTCCGTGCTCCTCGCCGTGAGTCCCGGCACCCAGTTGGACCACACCTGGAAGGCGCTCATCGGGGAGTTCTACGTAAAGCCGGCCGGGATGCCGTCGGATCGTCGGCACGGTGCGTTTAAGCTTGGCAAGTTGGACGATCGGCTCTGCGTCACCTTCGGGGGCAGCGAAGAGCCCGACCGGGATGAGCACAACTGCGCAGCCGAATGCAGCCTCGCTGGCGTTTGGTTGGAGGACCTTGACTGGCTCCAGAAGAGACGGGTGATACAGCTCTGCCACCAGGAACAAGAGGACTCTTTCAAGGTATGAAAAAAATGGCCACATTTTCATCCAAAAGGGCTACAGCATAAATGATTTTATTCTCTCTTTTTTTCCATTTAATTTTTCATCAGGTTGGGATTTATCTGCTGGAAACTGGCCTCGGAAAGCCGGAGTTTCTCAGTGAAGGAAACGCTCGAATGAAGAAAGCCAATCAGCTCATGCAGAAAATGATGGAGTATTTTTACGACTTCATCATTCCCGGTTCGTAAACTCGTCATGTGTAGAATTAGGTTATCTGGGTGTAGTGATTTCTCCGATATTTGCTGAAACATGAGCATCTCCAGCCAGTTTTTCCAGTTTCAATGAATTGGACATTAATCATCTCAATGGGGCTATGGATTAACTATGGAAAAACAAGTACATCATTCATTCTTGGCTTTAATTGTTTCATTTATTGCAATTTTATGCACTAAGTTTTTTCAGATTTATGCTGCAGGCCTGTTTACATCAGGTCAAGTTGATAACTTGCACTGCAGTAATCCCTTGAAAATCGTGGATAATGTAGACCAGACATGGCCGCGATAATCGAAAAACCACGAAATGGGATCACCCTTATTATGTTTTCGTGCCTATACAAAAATATAAGTACACAAGTATACAGTTTAAGATAAGCCTTCCCTTATGTTCTTGACCTGAAAACGTTTGTGCTTTTTTTGTAATATTTGTTGTTTCTTTTAAAGTACGTCGTCCAGAATAGCACTCACTCTTGACGCCTGTGCCATGTTTTTCCGCCAGAAGTGGCGAACAATGAGGAGGAGGAAAGCGATACGGATTTGGAGAGGCAAAACGTGGAAGAGCTCTACGAATACGTCCGGCGCGTGCACCAGAAGGACGACCAGTTCGAAGGGACCTCTGATGTCCAGCACCAAGCTTTACTCCCGGTGCTCCGTCCCTATCAGAGCCAGGCTGTCAACTGGATGCTAAAGCGGGAGAAATTCAGGAATACTGCTTCGAAAGGTAGGAAAAAAGATTGCACCACTTTCATGGCCTCGGCTGAAGCCAATGAATTGTAAAGACCATTTTTTGTTGTTGCCTCTTTATAACTTGTGGTTTAACGCAATTTCTGCATGTTTCATTGTTTTTTCTGCTGTTGTTAATTTTATCTTGTGTTTTTAACATCAACCTGCCCAAGCAACTAAATAGGGAAATTAGCCTTTAATTATATTGGATTAGATAACTTTATTCATCCCGTATTCGGGAAATCTCACTGTCACAGTAGCAAGAGGGTGAGAATACAGACACAGGAAAAGACATTTTAAACATAAATAAATAGGTAATAAATAAACAAATAAATAGACACATAAATATATAAATAAATGTGTTGCTGGAAAAAAATATATATACATGCACACTATATATACATATACATACATACACATAGATGTACATGTATACATACGGTTGGTCTTAAAATACTCTTGCATATTTACATGTATATCTTCATTAATGTGTTGCCCCTTATATCAATCATAATCAATTTTTACAAAGAAGTTGATTAATTGATTCGTTTGCGGGCTCTGATTACTAATGAGAACTCCCCGTACCCTTGTGACATTTTGCAGATCAATCGCTACATTTCCTTTGGCGGGAGTTGGTCACTTTGTGTGGCAAGAAATTGTTCTACAACCCTTTTACTGGCTGGTGAGGAACTCAACACATTTTTTTTCATAAGTAGTCCAATGTCAGATAGTTTATTTCAAGGCCATGTCAACATGGGGTTCAGTTAGAGAAGGATTTAAACTCATGTCTTTTTTAACTTTCAGTGTAATTCGCGAGCGCCCACTGGCCGGCGTGGAGCGCCCCGGCGGAATCCTGGCCGACGAGATGGGCCTGGGCAAGACGGTGGAGGTTCTGGCCTTGATTCTGTCCCACGCCCGACAGGATCTGGAGCAGCGGGCGCTCTCCCTACCTGTGGTGAGAACCGTCCTTTACTTATGACTATGATCACGTAAATGGAAATATTATAGGCAAGCCAGCCGAGTGCCATTAATTGGCACTAGAGGTCACTGTCAGTTCTCCCAGTTCAAAAGAATGGAATCAACTTTTGGCGACAACATTTTTTTGGGGCGTAATATTAGTAGATTTAAGTAATATTTGGAGAAAAGTCATAAAATGATGCAATTAAAAACATTACATGACCTCTTTTTGCATCACTCCAACCAGAAGTTGTTCAGGGTCTGCAGACATCAACTTTTTGTTTTTTGACCTTAGGTCAGTGTGAAAAATTTGATTTTGGAATAATTTGGGAGCTATTTGTGATTCCTGCTGATAAAACTTTGATTGAAATGACTATTGTTAATATAGGCGACATAGTCTTAAATGAAAAGATTTTCAGATGGTAGTGTCCCTGGATATTTTTTCATTTTTTTCTGTGCCGCTGCTCAAAAATGGTTGGGAAACACTGTACTAGAGGAAGCCTGTGTAGTCCCATACTTTGACAATCACTCTTCTATTTAAAAAAAACTTGTTCTTTTTTCTTTTCGTTTTTTGTCAGGGAACGTCTGTGAATTATTTTGTGCCCCCGCCTCCGTTGGAGAGCGACAAAGTCATTCAGTGCAAGTCTGAAGCGCAGCCTAAGATTAAAATATCTCACCCAGGTATGCATTTGTCTTTAAAACTGAGAAACAAAAATTCATATTATTATTTCTCTATGATATTGGAAAATGCTTTATTTAATTAGTTATTTTCATTTTACAATTGTGTTTTTATATGTACTTCATAACATTTTGGTAGTATTTTAATTCATATACATACATATACACACACACATTTACACACATACACACACACACACGCATATATACACACACATACATACACACACATACACACATACACACATACACATATACACACATACACATATACACACACACACATACACATATACACATATACACACACACGTACACACAGAGACACACGTACACACACGTACACACACGTACACACACGTACACACACGTACACACACGTACACACATATACACATTTACACATACATATACATATATATACATATGCACGTGCAGGAAAAAAAAGAGCTAACCAGTTACCATTTTGAATATTTCCGATTCATAATTGTTTGCTATTTGTTTTTCTTTTTTTAAACTTAAGCCTCACTCTCTCACAGCTGTGCGCGTGATGCTGCTCACCGCCATCAAGGAGATGCGCTCGGGCAAAGGGGCCTCGGTCAACGCCGTGTTCACTTACATCCGCGCCACCTACGGCTACGACCTGCTGAAGAACCGCAACCACATCAAGAAGACCTTGGCCAAGCTGACCGACGAGGGCCTGGTAGAGCAGGTGAAGGGCCGCGGTCTGGCCGGATCCTTCCGCCTGGGCAAGAAGTACAAGGATGCCAAGAAAACGCTCCCGGCGACGCCCAAATCTGTAAGCAAAAAAATAATTATTTTACGTTGGAGAAGTATGCTCTTGTTTTCTCATAATGCAGGGTTTTACAGACTGTCCCAAAATAATTGACCCTTTAAAAGCGAATGCCGTATTTTCCACACTATAAGGCGTACTTTCAATGAATGGCCCATTTTAAAATTTGTTTCATATATAAGGCACACCAGATTATAAGGCGTTGTAGTAGTAGTAGTAGAGGATTGTGTTATACATCCAGTAGATGGATGATATAATCATGGGTTGTGTTATGCATCCACGAGATGAAGATGTAGTAGTAGTAGTAGTAGTAGTAGTAGTAGTAGTAGTAGTAGTAAGGGTTGTGTTATACGTCCACTAGATGGACCTGTAGTAGTAGAAATAGTAGTTTGTAGTGGTTAGGAGTTGTTATACCAGCTGGAGCTGTGCTAAAGGCAATTTCATACAATCATTGACCAATATCGATCCATTAATTATAAGGCACACTGCCGGCTTTTGAGGTTTTAGTTGCGCCTTATAGTCCGGAAAATATGGTAACTTGGTCATCCTTTGTTTCTATACAATAATAATAATGATTTGTCAATTCTGCGACCAATTGCACAAGTTTGATATGAGTGTTTTAGTCCTGGCTAACTACATCTGAGCATATTTCAAGACACCTAATGACTTTTCATTGGGAGTGAACAGTATTACTAAACATGAAAAGAAAAAGGAGAGAATGATTGAATTTAAAACAAATTAATGTTTTGACAAAATTTGAGGTTATTACTGCAGGAATTGCCAAAATTTCTGCCTCGTGACATGACATCCATTTTTTTGGACTGTACTTCACATTTTGACACTGGCAGAGATTTTCATGATTTTTTTGTGTGTCTTTTCCAGAATGTTAAATGTCCCGAGAGCTCCCCTAGAAAGACGTTCCAGCGACGTGCCAAGGCCAAGGCTGAGGCCGCTCTCCAAAACTCCCTGAGCCAAGAGTACAGTGACGTTAACATCCCAACGGTACCTGGGAACGGAAGGTCTGAAAGTGACATCGCTCGGGGTCACACGTCCGACTCTTGGGAAGAATCTAGACCGGAGCCCCTCGTCCGGGTGTCGGTGGTGCCCTTCAATGCGGCCGACTACCGCTTCGAGTGCATCTGCGGCGAGCTGGGAGTGGTGGACTACAAGGCCCGCGTGCAGTGCATGAAGTGTCAACTGTGGCAGCACGCCAGCTGTGTCAACTACAAGGAAGAGAGCCTGGACACCGTGCCCTTCTACTGCCCTCATTGCCTGGTGGCCATGACGCCCGTCTCCACCGGGGCCACCCTCATCATCTCGCCCAGTTCCATTTGCCACCAGTGGGTCGAGGAAATCAATCGTCACGTCAGGTCCGCCTCGCTGCGTGTGCTGGTGAGAGACTTTTATTGCAAATGCTCTATTGAACAGGTGGCAAAAATTCAAATGCATATAAATATATAGTATATATTCATTCATTCATTTTCTGAAGCGCTTATCCCGGTCGCTGTGGCCAGCCAATTGCAGGGCACGAGGCGACAGATAACCAATTACACTTAGGCGCAATTTATAGTTTTCAATCACCCTATTTGAGGATGTGGGAGGAAACCGGAGTACCCAGAGAAAACCCACGCAGGCCCGGGGAGAACATGCAAACTCCACACAGTAAGGACCCACCTGGGATCGAACCCTTGACCCCAAAACGGTGGTCCAAACTATGAGTGTGAGCATGAATTGTTGTTTGTCTTAGTATGCCTTACAATTGGCTAGCAGCCCATTCGGCTTGTTCCCCGCCTACTGCCCACAGTTGGCTGGGATAAGCTCCAGCACCCCCGCGACCCTTGTGTGGATAACCGGTATGGGAAATGAAGGTATGTCTGTAAAAATGCCCCACCAACTATAAAGTATACTGTTATTCAGGATTATTTATTTTTTCTTGGGGAAAAAAGGAACATAATTGTTGACTGCTTTCTACCAGGTGTACCAGGGCGTGAAGAAGCACGGCTTCATCCAGCCGGGCGTGCTGGCCGAGCAGGACGTGGTCATCACCACGTACGACGTGCTGCGCTCGGAGCTCAACTACGTGGATATCCCGCACAGCAACGGTCACGACGCCCGCCGCTTCCGCAACCAGAAGCGCTACATGGCCGTGCCCAGTCCTTTGGTGGCGGTGGAGTGGTGGCGCGTGTGTCTGGACGAGGCGCAGATGGTGGAATGTCCCACGGCCAAAGCGGCGGAGATGGCCTTGCGCCTCGCCTCGGTCAACCGCTGGTGCGTCAGCGGCACGCCGGTGCAGAGAGGCTTGGAAGGTAAAGGAAAATCAGCCATTTTTCTATTGCGCCCATAACCAAAATGTCATAATAGCATTATTCTCATTGATTTGCTCATCTCTGCAGACCTTTACGGACTGTTGCTTTTCCTGGGCGTGGATCCGTACTGGGTCAAGCATTGGTGGGACCAGTTGCTCTATAGGCCGTATCGCCGCGGCAACCCGGAGCCCCTCTATGACGTCGTGGCTCAGCTGCTGTGGCGCTCGGCCAAGAAAGACGTTATCGATCAGGTAAGGGGTTTGTCGATACGTATCGTTTTTAAAAGACGATGTTTGGACTGGTGATGAATGATTGGAAAATCGTGCAGTGATATTTGTAATAATTTAATAATACATTTGGGTATTTATTGGAAGATTTTGTGGATCCAATTAGTATTTTTTCCTGTATATTTTAACTTTTTAAATGGATTGTACGTTTGACTTTTTAAGAATAGTACATATTTATTTGAATGATAATCAGTAGTTAAAAAGACTTACAATTTTGAAATTATTGGAATAGAATTCTTTCTGATTATTATGAGTGTTTTTTTAAATTTCTTTTCTATTTTGTATCTCACTTGAAAACAAAATCGGGTTCTCAGATTTTTAAATCTTGAAAATTTGGGTTAAAAAACATTTCTACACTTAAAAATCTACATTTTGAAGCAATATTTTTCAACATCAGCTCATTGGTTGCCACTGACGATAATATTTCCACCAGTCGCTGCCTTGCCTCAGTTGTCAATGGCAACCATTTTGTTAACATTTGGCCAAATACAAGCCCATTTTCAAATCAATGATTGACCCATTTCTTTTTCTGGTTTAAATAAGACATATAGTATTCTACTATTCCGCTCCACTTTTCCAGATCCAGATTCCGGCTCAGACGGAGGAGGTTCATTGGCTGCAATTTTCCCCGGTGGAGGGCCACTTCTACCGTCGCCAGCACGAAGTCTGCTCGCAAGACGTTCTCCTCAAGCTGCGCAAGCTCTCCGACTGGAGCCTGAAACTGGGGAGCCTGGACCGCCGCACGGTTTCCACCATCCTCTGCCCACTCCTGCGACTGCGCCAGGCCTGCTGCCATCCACAGGCAGTGCGTGGCGAGTTCCTGCCCCTCCAAAAGAGGTGAACTTCAGCTCCCCATAAATAGAATTATACATAAATATATATCACATTTATTCCTGGGATGAGTCGACTAATCGTTAACTTTATAATTGATTTTTTTTCTCTTTTCATTACCATCTTAGCTGGAAATTTTCATTGGAGTTGAAAACATTTAAGATCATTGGAAAAATATCAAACTGAAGTTGGCAAATAAAAAAATACAATATTTTCAGTTCCTAACTTTAAAAAAAAGGAAAATATACTATGGACCGTTTTTTTTAAAATTAAAAAATGTAATAAAAACAAACATATTTTTAGAGTTGTGAAAAAGATAGTTTGGACATTTTTAAGTCAACAATCAACAACACTTTTTCGACTATCAAAGTAGTCCATTGGTCTGGTACGGCATACAAAAATAAAATAAAAACAGCTTAACAAATATTTGGGTGCAGAATCTAAAACACAATTCTTTTTTTTTATTTTTTTCCTTTACAGACTACCTACTATGTTATTATTACACCCACTCAACTAGCCGTATCCATTTAAAAAATAAACATTAGCGTTAAATAAACATTGCAGCCATCCCTGTTTTATATTTCATTGCATGTTAATATTCGATTTTTTTTCAAGAACATAAGGTAAATTCACCGTTTGTTTTATGAAAGGAAGGCTTCTGTAGTTCAAAAAATTGATCTCATAGAGAAAGACTGAGATCAAGCACCCAAATGAGTTATAAAAACAAAAATGTATTTCCTAGTGTAATAGCTTAGTTGAATAGTGGTGGCAGCCTTGCTTCCAATAGATCTTAAGAAGTGTGATAAAGCTCGCTGTGATACCTCTTGTATGTTAACGCACAAAGCTGAATGCTGTGATTGCTTCTTGGCAGCACCATGACGATGGAGGAGCTCCTCAAGTCCCTGCAGAAGAAATGTCGAGTGGAGTGCGAAGAGGCCCACAGACAATTGGTGTGCGCTCTCAACGGCTTGGCCGGAATCCACATCATCCGAGGTAAAGCCCTAATAGCTCATGGGAATGGCTTACAAGCTCAGCTTTTGCCACCTATTTGCACATCTCATTAGTATCGTAATGAGTGTCAATAATGACGCCGGTCGGCTCCTCGCTCTTTGCAGATGAGTTCGAGCGGGCGGCCCACATGTACCGAGAAGTGCTGCGTTCATCAGAGGAACACAAAGGAAGGCTGAAAACCGATTCATTGCAGGTGGATTACTAAAGCCCATCGCATTCTTCTTCTAATGCGCATCTCCAATTTACATATGAATACGGAAAAGACAGCCCAACACAATGCAAGACCATAATGAATTTGGGAATAAAAACTATTTAACTCTAAATTTAACGTAATTCATTTGAAATTCAATATCTATTTATTGTTATTGCTTATGACTTGCAACAAAATTCACTTCCAGCCAAAGGTGGACATGGTGATTCCATAACTTACCAATTTCAGTATCAAGACCAAGATTCCCATTTGCTAATTTTGTACCAATTTTAATCATTCAAATTCTATTTAATAATTCTTCAAGTGTCATTTTGCGATTCGGACGATAGTGCAAAGGCATGGCATTGGACTGAACACTAATTGACGTAAAATAAACCGGAGAATGATCTGGTCTACTTGAAAGTTATCCTTGTGATGTCCAAATTAATTGCAATGACAATAATGATTATAACCGAATGCATTTTATTTCCAAAAACAGAGACTTTACGCCACTCACTGATTGTATTTTTTTGGGGTTCAGAGACTTCACGCCACTCACAATCTGATGGAGCTACTAAACGCAAAGCATCCAGGAATTCCTCCCACTCTACGAGACGATCGCCTAAGTGAGGAGGTAACTTCCGCTGAAATCTTTGAGCATTTCCCATGGTGCGATGATGTCATTCATCCCGTTTCTTTTCCAGGCTGAGCAGCTGCGTCAGCACTACATGACCAAGTACGACTCGGAGGTGGCCGACGCCCATCAAGCCCTGCAGCCGGTCTTGCAGAATATCAAAGAACTCAAGCGCAAAGTACGCATTTATAGATTTCATCCCATAATAGAATATGCCCAAAAAAGGGGGGGAGAAATATAAATATTCTACTTTCGAAATATTGTTAATTAAAATACATACAAGAGGGGAAATGGGTAAATATTCAATGATTTCTGTGTTAATATTAATTAATATGGACATTTACTAGGATATATTTTAATGTTTTAACTAAAAAAGGACAAAACCAAGCAGGTAGTATTTCTTTTTTTTTTTTTGGTAATCCATTTTAAATATAAAATATTGATAAATATTCTCTAAATTTCTGTAGTCCTCAGTAAAAGAACACAGATTATTTTATTAACCCCAATTTTTTTCCAAATCATCATTTTGGATGCTCTTAATACTAAGAATCTGTCATTTAATCCTCTTTTTCTTTCCAGGAATTTTCAACTAGAAAGTCGTTCCTTTTATTATTATTATTTATATAATAATTATTAATAATTAATCATTAAAAAATAATTTTAAAAATTACATTCAAATGACCATATGATATTCCTTCTGCAATTGGCTGGCAATCAATTCCAGGTGTCCCCCACCTGCTGTCCATTGTCGGCTGGGATAAACTCCGGCACCCTTGCGACCCCTGTGAAGATACAGATATAGAAAATCTATGAATAAACGTCAATAGCGCTGAAATAATTTTTTAAAATGATTTTCAAAAATGACTGTCACCTCCCAGTTTACAGTGATTGGCTATCTTTCACCATCAAATTGGGCGAATAGGATGCATAATAGTGAGATTGACGTTAACATTTTGTTGCTCTTTTGTTGATGAAGGTCAACCTCAACTCCCCGTGGTGGGTCGAGGTCATCCAACGGGCGCTCCGTTGCTCCACCGACGATGACCTGGTGGGTCGCGTCAAGAACGAGCTGACGTCCAGCTACAAACAGCAGGCTCACAAGCTCTCCATGGCCGACAAGTATAGTCTTCCCACGAGCATCTGCGGTACCATACGCGGCGACCTCTGACCCCGAATTGCCCCCTCCAGGTTCCGGGACGGCCACGGTCTGCTTTTCCTGCTCACCACGCAAATGGAGGACCTGTTGAAATCCCAGAACATTGTCCAAGAGGCGGTGAAGAGCCTGGAAGGACCGGCATCCCAGAAAGTGATTGACGAGGCTACCGTCTGTCACCTCAGGCCCATGCGACTGCCGCTTAATAAGTATGTTTTTGTTTTGTTGCTTCACTGTTTTATTTTTATTGTTATTTAGAGAAACGACACACTGCCGAGACATCTTTTGGCATTTACACAACTTTTTCTAATTTGCTTTATGGAATATATTACTAGTGCTAATAGGTGAACTGCTGAAAAAAATACTTGGCTCTCCGAGTACTGTGATTGGGAAAGACATATTACAGTCTCCCCTCGATTATCGCGAATTCACTTTTTTTACGATTTTAATTATTTTTTATTTTTTATGCTATGAATTAATTATTATTATTATTATTTTAAGTTAGTAAAAATGTGAAAATCCACGCAGAAACTCGTAAGCAGAAGCCACTCTTGCTACCAGGACTCAACACTAAAGAAAAAAAATGATAGTTATAATAGAGGTGACCCGACTTCGCGATTTTTCGATTATAGCGGCCATGTCTGGTCTACATTAACCACTATATTTGAGGGATTACTGTACATTACTTGGCTTTCTCATTTTCACACTTGTCATTCTCACTGACAAACCAGATTGCCTAAAAATGTCATTGATCACATAGTTATTTTAACATATCACTACTATATGTATTCATTATAAACTGAGTTTGAATTTTCAAATATTCTTTTAATTTAATAGGAAATGAAAGGTTAATGTTTTTATTATATACAAGTTACACGTTGTTTGCCTTTGACCCCAAGAGACCTCCAAGGTGTATTGTCAATGGCAGTGATGATTAAAAAATGATAATAATAACAGCATTTATAACAGAAGACAGGTGGCTGATCTTTTTCTGTGTAAGTGTTAACAAGCTGTAACGGTCAATGTAAAAGAGTTAATTGTTTGAGCCAATCTGCCCAATGAGTTGATCTGAAGTGTTTTCTTATGATTTGGCAGACACTAAAACATCCTCTCTTTTCATCCCCTAGCTGTGTTTTTTGCAAAGCCGATGAGCTTTTCACCGACTACGAATCCAAGCTCTTCTCCCACACGTAAGTCGCCGCCCGCCGCCCGCTCGGAACGATTCGGTTCGGACAGTGACGGACCCTCTGGCCGACAGGGTGAAAGGCCAGACGGCCATTTTTGAGGAGATGATCGAAGACGAGGAAGGCCTGGTGGACGACCGCCTGCCCACCACCAGCCGAGGCCTGTGGGCGGCGAGCGAGATGGAGCGCACGCTCAAGGCCATTTTGACCTTCGCCAAGGCGAAGCGCATGGACGGCCAACTGGTGGAGGAGGGAAACGCCTTCATGGAGCTCTTTGAGACCTGGAAGAAGGAGTACAAGGTTCGCAGCCCTTTGGTGTTGGTTTCCTTTAATGGTGATCATGAAAAGATTTAGCTCACGGCCCTTTACTTCATGATGACAAAACATGCCTACATTCTTATATATATATATGCAAATATTTAAGACATGGTCACATGATTAAATGAGTTTTGTGAAAGTACCTGTGCACTGGAAATGTTGATCCTATATTGGTGGAAACATTACCTTAATTTTGAAGTTCTACCCTTTCTTCATTCGAGAACTGATCCTAAATTTAAACTGATCTTTAAATTTGTTTGTATCAGGGTTGAGTCATTCATTGTGGACTTATTCATGCCCGTGTTGCCTGTAAGTTACGAGTTCACCAGTAGTGTACATGTTAGACCAAAAAAAACACTAAAATCTTACATTTTGACTAAAACCTGTCTTTCCAAAAAACAACAACAATCCGCCCAATGTAGTTCCCTTCCAGTTTCGAATTCCTAGAACTCACCCCGCTGTCTCTAACAGGTGCTGCACGAGTACTGGATGGTTCTGCGAAATCACGTGTCCGCCATCGACGAACTGGGAATGGCCACCGAGCGTCTGCGCGTGCGTTTCCCCGATGAGCCCAAGCCAAAACTCCTCCACATCATTGAGCCGCACGAAGTATGTCCTCGTGACTTCTTCTTTGCTTCTACATTAATATTAGCAATCATAATCTATGTACCGTATTTTCTGCAGTATAAGTTGTGCTTTTTTTCATAGTTTGGCTGGGTCTGCGACTGGGCCTGTTTTTTTAGGCTGCAGTTATCTGAAAAGCTGCTAGGTTAACATTCAGCCAGTTGATCTTCATTTTTTTATTGTTACTTTAACGTATAGTTGTTCTGATCAAATAAAAGTTGGGCTTCCTGAAAATGCGACTTATACTCCAGTCCAACTTCTATTTATATATTTCCTCTTCATTGTGTATTCTTTGGCTGGTCCGACTCAGGTGCGACTTATAGACCGATAAATACAGTACGTGACAGAAATGCCCCTTTTTAAATACTTAACAAGTTTCGTTTCCCTCAATTTTTTGGAAACAATCATTGTTTTCAAAGGCGTTGTCTTTTTTTAATCCATTATTGACCTTCTCGTCACAGGTGGACCAGAACCGAGTAAAGCTTCTAAATGACCAAGTGTTGGCCAATTCTCAACTGCAAAAAAAGCTGGGACAGTTTTTGTACCTAACAAATCTAGAAAAGGTATTCGGACTTTCGTCTCCCCCTCCTCCGCACACGATGGCGTCAGTCTTCTCCATTTTTAGTCCCAAGACAAGTCCACCGGCGGCCTGAACCCGGAACCGTGTCCCATTTGTTCTCGGCAACTAGGAATGGAGGTTAGGAAAGATTCTTTGTTGTGAGGTTTTTGTGCTCTGTATAATATCTATATTTTTTTTAATATTTCAGTGGGCGGTGCTAACGTGCGGCCACTGCTTCTGCAACCAGTGCATCGCCATCATCCTGGAGCAATACAGTATGGGATCGCGGCAGCGTGCCATCAACTGTGCCATTTGCAGGCAGACCACGTCTCACGCTGAAATCTCCTACGTCTTCACCGCACAGGAGTCCAGCCAAGACCAGGACATCTCCGTTCAGGTTGGTCCGTGTTACACCTGTCCAGATGCTAAAATGCCAGGGCCAGGAATCTTTTTGATTGCAAGACCCCCACCAAAAAACACGTTTTAAAACAATGATTCCATGATAGCCATCTATACATCTTTAGAAATACATAAATCAAAAAGTCAGTACAGACGCTCCCCTACTCACGAACATTCGAGTTACGAACAACGGTACATACAAACATGTCTGCAAATTGCGTTTATGTCGAAAAATGTTCGTAAGTTCAATTTTGTATTGCGCGCCTTTTTCCGAGTAGTGCTTCTTTCCGCCGATAATATCGACGCCTGGCGCTGTGAAAGCTCAGCTCACCCAGCATCTACCTTCCTCTGCCCAGTTCGTTGCAGTGCGGAAGGGCATGAACGTATCTCCAGTGCGCAAAGAACCCTTTTCATTTTTATCATTAAATATCTCGTGCATTCATTATTCAATATGGTTGGTGAAAAGCGAAAGGCTTCTATTGAGGGAGGTGCAAGGAAGAGGCAAGCCATTTCATTTGAAATGAGTGGCAATAATAACGAAGCTTGATGCGCGTGAGAAAGTGGTGAGCGTTGCACGTGAATACAACTTGAATCGTTCGACCGTCAGTACCATTTATAAACATAAAGATCGAGCAGCAGGACCCAAATATTGAACGTTGCACAAAGTTTGCAAATCAATTGAATGATGCCATACAGTGCTACCGCATCATTTATGATGAAAAAAAGAAAACTGCAATCGTCATTAGATAGCTTCTTTCGGCCACTTTCTAGTAAATCTCTCTCTCTCTCTCTCTCTAATGTATGTATACAGTACTGTATGTATTCTCTCCATGTTATTAAATGTTTTTTTTCCAGTACAAACCAATGCGTGTTACTTATACAAGCCTTAAACATACAAATGCACTTATATAAACCTTCAATATACTTATATAGGCCTTAAACATAAATTATAATACAAAATATAGCACTGAGCAACTTACAAACAAATTCAACTTATGAACAATCGCTTGGAATCTAACTCGTTCGTAAGTAGGGGAGCATCTGTATTCTGTTAATGTACCACCGTAAGGTGGATACCATACTGAGTATTGTTCGGGTAACTGCTGAAGCCATTTTGACTTTGTTGCAAATCCCAAGCGAGCACCTCCTCTTGCGTTTTCCCAGGGTAGCCACTCCACCAAAGTGGAGGCCGTGGTGAGAAGCCTGAAAAAGATCCAAATGCGCGACCCAGGCGCCAAGTGTCTGGTCTTCTCTACGGTAAGACCAATCCCACAGCTTTTCAATCATCGCATCCGGCGTCACCCGAGTTTTGGCATGGTCTCCTTGGCAGTGGCAGAACGTCCTGGACATCATCGCCAAAGCTCTGTTTGACAACAGCATGGAGTTCTCGCAAATCAACGGAATCCACAAATTCCAGGTCCGTACCCTCTCTCGGAATGGCCGTTTGTCGCCGCGCTATTGACTCCCGTGGAATAACCAGGAGAACCTGAGCTCCTTCAAGTATGAGAAAAAGATCAACATCCTCCTGCTCCCTCTGCACACGGGTTCCAACGGGCTAAACATCATCGAGGCCACGCACGTCTTACTGGTGGAGCCCATCCTTAACCCCGCTCACGAGCTGCAGGCCATCGGACGTGTGCACCGGATCGGGCAAACCAAGCAAGTTTGCCTGTACAAAGCGGAACTTTGATCGCTCGCTTGACGTCAAATTGGACACGGTGTCTTCTATCTCCGTCCCTCCAGGCCGACGTTCGTACACCGCTTCCTCATCAAGTCCACCATCGAGGAGAGGATGCAGGCCATGCTCAAAACGGCAGATAAAAGGTGAGAGATTGCTGTCATTCGTCAAAAAAAGGGGCAAACAATGCGATCTTGGAAAGGAAGACCCTCGCCATTTTGAACAATTGTTTGATCTAGATCATATGTGTCAAAGTGGCGGCCTGGGGGCCAAATCTGGCTCGCCGCATCATTTTGTGTGGCCCGGGAAAATAAATCATGAGTGCAGACTTTCTGTTTTAGGATCAAATTAAAATGAAGAGTATAGATGTATATTACATTTCCTTATTTTCCCCCTTTTAAAACAATAATTGTAATTTTTTTAATCCATTTTTTCTGTGTTTTTAGTTCAAAAATCATTTTGTAAAATCTAAAAATATATTTAAAAAAAACTAAGATAAACATTGTTTTAGATCTATAAAAAACTGAATATTCAGGGATTTTAATCCAGTTCTTTTAATCCATTTATTTAAAAAAAAAAATCTAAATATTATATCTAAAATGGCCCGGCCCACATGAGATCTGGTCACCATGAATGTGTCCCGCCAACCAAACTGGGTTTGAAACCCCTGATCTAGATCAAGGGGGTCAAATGAGTAGGCAACCAATGGTTTAGGAGCCATATGTGGCTCTTTTGAAGCGTTAAATGGCTCCTGAGCCATATGTGGCTCTTTTGATGGCTGCACCTTGGCATTAATTGGCTACTGGCGTTCAATATTGAAGATTGCTGAAAATGAAACTCATCTTAGTGGACTGTCGTAAGCGGAGTTGGATAACTTTTGGATGCTTTTGTGCCCTTGCAGTCACGGCAGCGCCGCCATGAAGCACTCGGAGGCCGCCGTGCTCACCGTGGCCGACCTGGCCGACCTTTTTACCCAAGACGACGACCAACAGCTGCAGTGAAGTTTGCTCCTTCTTCTATATCTTTGTGTTTGTATAAATGGGTGGAGGACTTTTGGCTTTTTTCTACTCTGTGCACTTTGGAAATTTTGATGTCCAATCTGAACTGCGAGAGGCTGGCAGTGAAGGAGGTTACAGTTGGGACCAAGACTAGAATAGTTCTGCATTTTGCGCAGTTTAATCTTATTTTATTATTTGGTTGTCTCGCTTGTTGTGACTTTAATGTGTTTTTAGTTTCTGATGATATAGAACATTTCCTTCAAAAAAATGTGGCTTATACTACAGTGCGAATTAAGTTTGCGCTTATTAAATTAAAAAAAAAAAAAAAGAACAATTAACTGTAAAAAAAACTGTGTTTCCGGATCAAATTCAGGAAGCCTGTTATTCATTTTTAGATTGATTTTATTTTGTCAGTTGATTTTAGCTGTTTTTGTAATTACAGTTCAATGAAAGATGTTTTGGAGAATTGTCGTTTTCGTCATTTTGTTTCATTTTTGTTAACGATGATAATGACAAGCTTGTAACATAGCAGGTGGGATCAAGATGGTTGTCTCCAAACAAGTTAGTGCTTTCAAGTATAGCTTCTTCTTCTTCTTCTTTTTTTGCGGTCTTCATCTTCTTGGCTCAGTGTTTTGTTGTGCTGTGAAGGTGGGACAATGAAATCTCCAGATTCCGTCGCTTGGAAACCACTCTTGTAAATTCAAACTCGTAAAATTAGGGGGCATTTTGCTTGCTTCCCGTACTTGCTTTCCTTCATTTCGTTTCTTCTGTCATAGTTTGACGCCTTTTTGCATCCTTTCAACTTCTTGCTTGCACTCTTGGTGTTACTTATTCATGTTTTACGTCATTTTGCATTTATTTATTTATTTGGTATATCTTCTGTCATTGTGTCCTTCCAGTCAATATTTTGCCCCATTTTTAAAGGCTTTTGCATTTGTTCAGCAATATTTTGCTAGTACTTTGTGCCCTTTTGAACCTCGGCCATTTTGTCTTTCTTTCAATGTCTTTACTGATTTTAAGACAACAACATTGAAAGTGGAAGTCGGGAAATTGGTCATCTAGGGAAATGGAAAAAAAGCGAGGTTAAAACCCTGCTGGGTGGCCCGGTGGTCGACGGGTTAGCGTGTCGGCCTCACAGTTGTGGGGTCGAGGGTTTGATCTCAGGTTGGTCTTCACTGTGCGGAGTGTGCATGTTCTCTCTGGGCTTGCTTGGGTTTTCTCCGGGTACTCCGCTTTGCTCCCACATTCCAAAAACTCGCCTGATAGGCTGGTTGAACATTCTAAATTGCCCCTAGGTATTGTAGGAGTGTGAGCGTAATTTTCATTTTTTATTTATTTTTTGTCCATCTCCTCGTGCCTGGTGATTGGTTGGCAATTCAGGGTGGGTGTCCCCTGCCTGGTGCCCGTAGTTAGCTTCAGCTTCAGCACCCCCTGTGACCCTTAGATAAGAGGAGCGGAAAATGTATGAATGAATGAAAAAAGCCTTATTTTGAAACTCGAAGACTGATTTTAGACTGACCCCTTGTATGAAACCCTACTTCCAGAACTTTATTTTATTGGCATCTTTATTTTTGCACCTTTTTCCATTCCATTTTATTCTTTCACCATTGATCTCCCTTTTCCCCCATTTGTACGTGAAGAGTGTATTTTACGATCCGGTCCCACGGCACACGTGCACTCTTAGCTTGGTTTCTTTACTTTGCGACTCCCCCCACGAGGGTTCCCGCAAAGCCATAAAGATTTTCAGACAACAAAGAGCGGTGGCGTTCATGGTTACCGCAGCACTTGTTGTTGTAGTAGCGTGTTGACAAAAAGAGGAGTTACCTCGGACTCCCCCGGGCTCCCCCTATTCACGCGTGGAATTTCATTGTTGGCCCCCCCCCGAGGACATCATTCAAGCTGGTGTCTTAGGGCTCCCACTTGATTCGAACTGTCCCGCGAGGGTGCTACGTCTTGCGCCCGTGACAGCGGCATTCGGCGCCCGGAGGAGACGACGGCGACGACGGTTGGTTCCCACCCAGGGGAGAAGAGATGGCCGGGGCCAGCTTGCTTTGCAAAACCTGTTTGCTGCTCACCTTGACGGCCGTCTCCTCGCTTCAAGGGGGTCTGCAGACCTACGAGGATGGTGAGTCCATTTTCTCATAACTTCTTTCACAGAATGTCGAGGCGCTAGACTTCACTTAAAAACTGAAGATCCTGGACCGTATCAGAATGTGTTTTTTTCGCAGTTATTTTATTTTATTTTTATATTGGGTCATTTGCCTCATAAAGACCTTTGTGTTCGTGTACAGTATGTTGGACACAATATTCACATTTTATGTAAGATATATATATTGGAGTTTTTTTTAATTTAATCTATTTTTTAAAAAAAGTAAAAGACATTAACAGCAAAATTATACATTTTCTCCTTTTTGTTTTTTAATTTAAAAACTAAAAGAATGTATTGGACTTTTTAGAATTAATCGAAACTATTTTCAACGTATTTAATGTTTCAAAAATTGAAAGAAAATTAAATGGTTAAAAAAAATTAATAGAAACTATCTAAAAATTAATATACATGTTTTTGCCATTTTTATCAATGTCGCATTTCAAATAAATAGCTGTTTGCTTTTTAATTGTGTAGATTTAATGTTATGTTCTTGTGACCCTCGTGAATCCAAAAATAATTTGAATGACGAATTAACCATTGAAAATTGATGTTCTTTCTCGCCATCAGAGCTCAACGAAACGGTCATTTGCACCAATGACCAGATGGAAGTGGTCCTTCCCAGCGCCTTCTTCCTTCGCAAAGTTCCCCCCGTCTACGTAAGTCACGCCCGCTCCTTCAATGCCACTTCAACGTGATGCATATGATGATGTTGATGATGGTGATAATGGTGTGCCCAGGCCTGGGATTTGCATCTCAATGACCCCGATTGTCGAGGCGTTCAAGTAGACGACCACTACGTCTTCAGCATAAAGACCAATCTGTCCCACTGTGGGAGCACCATGGTAACGTCTCGCCAGTCCTCGTCATACGGTGGCAATAAACGCAACTGTCCCGTCGAGAAAATCACAATCAAGGTGGCCCATTTGACCACTTTTTGTTAAACCAAATATTGAAATGCTAATTTCCCCACATTGATTTCAACAAGTCAAATTTTAACCCCTGAACCTGTAGAGTAAATCGCTTTAGTGTTGAAGCTGAGAAGTACAACAGAATGTAGGTTTCTCTCAAGCTTCTTGTGTGGGTCCAATTCAGCGCATTAGCTGCAGTTTCTCGCAACTTTTTCTGCTCTTTCAGTCGTCGGACGCCACGCACATCCTGTTCGTCAACACCATCCACAACAACAACAACGACAGCGACGTCATCACCAGGAAGTACATCAACATCACCTTCGTGTGCCGCTACCCCATCAACTACATGGTGCAGCAGCCCAACGGCGAAAACATGATACGCGTGGATGTCAGGTCAGGAGTCTACTTATCGAGCCGATGTTTCTCCTTCTTTTTTTTGACCACCACTTGGCCACGCACTCGCAGGACCATCACGCTCAACACGGAGGATGGAAATTTCTCCGTGTCTATGCTGCTTTACAAGGATGAAGCCTTGGAGGACAAGTGGACCACCGTCCCTTCGCTCACGCTGGACGATGACATCTTCGTCAGAGTCTTTATGGTCAGACCACGTTTTTTTAATGAATGTATGGGGTCCTGTACAGGACAAATGTATGGAAGCCTATTCAAGTAACTTTTTCGGGGGGGGAGGGGCTTTAATTCTTTCATTTTCAATTTTCTTATTTTACTTTTCCCGCTTCTGTTGTTTCAGATTCCGGCTAACCTAAAGCTCCGCCTAGAGAGGTGCTGGGCCACACCCACCAAGGACCCCTACAGTCACATTCAGTACACCTTCATTAGGGACAGGTAAGACTAAGATTGCTATTGGCTGTTTGACAGCAATAGACATCCTATACATTTACTCTTATAAGGGGTTATAAAGAGTGTATTTCTCTTTTTATTTAAATTGATAGTGGGGTTCTTTTATTTAAAACAAAATAGACCATGTTTTGAAAGACATTTATTTGTTTAAAAAAATAGACCATGTACATACAGTAAGGCTTGTTTTCTTACAAAAAGGCAATGTGTAAATAAAGCTTAAAAAAGTAGACAGTAAAAGGTTTATCTGTAAATATATGTATGCATGCCTACATGTATGTATGCATGCCTACATACATGCATGCATGTATGTGTACATACATGCATGCACACATGCATGTATGTATACATACATGTATGTATGTATACATACATGTATGTATGTATACATACATGTATGTATGTATACATACATGTATGTATGTATACATACATGTATGTATGTATACATACATGTATGTATGTATACATACATGTATGTATGTATACATACATGTATGTATGTATACATACATGTATGTATGTATGCATACATGTATGTATGTATGCATACATGTATGTATGTATGCATACATGTATGTATGTATACATACATGTATGTATGTATACATACATGTATGTATGTATACATACATACATGTATGTATGTATACATACATGTATGTATGTATGCATACATACATGTATGTATGTATGCATACATACATGTATGTATGTATGCATACATGTATGTATGTATGTATGTATACATACATGTATGTATACATACATGTATGTATACATACATGTATGTATACATACATACATGTATGTATGTGTATGTATGAATGTATACATACATGTATGTATACATACATGTATGTATGTATAAATACATGTATGTATGTATGCATACATACATGTATGTATGCATACATGCATGTATGCATACATGCATGTATACATACATGCATGTATACATACATACATGCATGTATACATACATACATGCATGTATACATACATGTATGTATGTATACATACATGTATGTATGTATGTATACATACATGTATGTATGTATACATACATGTATGTATGTATGTATACATACATGTATGTATGTATACATACATGTATGTATGTATACATACATGTATGTATGTATACATACATGTATGTATGTATACATACATGTATGTATGTATACATACATGTATGTATGCATGTATGTATGCATACATGTATGCATACATGTATGCATACATGTATGTATGCATGTATGTATGCATACATGTATGCATACATGTATGCATGCATGTATGTATGCATACATGTATGCATACATGTATGCATGTATGTATGCATGTATGTATGCATACATGTATGCATACATGTATGCATACATGTATGCATACATGTATGCATACATGTATGCATACATGTATGCATACATGTATGCATGCATACATGTATGCATACATGTATGCATGCATACATGTATGCATACATACAAGGCTTTTTTATTTAAAAAAAAACGACCATGTACAGTAAAGCGTTTTTCTTAAAAGACAACATAGTATAGTAAGGCTTTTTTTCTTAAAAAATGACATAGTATTGTAAGGCTTTTTTCTTTAAAAAAAACGACATAGTATTGTAAGGCTTTTTTTCCTAAAAAACGACATAGTATAGTAAGGCTTTTTTTCCTAAAAAACGACATAGTATAGCATGGCTTTTTTTCTTGAAAAACGACATAGTAGAGGAAGCCTTTTTTTCTTAAACGATATAGTATAGTAAGGCTTCTTTTCTTAAAAAATGACATAGCAAGTAAGGCTAAGAGAGTCGGAGAATAAATCTGACTTCTGATTCTTCACCTTCTAGTTGTTGCTGAGGTCCACTGGCAAAATCATTGGGTCAGAACATGAGGCGGGAATCAGGAGTGAGTTCAATTCCACTCGTTGCAATTCTCAAATTGTTTATTGAGGTAATGAAAAGGATAAATATAACTTCCAATCACATCATTTCAGAAGACACTGTGGTCCAGTGGCAAGAACAATGGGTTGAAATTGAAGTTGGACACAAGTTCAAATCTGGAGTGAGTTCAAGTCCACTCTTTGCAAATCTCAAATTGTTTATTGAGGTGATGAAAATGATAAATATAACTTCTAATCAACTCATTTCAGAAGTCACTGTGGTCCAGTGGCAAAGACAATGGGTCAGACAGACCTCAAGTTAGTGGATTTGACTGCCATTTGGGAGATGGGGTTCGAATCCCGCTCTCGTTTGACTAATCACTACACTAGTAGTTCAGTAAATGGGTAATCCTTTTTTCATTCAAATAAAGACTTAGTCATTTTTTTCAGCAAAACAATATTTCCGGTCAGCCTTCGGCTGACCGGAAGACAGTTGGGAGGGGGGGGTTCCTGGTGGCGTTCGACAGTCGGCCTGCGGCCGACTGCCGACGCCATGCAGTCGTTGACTGGCGACACCGGGACGTGAACCCTCGACACCCACGTCGCAGGCAGGTGACTTACCCACTACACCACGAGGCGGCCCGCCTATACATGATTGGAAGTTATATTTATCCTTTTCATTACCTAAATAAACAATTTGAGAATTGCAAAGAGTGGAATTGAACTCACTCCTGATTTGAACTTGAGTCCACCTGAAGTTCTGACCCATTGTCTTTGCCACTGGACCACAGTGACTTCTGAAATGTTGTGATTGGAAGTTATATCTATCCTTTTCATTACCTCAATAAACAATTTGAGAATTGCAAAGAGTGGAATTGAACTCACTCCTGATTTGAACTTGAGTCCACCTGAAGTTCTGACCCATTGTCTTTGCCACTGGACCACAGTGACTTCTGAAATGTTGTGATTGGAAGTTATATCTATCCTTTTCATTACCTCAATAAACAATTTGAGAATTGCAAAGAGTGGAATTGAACTCACTCCTGATTTGAACTTGAGTCCACCTGAAGTTCTGACCCATTGTCTTTGCCACTGGACCACAGTGACTTCTGAAATGATGTGATTGGAAGTTATATCTATCCTTTTCATTACCTCAATAAACAATTTGAGAATTGCAAACAGTGGAATTGAACTCACTCCTGATTTGAACTTGAGTCCACCTGAAGTTCTGACCCATTGTCTTTGCCACTGGACCACAGTGACTTCTGAAATGATGTGATTGGAAGTTATATCTATCCTTTTCATTACCTCAATAAACAATTTGAGAATTGCAAAGAGTGGAATTGAACTCACTCCTGATTCCCACCTCAAGTTCTGAACCAATATTTTTGCCACTGGACCACAGCAATAACTAGGAGAAGAATCAGAAGTCAGATTTATTCTCCGACTTTCTTAGCCCATGTATGTATGTATACATACATGTATGTATACACTACTACTTTCTTAGCCCATGTATGTATGTATACATACATGTATGTATACATACATACATGGGCTAAGAAAGTAGTACATGTATGTATGTATACATACATGTATGTATACATACATACATGGGCTAAGAAAGTCGGAGAATAAATCTGACTTCTGATTCTTCTCCTAGTTATTGCTGTGGTCCAGTGGCAAAAATATTGGTTCAGAACTTGAGGTGGGAATCAGGAGTGAGTTCAATTCCACTCTTTGCAATTCTCAAATTGTTTATTGAGGTAATGAAAAGGATAGATATAACTTCCAATCACATCATTTCAGAAGTCACTGTGGTCCAGTGGCAAAGACAATGGGTCAGAACTTCAGGTGGACTCAAGTTCAAATCAGGAGTGAGTTCAATTCCACTGTTTGCAATTCTCAAATTGTTTATTGAGGTAATGAAAAGGATAGATATAACTTCCAATCACAACATTTCAGAAGTCACTGTGGTCCAGTGGCAAAGACAATGGGTCAGAACTTCAGGTGGACTCAAGTTCAAATCAGGAGTGAGTTCAATTCCACTCTTTGCAATTCTCAAATTGTTTATTGAGGTAATGAAAAGGATAGATATAACTTCCAATCACAACATTTCAGAAGTCACTGTGGTCCAGTGGCAAAGACAATGGGTCAGAACTTCAGGTGGACTCAAGTTCAAATCAGGAGTGAGTTCAATTCCACTCTTTGCAATTCTCAAATTGTTTATTTAGGTAATGAAAAGGATAAATATAACTTCCAATCATGTATAGGCGGGCCGCCTCGTGGTGTAGTGGGTAAGTCACCTGCCTGCGACGTGTGTGTCGAGGGTTCACGTCCCGGTGTCGCCAGTCAACGACTGCATGGCGTCGGCAGTCGGCCGCAGGCCGACTGTCGAACGCCACCAGGAACCCCCCCCTCCCAACTGTCTTCCGGTCAGCCGAAGGCTGACCGGAAATATTGTTTTGCTGAAAAAAATGACTAAGGCTTTATTTGAATGAAAAAAGGATTACCCATTTACTGAACTACTAGTGTAGTGATTAGTCAAACGAGAGCGGGATTCGAACCCCATCTCCCAAATGGCAGTCAAATCCACTAACTTGAGGTCTGTCTGACCCATTGTCTTTGCCACTGGACCACAGTGACTTCTGAAATGAGTTGATTGGAAGTTATATTTATCATTTTCATCACCTCAATAAACAATTTGAGATTTGCAAAGAGTGGACTTGAACTCACTCCAGATTTGAACTTGTGTCCAACTTCAATTTCAACCCATTGTTCTTGCCACTGGACCACAGTGTCTTCTGAAATGACGTGATTGGAAGTTATATTTATCCTTTTCATTACCTCAATAAACAATTTGAGAATTGCAACGAGTGGAATTGAACTCACTCCTGATTCCCGCCTCATGTTCTGACCCAATGATTTTGCCAGTGGACCTCAGCAACAACTAGAAGGTGAAGAATCAGAAGTCAGATTTATTCTCCGACTCTCTTAGCCTTACTTGCTATGTCATTTTTTAAAGAAAAGAAGCCTTACTATACTATGTCATTTTTTAAGAAAAGAAGCCTTACTATACTATATCGTTTAAGAAAAAAAGGCTTCCTCTACTATGTCGTTTTTCAAGAAAATAAGCCATGCTATACTATGTCGTTGTTTAGGAAAAAAAGCCTTACTATACTATGTCGTTTTTTAGGAAAAAAAGCCTTACAATACTATGTCGTTTTTTTTTAAGAAAAAAGCCTTACAATACTGTGTCATTTTTTAAGAAAAAAAGCCTTACTATACTATGTTGTCTTTTAAGAAAAACGCTTTACTGTACATGGTCGTTTTTTAAATAAAAAAGCCTTGTATGCATGCATACTTGTATGCATGCATACATGTATGCATGCATACATGTATGCATGCATACATGTATACATGCATGCATGCATGCATGCATGCATACATGCATGCATGCATGCATACATGCATGCATACATGCATACATGCATGCATACATACATGCATGCATACATACATGCATGCATACATGCATGCATACATGCATGCATACATGCATGCATACATACATACATACATGTATGTATACATACATGTATGTATACATTCATACATACACATACATACATGTATGTATACATACATATATACATGTATGTATGTATGTATACATTCATACATACACATACATACATGTATGTATACATACATATATACATGTATGTATGTATGTATACATACATATATACATGTATGTATGTATGTATACATACATATATACATGTATGTATGTATGTATACATACAGACATGTATGTATGTATACATACAGACATGTATGTATGTATACATACAGACATGTATGTATGTATACATACATACATACATGTATGTATGTATACATACATACATGTATGTATGTATACATACATACATACATGTATGTATGTATGTATGTATACATACATACATGTATGTATGTATGTATGTATACATACATACATACATACATGTATGTATGTATGTATACATACATACATACATGTATGTATGTATGTATACATACATACATACATACATACATGTATGTATGTATACATACATACATGTATGTATGTATACATACATACATACATGTATGTATGTATGTATACATACATACATACATGTATGTATGTATACATACATACATACATACATACATGTATGTATGTATACATACATACATGTATGTATGTATACATACATACATGTATGTATGTATACATACATACATACATGTATGTATGTATACATACATACATGTATGTATGTATACATACATGTATGTATGCATACATACATGTATGTATGCATACATACATGTATGTATGCATACATACATGTGTGCATGCATACATGTATGTATGCATACATACATGTATGTATGTATGCATACATACATGTATGTATGTATGCATACATGTATGTATGCATACATACATACATACATGTATGTATGTATGTATACATACATACATGTATGTATGTATACATGTATACATGCATACATGCCTACATGCCTACATGCATACATGCATACATGCATACATGTATACATGCATACATGTATACATGCATACATGCATACATGCATACATGCATACATACATGTATACATGCATACATGTATACATGCATACATGTATACATGCATACATGTATACATGTATACATGCATACATGCATACATGTATACATGCATGTATACATACATACATGTATACATGCATGTATACATGCATGTATACATGCATGTATACATGCATGTATACATACATACATACATACATGCATGTATACATACATACATGTATACATGCATGTATACATACATACATACATACATGCATGTATACATACATACATACATGTATACATGCATGTATACATACATACATACATACATGTATACATGCATGTATACATACATACATGTATACATGCATGTATACATACATACATGTATACATGCATGTATACATACATACATGTATACATGCATGTATACATACATACATGTATACATGCATGTATACATACATACATGCATGTATACATACATACATGTATACATGCATGTATACATACATACATGTATACATGCATGTATACATACATGCATGTATACATACATACATACATACATGTATACATGCATGTATACATACATGCATGTATACATACATGCCTGTACACATACCTGCATGCATACATACCTGTACGCATGCATGCACGCATACATGCACGCATACACGCACGCATACACGCACGCATACACGCACGCATGCACGCATACACGCATGTATGCATACTGGTATGTATGCATGCGGGTATGTATACATGCATTTTTTAAATTAAAATCGATGAGATTTGACTTGATGTTTTGCGTCTTTCCTCAGCTGCCCCGTGTTGACGGACGATCAGACTCTGAGCGTGATGAAGAACGGTCAGGCTGCCGACGCCACCTTCAGAATCCAAATGTTCAAGTTCGTGGGTGGCTCATACACCCACATATTCTTACACTGTAACGTCCACATCTGCCACAACGGTCCAGGACTCTGCCAACCTGTGAGTTTCCACAGTAAAAACAAAACAATTAGCACAACTTCAAAATGGAGAAAATCTCAAAATAATTTCCACCTATCTTTTTACCTGTTTGCTCTCTGCACAAAATCTACAAGAACTGCTCGGCTGAGGAGGTCTTGACGAGAACTCGGCGCGACGTCCCGCTGTCCCACACGGTGTCCTACGGTCCCATCAGACGACGATCCGACCACAGCGACAAACCCCGTTTTGGTAGGGTCATTTCCTTACTTTTTTCTCTGCCGACTACTCTTCTTTGTAGGTCAGGGTTCTCAAATAAGTTATTTTTCAGGGGCCACATTGTAGATATAGTTTTGCTCCGGGAGTTGCTAGGCTTTTTGCGATAGTTGATTAATTTAAATTAAATTAAAATGGAAATGAGGAACTTTTCATTCATTTTCCATACTTTTTATCCTTATGGGGGTCGGGGGGGGGGGGGGGGGGGAGTTGGATCCAATCCCAGCTATTATGCAAACTCCCCACAGGAAGGTCTGGACCTGGGATGAATTCTCAATCTCAGGGCTTGGGGCTAATACACGGACCACTTGAGCCAACGGGCTCCAAAGAATACACTTGACGGAAATGATTTAGTCTTGCGGACCACGCAAAGTGACGTGGAGGACCAGATCAGGCCCCCGGGCCGCCACTTTCGTACCTTTAGTGATGGTGTTTTCATTTGATTTTCCTCCACAGGTGTCGGGGCGCTTCCCCCGGTGGAGACCTTCATCCTTGGGGGGTTTCTGCTGATCCTTCTGATGGTCGTGGGGGTCTTTGGGAGACTATGGATTCGTTCCAGACGCATCTACCGGGTGCCGCGGGAGGCTCAGCTCACTTTGTGCAACATACAGCACGTCTCCCAAGTGGCCTCGTGATCCAATAGTCTTGAGCCTGCACTTTGATTTCAAGGTTTTTAATAATCAAGTGGAGCACAAAAATACCTCATTGTAGTTCTACCTGTAATGACTAGTAGTGATTTTTCATGTACATCTTAGAATAAAAAAATAAAAAAACATCAAATTTTCCAATTCATTTATGTATACCTTACTTTTTTGACAGAAATGTAAGGGTGTAGCTTACATTAGCCTCCATCCATGTAGTCAAACAACTCGTTTTAAAATTAACGTGCAGACAGTATTTTTATAAAGCATGTTTTGTCATTAAAAAAAAAAAAACTACTAAATGAAAATAGTTGACATTGTTTACAATTACAAAATTCTTGGAACTATTTGAATGGATTCAGTAAAGTGCGGGGCAGGTAGCACAAATGATTACTTTGTACGTACTTATCTTGATGATCTCGTGTTAAACTAAATGCTGAAATAATCCTAGTAAATATTAAAGGTCCAATTTTTTAAAAAATAATATTGTGACAAGGCAATTTGTACAGAATGGCCATGATATAATACTGGTATTTTGGGTCTTAAAAAAATAATGTTCAAATTACGTGCATTTAAACCTGAAGGCTGGTACGTGCTCCGTTTGCCCGCCGGGTCTTCTCCGCCGATTTGCTCGACCGCTCGACAGCGTCCAGCAGCTGACCATTGGCGACGTACAGGTCTCGGATCAGCACGTCTGCTTTGCAGTCCTTGCCCGCCTAGGAAAAAGCCGGGGAGAAGATCAGCCTCAGTTTGCCAAAATGAGCACTTTTTGGTTCGGTTCTGACCTGTTCTTTGAGCTGCTCCACTTTCTCTCGGAGGAGCAGCTTGACGTTGCGCAGCGACGTCTCGATTTCTATCAATCGCGCCTCCATACGCTCCATCCGGGGTTCCGCCTTGTCCTGGATAGCAAAGAAAGATCAGCTGTAACGGGTCTTGACATTATATTGTAAACACCCGCTAAGTTATAGTCTACCTTTCACCGCCGTTAACAAGTAGGATAAACAATTTAGATCTGCATTGGCTAGACACTTTATTAAATAACAAAATGTCTGGTACATGACTCGAAAAGGGAAAAAAAAGTTTGTTTTGTCAATGGATAAAAGTAAATGTATTCAAGTCAACATTTGATCATTTGGTAATTATTTGGCTCGCGAGCAATAGACTTTCCAACATTTGACGCGGCTTTGGTGCTACTTTACAAAGGATGAAAATAGCCACGATTGGATGTCTTTTATCGCCAAAGGCACTGAAAGTAAAAAAAAAAAATACATAAACCATCCCAAAATAAATAAATAAAATGCCTGCTAAAAAATAATAAATAAAAAAGGACAGCGCCAAAATGGATTTTGCGATGTCAACATAAATAACCAAAAATAAACAGGCATGAATACCAATGTGATACCATAATATAGTCAATTTTACACGAAAATTGCAGCAGCAAAATTTTTTTTGGGGGGGGGATCCCCCAAGACAAACTAAACAATAAAAGCAGATTGAACAAACGTTCAACTACAAAATAAAATCCTACAAAAAAACGGAGATTAGAAACCTGAATGGTTGAAAAACCAGCATAATTGAACATCTTGATTGCAAGTCGGGGCCTTTTTATCTTAAACAATTGTACTTAGCAGGGATCGCAGTCTGCATTGACTGCAATTTTGCATTTAAACGGTGCGGTCAGGTAAAAAAAAAAAATCAAATAAAAAAGAAAACTGATTGAGAATCTCCATCAAAACCTAATAGAGTAAGTGCCACCTAGCCGTAGCGCCACACATTAGCATGGTTGAGGAGGCCCCAATACAAAAAAAGATAAGAGCACGGCGGCCATCTGGAGGGCAAGAAGACGACGTCGGTGTTAAAGTCCGCCGATGCGCCGGTAGCCGTCCGCGTTGGCGTTAGCTCGTTGCTCTGCCACGGCTACCTGGAGAGAAAAAGGCAAGGTACACTTCACCACAGCTACAGCCTCTCTAATCCCAATTTACCTTTTCTTTTTACTCCATGTCCTCTAACATTGAGATGAAACCATCTACATTTTCTTACTCCCTTTTTTGTCAGTATCTGAATCAGGATATCTGTCAATTTGCTTTTTTTTAACTGGCTATTTAATCCCAATTTACCTTTTCTTTTTACTCCATGTCCTCTAGCGTTGAGATGAAACCATCTACATTTTCTTCCTCCCTTTTTTGTCGGTATCTGAATCAGGATATCTGTCAATTTGCTTTTTGTTAACTGGCTATTTAGGCAGCTACTTTTTTGGGGCCAAAATGATGCAAACTGGATTGACTATTGTTAAATGTTAAATTCTGTGATAGCCATTTAACATTAAAATGATGCATATCGAACAGCAACTCTATCTTTAGCTGGAAGTTGCAATGAACTTTTGTTCATGGAAGTGAACCGGAAATCAAACATTAGCATTGCATATGTGGACAAAATGAAGAAAAACAGAGTAGCTTAACATTTGGCTCGTGGTTTGGAAATTTTCACAGGTTGGCTCAATCCGATCTGATCTGATCTGTGAATAAACCCAAGACCGATACTGGATTGGATGGAGCTCATCTCTAATTTTGAACATTTTGTATTCGATCATATGCCAAACCATATCTCAGAAGGTTCACCAAATGCAAGAGAAAGACAAGAATATAACAGAGTGTAAAAGAATAAAAAAATGAAGCACACCAAAACAAACCAATATGGAAAACCAGAAAACCCAACACACACACGATGAGTGTGAAGATGAACCCGAGTGACACCAGAGAGGCCGTTTCAGTCCTTTTGAAACATTTCGTGAAGTCAGCCATTTGGAGCGAGTATGACAGAGTTGCGTGAAGTGAAAGGGAAAAAAATGCCAAAATGCCAAAATGCGCCCCAATGTATGATTCGATGAGCCTACCTGTGCGTTGTCGGCGTCAGGACAATGACCCCTCGGCGACCTGCAAGGCGATGCTGGCAGGAGCCCCGTAAAATGAGAGTGAAACGACTACGGGTAGAGAGACCAGTAGAATTATAATACGGTATTTTCCAGACAATAATTGGCACTTTATGGGGGGTGGGGGTATGTCCTACCTCAAAGAGATGTGTAGTGAGTCTTTCTACCTGGGCTTTGAGTAGTATATTTTCCTCCTGTAGTTTATCCATCTGTGTGTGTCCTTCCTTCGCGGCGACATTCTGTTATTAAAACACACCAAGATGTGGATTTTTAAAGCAGGTTGTTTCTTCATTGAAAAAAAAAAGGGAAAAAATAATTATGGAATGAAGAAAGGCAGGAAACAAAAAAGTGGAATGCACGTCGATAGGCATCGATGGAAGGTAAGGAGTCATTTGTAAATATAGGTTTATAAATAAGATTTTTTTTCTTATTTCAATTAAAAAAATAAACAAGTATTCAATTATTTTTTGGGAAAGGAAAAGGAGAAACATGAAAAGTAAATGAACTATTATATGAATTAAATTTTCTCAAGACCTGTTTAGAGTAAAAACATTTTTCGTTTCTTGATATTTATGTATTTCTGACATTTTTAAATAGAACAAAGCAAAACGTCTGCATTGGAATTTTTCATTGGATTTATTATCAGAACATTAAGAATAAAAAAAAATCTTTTTTTCCTCGATTCCTTATTCTATATTCCTCACAAAATGCAGCTGATTAGCTTCATTATAAATCAAAATGAGCTATTTCCAAACATCTGATTTTACGCTGTTTTACTCATGAACCAATTAGTGGAGCAATCGCAAAAATGATGGCTTCATTAAAAAAATGGAAATCCCAGTGTTTGGCAGGCCTGGCAGTATTACCTTGGTGAAGCGCTTATGTTCTTCCAATTCCTGCTTGAGAAAGGCATTCTCTTGCTCCAAGGTTTTCAGCATTGACATATGGCTGTTTTTGTGCTGCTGCTTTAGTGACAGCTTGCTTGCCTACACACACACGCAACACGGTTCAAAAAATAAAAATCAACTTTTAAAGAAATCCCAAAGAAACCCTATAGCGGGGGTGCTCCATACATGGATCGCATGACATTAAGATTGAATGCATCTAGTAAAAGTTTCGAATGTGACTGAGCCCAAGCACGATTGAAACCTGCTTACACTATGTTGCTTCATGCTGGCATCGTGTACCTTATATAAGCATACATAAATGCTGAGCTTTGTCAGCCAGCGGTAGATCGCCCGAGGTTGGCAATGTTGGAGCACCCCTGCCTTAAAGTTTCAAGGATCATGCTCGGACTTGAAACCTTCACCTCTTGTTCCTTGAGCAGCAGCGTCTCTCTGTGGAGCTTCTTGCTGGGACTCTGGACAGCGCATTTTTGCAAGGCCAGCTCCAAAAGGCGGTTCTGTTTAGTGTCGTTCGGACAAAAAAAAAAAAGGTCAATAGAGAGCCAATACTATCAATGACAATTGAAAAAGCCTTACCCGATCCGAGGTGTTCATCAGCTGCTTGTGCAACACAATCAGCTTCTGGTGCAGAGAGTCTCTCTCCTGTTGCATGACGCGAAGATCCGACCTTAGGCAAGATCGCTGATGACTCACGGCCTGAAGGGTGTCCTCCATGTTCTTCACCTGTAAAGTGGAAGAAATACAGCAAGATATTTTTAAGTTAAACTAGTCCCAAAATTTTTTGGGGGGACAAATGTATGTCGCTTGCTTTTTTTGTCACTTGCTTAGGCAAGAACAGAACAGTTTAAAGGAAATGAATAGTTAACTAGCTAACGTAAGCTCTTTAGCTTAGTGATAGGTTTGCAGCGCTTCTGCGGGTCTTTGTCAGCTTTCTTAAAATTTTGCGGCACATACCAGGCTTTTATGCACGTTTTTGTATAGTAATCACAAGCAGAGGGTCCCGTTAGCTTGGTTATTGTGAATTAGCCTGGTCCGCAGTAGCTTTCTGCCTTAGTCACTGTTGCTTGGTGTAAGTTGCCATCGCCTCTTAAGGTTACCGTCTATTCTTCGCTTAGGCCGTGTATCTACTTTATTACTAGAATAGTACGTGTTTTCCAGACTGTAAGTCGTACTTGTCTAGGTCTGCAAAAAATACTGAAGTGCAACTTGTCTTTTTCTCTGACCACCTGTTATGTTGTTTTTTTAGGATATAGTACTCAAAAACGGCTATGTTAACATATTTACCCTGTTGTTCGTCATTTTACTTTTGCTACTTTAACGAATGTTTGTTCTTATTTTCTGATCAAATTTTAAAAATGCCCTCCCAGAAATGCGACTTAAACTCCAGTACATGTTTTTTACTCTTCATTGTGTATTTTTTGGCCGTTGCGACTTATAATCGGAAAAATAATGTAGTTAAGTCGAGAAAGTATACATGTTTGGTGCTGCTACCCATTACGATGAGGGTGGTGGGAGTATTTCTGTTGTGTGGGGAAATAAGTAAGTGAGATCCCGAAGTAGGTTGACAGAAAAAAAAAGTTTACCTTCTCCTGGAATTTAACTAGCTGTTTGCGGAGAACTCGGCTCTCTTTGGAGGCATCTTTCCACTCGTCCGTTAGGTGGCCGAGTTGATTCTCCATTGAGTCTGCCTTTGTCAGCTAGAGGCAAACAAACAGTCAACGATACTTCCACAGAAAAAAAAACTGGTATGAGTTTGCTCTTCTTACCTTCTCCTCGAGGGCTGACACCTTATGAAGCAAATGGGCATTCTGGTCCTCCAGTCTGGATGTTTCCGTCAGAGCTTTGGTCAAATCGGCCTCCAGAGAGTTCACGCAAGCCGCAACCTGATGCAACGCAGCCATCTGTTTACTTAAAGTCGCCACATCAACGTGACGGCGTCTCGCTCACCTTGATCTTCTCTTCGCCGGCTAGGAGCTCCCGTCTCTCATTGTTTTTAATCAGTTCGGCCAGCTGGCGTTTGAGCTCGTCCGCGTCAGTCAGGCTACGCACTTTCTGGTCGGCCAGCGTTTCATTTTCATTCCGGAGTTGCTCACATTGCAAACGAAGATCGGCCACCTGAAATACGTCACCGGTGACAATGAGCCTCAAGGAAAATGTACGCCATCGTAACTTGACTTAAGAGTTGCGTTAGCTTTTGACCATGGCGAAATAAATTCAAATCAAACTTCTACTTTTTGCTTCACCTCTTTGTTGAAATTCTCTGCAGTATGTTCAGCGGCAATCTTCTCTTGGCTGAGCTGCTCCAGTTTAAGCCTGGAATATGAACACAAATCAATCATTGTATAAAAGGTGACATACAACCACGGTTTTCCATTTTTGAGACTTCCAGAACCCCAAAGACTCATTTTAAAACCACTAAGGAAGAATTCAAAGATGCAAAAATCACATTAAGTCCTTTTACACAGAGACTCTTCATTACTGATGATAGACCCTAGTATTTTGAATCTACTTGTGTTATTTTGGCTTCTTACAAAATCCTGTCTCCGTGCAGAAGGGCACTTACTACCATAACAGGTGCAGGGTTCAAGTCACAATACTGTCAGCCAAGGGAGGGGATGGCAGGAATGGTAAAATAGGGGCCACAGCACACATGGTCGAAGGTCGTTTCCACATTACCTATCGCCCCGTGTGGCTGCATTCTTGACTTTGCAAAGTTCAGCGGCATCCGCCTCAAACTCTCCGCAGCTGTCCTCGACACAAGAAACCTCAGAAATCGGGCTCCAGAGGAAACCGGGGACCAGAACGTCCCCTTGCGCGTCAAACAAATCTGAGAGTTTACGGTTGTCCTGTCGAATATGCTCGTCATTCATCCTGCTTTGCAGTCGGCAGAGGCTCTTTTGGAGCTCGGCGTTTTCCTCTTTCAACGTAGCGTTTTCCCACTCGCGCTCTTCGTAACGAGCCTTTAGCGCTTTCAGCCTGATGGCCTCCATTTCCAGCGCTTTAACATGCTCTATCAGCAAGACCATTTTGACTTTGAGGCTGTAGTTTTCTTCCAGATACTCGTGGCCTTTTTGCATCTTGGTACTACGCTCTAAAAGACTCTGGAGAAGCTCGGTCTTCTGCCGGAGTAACAGGATCATCTCCTGCAGGAGGACCACCTCCTCTCTGGTTTGATGGTAGAAGGATTCCTGTTCAAAGATGGGCAAATCTTCCAGTTCGCAATCTGGATGAAGGGGTTCTAAACTAGCATTGGTAAATTCACCATTGGAATCATCATCATCATCATCATCAGATTTAGGATCAGGATCTTCTTCGGGATCCTCAAGAGAAGAAGGACCCACAAGGTCCAAGGAGTTAACGACCATCTCCTTAAGCCACTGATCCTTGTGGGAGGGGCTTTCTGAACTGGAGGTCGGTAGATCTTGAAATGGACTTTCTTCGTTGTTGTAGTCCATAGGCCCAGATGCCTCAACTTCTAAGTCTTTAGCTTCATACTGGCTAAGAAAAAAGTCTTTGGTTTTTACACCAGTTTCAGGGAAATCAAGGTCACTGGACATCAATAGGTCTTCTTCACAATTGTGGGCAGGTATGTTATAGTTGGAATTTTCCAGATTGTTACATTCCTTAGTAGTTAGATTGATGACTTGGTCTTCACTTGAAGCCACCTTCAGCTGTGACACTTCTTCAGACCTAACCATTAGGTCCGTCTGCATTTCAAGATCTTCCTCACTAGAGGAATTTTCATTAATCGACTTTGTAATCGTTTCCTTGTTCTTAGATGCACCCAAAATAAGATGGCTTTGGCGTTGGTGTAATTTTTCCTTGAGGATAGCCACTTCTCCTTGAAGCTCCTTTCTGTCCAGCTCAAAGTCCTCTACTGCCTGTTTGAGGAGACTTTCCGTACCCTCAATCTTCAGCTTCAAATCATCATGTTCTGCGAGCAGCGCCAGCTTCTCTGCTGTCTGCCTTTGCGACATTGAAAGAACCTCCTCATATTGCGCCTCAAGTTGCAAGTGGCCGTTCTGAAATTCCTCCCTCTCCTGTCGGAAATCTTCTACCACTTGCTTAAGCAGGTTTCCAGCATCCTTGTCTTTCTTTTCAGACTGGGTAAGAAGATCTTCATTGGCCCGTAGGCTCTCCTGGAGTCGGTTGTGCAGATCGTTAAACTGGCGACTCAGCTCAATTTCTTTGGTCTTCACTTGGTTGTGCAACTCCTGATTCTGATCCTTGAATGCTTGCATGACTTCTCCATGAAACTTTTCCAATTCATTTCGTTCTTTTAGCCATTGCTGATTCGTTATCTCTGCTACCTCTTCTGCGTTTTTCTGGGAGTCTTCAGCACTCTCCAACGCTTTCTGCAACTGCAACTCCCAATGGAGCTTCTCCTCAGCGTGCTTCTTTGAGAGATCCATCAGCTCCCTCCGATATTGCTGTTCCACTTTGGAGATGTCCATTTGAAAGCGTGTGCTGGCCAATCCTTGCTCAGCTGAGAAACGGTCCTCAACTTGCTTGATTTTCTTGGAGAAGCACACTTCTGTCTGCTCCCTGTACATGGTGGTTATTCAGAGAACACTTCACTCCGGGTGTCACAAATCATTTGGTCATTGGTTTCTTTCATTTTAAATGTAGTTAAATCTCTTCCTTTAACGCCACAGAATTTTTTTTGTTTCCAAATTTGAATCAAACCATGACCTTGAACTGCGGTAGAAGTTAACATTTTAGGGCGCGCCTGAACCCAAAAGTTTACTTACCCGAGCCAAATGCTGCATTGACGCAAACATGTAATTTTGGGGTGCTGAATCCAAATTTTCTTTCAACCGTTTTAATCAAGATTTAATAGCTTTTTGCAATCCCAAATTCCAAAATGATATTTTGATGACAAAGTGAGGAGAAACGAGTAAAAAAGCCAACCCTGAATTATAACATAAATTGTACGACGATGTCCTTACCTGTCCTGAACAAGGTTGTCTCGTAGTCTATCCAGCTTGCTACTGAGCGTGTTCCTCTCCTCAGCGTGTTTAACGGTCATCTCCCTCAGGGTCTTGCGGTGGCTGTCTTCCTGGAAGTTCAGCCTCTTCTCAAGCTCCTCCTTCACGGTCTGGTGCTTCTCCCCTTCCTCATCCAGCCTCTCCATGTAGTTCTTCTCTAACTGCAGCCTCTCCCGCTCCCATTCCTGCTTGAGAGTGGCCTCCCGATGCTCGTGCTGCTCCAGGAGACACCGACGCTCACCGTCGTGCTGCTCTTGGAGCCGAGTCTCCTTCTGCTCCTGTTCCTTGACCAGCCTCCGCATGGCGTCCTCCAGCAACGCCTGCAGGGACTCATCGTTTTGCTCTTCTAGCCGAGCTCGCTGCTCTCGCCACTCCTCGGTCAGCCTTTTTACAGTTCGGTCATGTTCCTTCTCCAAGTGGGACACGGTCTCCTTAATTCTAGCCGACAACTCTTCCTGGTGGGTTTGCCTCATCAACTTCTTTTCTTTTTCAAAGCATTCCAACCAGCTCTTCTCCAAATTGTCTCGCTCTTCTAGGTGTTTCTTCTCCCGTTCCTTCAGCCCGACTTGCAAAATCTGCGTATTCTCCATCTCCAGAGTCTCTACGTCGCTTGCGTGTTGCTTTCGTAGCTCCTCCATGGCGGTGAGGAGGTCTGCGTGTCGTTCTTGCAGGTTCCTAAGACGGTCCTCGCCTTCCACAGAGACGCTTTGTGCCTCAAGGAGCTCCTGCTTCATCATCCTCACCTCCTCCTGCTTCTGCTCCTCCAGGAGAGTCCTCTCTTGCGCCGCCTGCTCAAGCTGGCTCTGGAGCTCCTGCGCCCGTGAGCAAGCGCTAGCCAGCTCCTCCCTTGTGGCCTGGACCTCCTGCCAGCGCTCGCTTTCCAGTGCGTTTTTTTGGTCCTCTTTTTCCTCAACCAAAGTGTTGAATTCGTTGATCTACAGCGAGGAGTACAAATGGATTAAACCTAATGCTAAATCTCCACAGCAGTGACCACTATCACAGACAGAGGTCATAACACAACAAACTATTAAAAAAGGGTCTTACTTTGCTCTCCAGCTGCGTCTTCAAGTCGTCCATTTGGTGCAGATGCTGCTCCTTCAGCTGCTCCAGCATCATCTCAGCCTCGAGGCTCATGCTGATGAAAGGATGGACTTCCTCCGAGCCGAGTCCTGGGTCCGACTCCACTCCAGGGCTTTTGCTCTCCAACTCCTCGGAGAGAGGCCGGGGTCCGGCCTCCTGGGGTCGGCCCACGCTTTGAAAGTCCTGCAGCTCTGACTGCAGCTCATCCACGCGATCTTGCAGTTTCTGGTAAATAATCGGAAAGAACCGTATTGGAAAATTGGACCATTTTTCTGTCCACACTGTCCCTTAATTAACCAACTAGGTTGGCTATTTAATTAGCCCTCAATTAATGGTGGTCCACCAAACTCCACTGAAAAGGGATGAATCATGTGCATTTTTAGCAAAGCTTTGTTGGCATTCATTTCAGTGTTTTTCAATAATTTAAAAGTTTTGTACCCTGCATTGGGCTTCGTAGCCCAGTCGCAGCTGCTTAATGCGCTCCTCTTGCATCAAGAAGTCAGCACTGCCAGGATCCAAGTCACCAAACTAAATATCCCATCCAGACAAAAAGTACTTTAGTTGCTTAAAATGCCACACAGACAGTCACTTTTCCGGTCTGACCTTCTCTGACAAGATGTTGTCCAAACTGCCACGTAGCTTTGTCACTTGGCTTTGTGCCTCCAGCAGTCTTTCACCGCAGTCCAGCAAGTCCATCTCCAAACGTCTGTTTTCCTTTGGAAACAAAGATGCAAAGTTCCATAATGTTCCTAACCTGAGTGGGAGAAACGTAGCACCTTACCTTGATTGAAATGGAGAGGTGGTCCCTGAGGAAGGACTCGTCCTCCTTGATCTTGTCCACCTCCGCCTCCAGTTCCTCGCGTTGCTGCGCCGCCTGCTGAAGGATCAGGTCCGTTTCCTTCATGAGCTCCAAGCGCACTGCCGCTAGCTTCTCTCGGTGCTCCTCTTCCAGCTTCCTGTGCGTCATTCACGCAATTGGTTGTGGGAACGCGTTGACCTTGTCATGTTATTGCCCTTTTTCGGGGCCAAAAGTTGGAATTCTATCTCCTCCAACATTTGACACACATTTCCAATGGCAAAATATTAAAATTAATTTAAATGTTACCTGAGGTTAAGCTGATTTGCCTGCTCGATTGACGAATGATGCTCATCCACCTCGGTAGCCAGCTGGGTTTTCAGCCTTTCTACCCTTTCCAGGTCCAATCGGATTTTCTCCTTCTCCCTCAACTCGCTGTCGATACGTTCTCTGACAAGAAACAACAAAAAAAAGACCGTTGACATCATTCATTCGTACTTAACATGCATGTGTTCACTGGGGTTCCTGTCAGACTCACAGTAGATGTCGGATTTCCGCTTTGAAGCTGGCCAGCGCCGCCTGGTGGATGCCATTCTTGGTGGCCAAGAGTTCATTTTCTAGTGCGCTAGTTAGATCGGACAAATTCAGCTTGCCTTCCATGCTGAACTGTAACGCCTGCATCATCAGAAACAGAATATGGTCAGATGGAAGGTGTTAAAGTTGGACATTTCACCCAATGAAGTAAAATCTTGTAAAAATTGAGGTTCTTATATCTTACTACTTTTACAACTACAATTGCACCTCTTCTTTAAAATATTTCTAAATACGAAATCGCTTTGATATGAAAATGACCGTTTCAATATACGTAAAGTTACGACACAACCTCAAAATGTAAATACTACATATCATTTATCTGTTGTTATATTTGAACCTGCGTTAGCTACCTCTTACAATTGTTCACCTGCAAAAATATTTTTTGCATGCTTGTTATTCATTTTAATACTTTAACAAATAATTTTCTTATCATTTTTGTTTGTTTCTTACATCTTTCATACAAAATTTACACTGATCACTTTTAGGGTTTAGTTGCTAGCGAATTAGAGAATTTACACAAACTACTGCTGGACTTACAAAAATCCAAGTTACGAAACTAATTAATTTCGTAAGTAGAAATACCACTGCACTTGTTACTTTCCTCTAAAAAGCCTTAATCAAACTCACCTGCAGGATCTCATTGCCGTTTTCTATGCCTTCCTCAATCCAAGCATCCACGATGGACTCGACCGGAGTGAAGCCAGTGCCGTCGTCCAAGGTAGAGAACAGACGCGTGGCGATGCTGCTCATCAGAGCGGAGGGCGTGGCGATCCGGCGGCCCACCTCGTCAAATGGCTGTGAGAACCATGGATCAATATTTAACAAACTGCAGGAAGGTCAAAACCTTTGGGTGCACACCCTGCACATGATTTGCTTTATCCGGCTACACAAAATGATTCCTAGAAACACACCCGCTTATGTTCTCTCCATTTAAAGACAAGGTGAGGGTACCTGAGTGGAGTGCTGTCTTTTCAGATGCCTGTAAGGGGTGGAAGCAGACGGGGTAGGAGGTTTGGTGGACTTTAAAACCACGGAGACAAAATCTTGAACATCGATCCAACCGTCACCATTCAAATTACGGAGTGCATCCGTACTTATCTGACAGAGAAAAGAGGTCAGAATTGTCAAGTTTTGGTCTGTATTTTTTTTTACACAGCTTCCCGCTCCATTTGGCATCCATTTTCCTTGCTCACCTCCAAGCCCAGAGAGTCGCACAGGGCGAGTAGTTGCGAGTGGTCAGCGTTTCCGTGCCAGGATATGTCCAACTCCTCGCAGGCTTGATGGAGCCTCTCCTTCAGGGGGACCGCCACGCAACCTTGAGGCGTGCTCGGCTCGTCGGGGTTCCATAGATGCAGCTGGCCTAGAAGAGGTGAGGATCCTTTTTTGACTCCTATCATCTAATGTAGTGAATTTGGGGGGGAAATGAAACAAACCTTCTGCTTCGTACTCTTCTGTGCTGCTTTCATCTGCATTCCAGCGCTAGTGGAGAGAAGGACAACAAAACCACATCCACCATTTAATTCTTAAAAAGCCTCTCATTATACACCATTCACAGTGCTAAACATTAATGATGTCTCAATCCGAATACGTGTTTTTTTATTTGTCCTTTAGTAGTTTTATTAAATAATATTCAATATATTAATAATATTCTTTAAATAATAGTTATTTTATTTTTTTCCCATTACCTTTACTGGTATAACCATATGGGTAGTATCGGTAAAGCATATCTTTAAAAACATCAGATCAGAAGTCAAAAAATCAGCATCGGGCCATCGCTTTTTGACAACCAATTCATCTTGACAGGGAGAAGCCAGCAGCGAATGATCGCAGGAGCCGATTGGCTGGTTCCATCAGTGTGAAGATTTTAATGATTGATTAAGATGTTTAGATTTATTCATATATATTTTTTACAATAGTTGACATATTTGAGTACCTTGACTGTGAGGGCTGGCAGTTGAAACTGACTAAAACTCACTCACTTTCAATGGCAGTGGGATTAGGTACAGTAATCCCTCGAATATCGCGGTTAATGTAGACCAGACATGGCCGCAATGATAAAAAAAAAATCGCGATGTAGCATCACCCCTATTAAAAAATAAATAAATAAATTCAGTGCTGAGTCCTAGTAGCAAGAATGGCTTCCGCTTACGAGTTTCAACGGGGATTTTCACATTTTTATGAACTTAAAGAAAAAAGTTTTAATGATTAATAGCAGAGAGAAAAAACCGCGTAGTGAATTTGCGATAATCGAGGGATTACTGTATTGCCCTATAAAATCTTATTTTTGCCTTGATTTCCAGGATCCATCTGAGAAACTCTCAAGTTCTAAATCAAGTTGTCAGCTAATTTGCCTGTGCAGCAGCTGCTTCTTTTGCTCCGAGCTCTTATTTGAAATGAGTTTAAGTTTGAATGGGGCAAGAGGCGGAGGCTTTCATTTCTACTGCTCAGGTCAGAGGGTCATTCTATTGTCTGGGATGAGGGAATGAAGAACAGATGGGGAATCTGCAAGAGGCCTTTTGATGCACGATGTGGAGAAATCCAGAAAAGTGGAAGGGGGGTGACTCTTTCTGTCTCAATAGCCTAGCCAGCTGATTATACTGTTGACAGCAGTGCACTCTTTTGAATCTACCGAGAGTGAGGCAAGGGCTAAGTTCGCACAACTTAACATTCCTAGTTAGCACATCTTAACATTCTGAGATAACAATTTATCTTTTCAAGTTCTGCTTACTTAGAAGTCTAAATGATGCCCCAAAATGTGGTAAGTTAGCAGAACTCATTTTTAACAGGTTAACATTCATTTCTGAGTAGTTCATATAGATTAAATGTCTACATATGGCTGTTAAAGTCAGCGAATGAGCTAAGACCTATTGACGCTTACTGGGTGACCCTATGCGCGTACGTAATCTAAAATCTTAAGTAAACACATGCTGTGACACTGCACAAACATTGTGGCTGCGGGCCGAATAGCCACGGCTGACTGATTTTCAACGTCCAACCTCATTTTAGGCCAAGCTGTTTAGCCAAGAATAAACCAAAGGACTTTAAGAAAGGCATATGTGGCGAGAGTGTGTTGCTTTTTACCTCACGCTTCCTTGGAATGGTGGTATCACAGGTGTCCTTGGTGTCCTCGCCGTCTTCAGCTTGGTCGTGGGGATCTTGAAAAAACTCTGAAATGGTGTTGTCTAGTTCCGGTTTGGAGCGGCGGCCGTAACGCTTGCTGCCCTTCACAAACTTTGGCTGGACGTCAGGCGACGCTGACAAAAGTGAGAATAAAAACTGTCAAATTACGTCACCTGAGCCAAAGAAAGTTCAAAGGATTGATTGAATAATCAAACAAAAAAATAACTGGTGACTTAAAAAGAATTGTTGCCCTAAAAACTGTAAATAGCTTGCTATACTTTAAAATACAGTTTTTGTTCAGTCCATTTACCTGGTCTGGACGAGACTTCCTGTTGCGCTTGGGATGCCTCAATGCCAGATGACAACGCCAGAATCAAGGCATCCTTGAATTGCTCAAAGTCAACCTGCGATAAAACAAAATAATCCCATCTATTCAACCGATTCAAACTCCGTAAATTCCTCAGATGGCAGGCTGGCTGGCCGAGGTGGGGGAGCGAGGACACACTTGAACAATCCACAGCTGCCAAATGGGACAGGCTGATGTTCTCGGTCCACGCCTGGCAGGCGTCTGCCGCTTTTCACATCATTGTTGGAACAGTCTGTGGGCAACGGGGTCATTGCCCCTAACCTCAACACATGACCAAGAATACTACCCCCACCTCTGTTATTCATCCAGCACACGCTGACAGACAATAGTCCAGACGTCGCTATGCGCACTTCTATGGAAATTCAACTTCACTGGTTTGCCTGTTGCCTGGCCTCAAGTGGTCCCTAAACCAAGTTGGTTTTAGTGATGTCCCAGTTGTAGCATGTGTTTTTAGTACCAGTGAGGTTTTCAACTCCAGTAAAAACCACCAGGCAAACGTGCATTTTCTCTTTAGAAAGTAATGATGGTAACAGAAGAGCATTTCTTATTAAAGCCTTATTAAAATGAGCTTTGCTGGTACCACCAGTAAATAGTTCTTTTGCTTTTTTTTTGCTAAATAAAAACTTCTGGCATCAGATCAGTGAAGCATATCTTGGAAAACAAATTAGGTCGGGACATCCCTCGTTGGTTTATTCCAGAATTGGCGGACATTTTCGCTTCAGAATTCCTAAAAAATACGTTTTCAATTTTCTGATTCTTCACATTCAGATCAACAGCTGCATTTTTATGACAACATTTATTTGGTGGTTATTCTGCCTATTTTTTGGTGGCACTCAAGAATTATTTGCCCATTTAAAAAATATTTTCAAAAATTCAATTGCCTTGGGTTTGTTATATTTGGTCTCAGGACAAGTAAAGTCAATTGAAAAAAATATTGTTATAATGTTTTTATATGGGTTATTTAAATGTGCGACGTCAAATGTCTGTCAATTCTGGAAGGACCACATGTTTATTTTCCCCTCAGTGTACTTTGTTTGATCACATGTGGACACTGTAACCAGTTCAGACTGTTGATTTAGCAACCAGTTTAGCAAGTATGCCAGTATCCTGCTTTGGTCGTGAGCTGTTTAAATAGAGTGCATCTCCAAATGTTGACCACAATCGCCACTACTTCCACATTTGAATCTTTTTCACTTACACAATCATTTTTGTGGCAAAATGCAGTTGTACAGCTTTTTCATTAGACAGCAGGATTTTGCATTCAATTAAAGCGACACTCCGCTGGAAGTCAATATTATTCAATTTGATTGGATCAAAGAATGGAGTATTGTTAGCTTTGCAGCTAAATTGAAATTATTTTAAAACAAATCAGGTCTCCATTCGATCAATTGTTCCGCCTGCGTTCATGTTTTCATCACTTATCTTTAAACGTATTTCATGTAAATGATCAAAATGAATGGAGTGTCGTTTTAAGTGTCAACGTGTCCGTGTGTGATGATGATGATAGCGTGGTTGTCTTGACGACTGACAACCGTAACTACTGGTGGAGGGTTGTTTTATCTCAAGAGGTTGGGTGCAGCTGTTTGATGTATTCAAATAAAAACAGAAGGAAGGGAAAGCCTTTTGGCCAAATAATCACGCGTGTGGAGTGCAAACAATGAGGCTGGGAGATTTTACTCCACACTGTGATTTGGTTTAAATTTGAAGTCATTTTGATACTTGATTAATCACATGTTATTTTTTGCAAATAGTCGAGTAAACAATTCATTTATAAATTAAATAATATATACTGTTATAATACTTTGGACTTAAAAAACTAAAACCACCAAAAAAAAAGGTTGAGCAATGATTATTATACACCTAAATACTATCTTTGAATGCCACTGACAAATATTTTTTTTCTAAGACACCATAATCAGAAAAAAAAAAAATGTAACAGATTAAAAAACAAGTATCGTATTTTCCGGACTATCAATCAAATCACCTTTTTTTAAGGTTAGTTACCTGAAAAACTGTTGTCTTAGCAGATGCTTATTTAGCCCATTTCCCCTCCATTTTACTATTGTTACTTTAGTATATGTTTGTTCTTGGTTTGTGATCAAATAAAAAAAAAATGCCTTCCAAAAGTGTGACTTATACATTTTTGTTCCCTTTTCATTGTGCTATTTTTTGGCTGTTGTGACTTGATACTCAGGTGCGACTTATAGTCGTAAAAATACGGTAGTGACACCACATACCCTGTCGGTGAGGCTGTCCCGACCCTGCAGCAGGACATCAAGAAGAGCTGGGGCAGCATCTTCCAGGTGCAGCGACACGCAGAGGTCAGCCAACTCCTCGGGGCACAGCGAGCCCCGACCGCTAGCGTCAAAACTGTCAAAAAGTTCCTTGAGGCGCTCTTCGTGCTGCTCCGACTCTAGGACGTCATCCATTCCACGGGACAGCAGCCTGCCCTGAAAAAAGGATGGACAAAAAAAAACCTTCTCATTCTAATGAATCTGGCACGTCGGCCTCACACTTTTGGGGTCCTGGGTTCAAATCCAGGTCGGTCCACCTGTGTGGAGTTTGCATGGTGTCCCCGGGCCTGTGTGGGTTTTCTCCGGGTACTCTGGTTTCTTCCCACATTTCAAAGACATGCATGGTAGGCTGATTGGACACTTTAAATTGCCCCTAGGGCAAGGGTGAAAACTCGGGTTGGTTTGTGGGCCGTATTAACGTCAACTCGATTTTATGTGGGCCGGACCATTTTAGATATAATATTTAGATTTTTTTTATAAATGGATTAAAAGAACTGGATTAAAAGCCGTGAATATTCCGTTTTTTATAGATCTAAAAAATGTTTATTTTAGTTTTTTATATATTTTTAGATTTTACAAAATGATTTTTGAACTAAAAACACAGAGAAAAATGATTAAAAAATTACAATTATTGATTTAAAAGGGGGAAAATCAGGAAATTTAATATACATCTATACTCTTCATTTTAATTTGATCCTAAAACAGAAAGTCGACACTCATGATTTACTTTCTCGGGCCGCACAAAATGATGCGGCGGGCCAGATTTGGGCCCCGGGCCACCACTTTGACACCTGTGCCCTAGGGTATGAGTGATTCAGGATGTGCCCTGCCTGTGACCCGAAGTCAGCTGGGATAGGCTCCAGCACCCCCCAATCATTGATTTTTTTAAACATATGTATTGCTGAAACGAAAATGTTCCGCCATGATTATTTTAAACTGCTGCATGCGCACACAAACAAATGTTTCAGCCTTGTTAGCTGCGCAGACTTCGCCTGATCCAATTACAACTGATTAGCCACTCGGCCTAATTGGCCATGGTTTGACAGTGACTCTGAATGAGGGTTATGTTGACTGAATACACAATTGGAAATAATTCGACATTATTTATCCGGATGATTGTGGCCTAAAAAAATAAAAACATTCAAATGCAAGGTGACTTTGAGACAATGACACCAGTTGGAATACAATTGCAGCCACTCCACTTATGCAGCTGGCCATCGGCACGCACTCATCAGGTGGCGGCCCCCCAACACACGTCCATAGGACAATAGGGGTCTTCCACAAAGCCTAAATCAGTATTCCACACGCGCGCCATGGCGTAATTCTTAGGATCACCGGGCAGATGACATCCGATTAAATGCCGGAAGAAATGAGCATCTTGAAAGTCCGACGACTGACAGCTGGTGCAGGTCAAAGTAAACCACTCGGATTATTACAAGACCAAAACAGCAAGACAAAAATGTTAAAATGCACTTAAAATGATGAATGGATGTATGAAACAATCTGGAATGAAAGCCAAGTTCCTGATTTTTTTCCAAAGGTTAAATAGGGTGTTTTGGGGTGTAACCATTTTGAAAATTTGACAAACCTACCAAGTTAAGGTCAATAAACAAAAATATTATATCAATATTATCACAAATATTAAATATTTTGTTGGTTTTACGTTCTTTTTTGTTGTTGTGCCCAAAACCAAGAAATATACAGGTAAGTAACAAAATCCACTACAGAAAACAAAATATTTTAATAATTCCATTGACCAATGTTTCATACTTTAAATGCTTTTACCAGGACATATACTGGCCTATCATTTATTACTCTTTTTAATAACAATCTGACACTTGAGATCAAATATACCATATATAAACAACTCAGAATATTGGCCCGTTTGATTCATTGCCTGTCATTAAAAAGATAGACAAACCAGATTTGCTTTCAGTCAAAACATTTTAAACGTCAATTGCCGTCAATGGCAATGAGATATGAATATTCACAATCCCATTTTTGAAGTAAAGTTTGTGCATCCCCCAAAATAGTCACTTGCCCTACAATATTTGAAACAAACTTTCAACCGTAAAATAAAACACACTCACCTAATTAGCTTGAAAAGACGACTTTATAGTGTCCAAACGTGAAGTGGTGGAGAAAAAAAAAAACAATTTCCGCTAAAACGAAGCGTGCTTTTTTCCACACATGCCGTCCGCAAAAAAACGCGTCTTTGTGGATTTCCTCGCGATTACAATCTTGAGCGTCTTTAACGGTAATCCGATACGATTTAAGAGTTGTTTTCAACAACGAGGAAGGATGTTTTTGATCGTCGGTTCAATCTGGGTTGGTTTAGGCGAGGGTCATTCTCCATTTGGCCTTCCTTGCTCGGCGCCTGCTGGCGATTTTGAAAATTGGTCGATGGAGAAAGAGGCGGTCCCCGGGGAGGACTAGCCGGCTGTGACTGGTCACAAATTTGCCGACGCCCTGGGCGAAAAACTACAACATTTCTACTTTAAAAATGTTTTTTTTAATTTAGATTAGCCCATCCAAAAACCATGTTCGCTAACCTGGAGTGAATTTCCCAAATTAAGGTCCGCCTAAATAGAACTTCAACATTAAATACGTTGTTTTCACGCACAATTCATCATTTTACAATCATGGCAAAAAGTTAGTAATAAAATTAATAAAAATACCTTAAATGACAAGGTGGTTGGTTTTAAATCAGCATTAATGTGATAAGTTAAAAATAAATAAAACTACTTTTAAGAGTTTGTGCTTCCATATAGGTTGAAACTCCGCCTCTTTGGCGTCATTACTATTCACCATTGGTGCTGCGAACGTCAATCAAATGCTTTCTGTCCAATCGCTTTCGTGCTTTCGTTTCATTCATAAACCTCCTGCTAAGGATAAAGATCAGTAGGGCATAAGTAAATAAATGGTGGCCATCTTACGTCGGAGACCTTCTACGGTGGGCTCCATTCCAGTGGAAGAAGGATGATCACTTTTCTCCACTAACATTCTCTTAATTTGCTGCATTAACTGTAATGAAGTGACTATGATTCAGAGTGAAATCTAAAAAAAAGCTATAGTTATTTAGATGTGCCGTAAACGTGACGCACTTTTGACGTTTATGAAAATCCAAGAGGTTTAAGAACCAAAATTGTGCTACCAATGTATTTTATAGTAAATGCTCCTTATACATGTATATGTATAGAATATTGTTGGGCAATTGGTTCTGACGCAAAATGGCCGACAGGTGACTACGCCTAACCTCTTTGACTCACACTGTGTAATGGGCATCTAGCCTTATATTTACGCAATCTATAATTCCATCCACCCTAACTCACTCGGCGTTTTGACGGACTTTGTGGGTACTTTATTTATTCATTCATTGTTTAATTAAACTAAATAACACTAGAGTAGAACCTCACTATTGTCGACTGACTGTCACGATTTCTTTGATAAAATTTGATTATTTTTATTTCACCTTGTTATTGCTTTGTTGTCCTGAACAATAATGGAAAACAAAAACGATATGCGGCGGGTAGAATTTGCGTTAAAAATGAAATTGACAGTATTCAATTCAATGATTCAAGTCTTGGATTGCAGGGGCGTCACTGGGTTATATGGACGAGAAGGGCAGGAGAGGGGGGCTTATCCCCCCTGTAGATATATATTTGCCCCATGATCAGAAATCTAAAAATATTTCAAATTTACATAATTACTGTAATTTATGCAATTTATCCACATGGATCAAATCAGAGAAAAAAGTATGGGCTTTTAGTCCAAAAACAAAATTAAATACTTTTAGGCCTCATGATGTCACTGGTTGTTATCCAATTATTAATTTCTGTGCCCCTTTTTAGATACCGTCCAATTTTTTGAAGAGAAAACGCACCTGAAGGGTATCAAGAAAATTCCAGCTGGAAATTGATCAAGTTTGTCGGGAATAATGAAGGTGGCATTCTTTGCAGTGGCTGTTTATGTGTCAGTGCCGGTCATCTGCTACCTCTTCCCTTGGACACTGGCCTACGCCATCTTTGCTCACTTGTGTGAGTACAATATTGTCGCAAATGCAGCCCGTGATTGATTGGCTCTCAAAAACAGTCCGTGTCTGTCTTGTTTGTTAACGTTGCTAACCTTGTGCACTATTTTGCAGTAAAGATTCCGTATTTCGTGGATCTCGAGCATCCCGAAAAGGTTCTAAACCACACGTGCAACTTCTACCTGGAGCCGGAAGATGGCATCCGTGTGGGCGTATGGTAGATTAAATCTTCCTACGTTATTTGGTAATACCACAAAAAATTGTTTTGGTGTCTTATGATAGTATTTTTTTTCTCCCCAAGGCACACACTTCCTGCCAGCCAATGGGACGAAGCGGTGGGGAGGGACCCCGAGTGGTACAGAAGAACTCTAGGAAACGGAAGTCCTATTATCGTCTATCTCCACGGCAACGTGGGCACTAGGTTAGCTCATTCACTGCCATTGACAGGGATAGCCGTTAAATCCATTTGATTCAGATTGAACGGTCATGTTTCCAGTCAGTGACGTCCAATCTGTTTTGACTAGGACAGGTTGACACCGATCAAATTAATTAGTATGTAAAAGTCATTTGTAATTTTTTAAATTATTTAATTTAAAAAAGTAAATGAAAAATATTTGACTTTTTTGTTACCTTTTGCTCTGCTAATTCAAAAATACCATTTATTATATACAAAAAACTTAGTGCATATAGGTCAATTTACATTTTTTTAAAGAATGAAATGTGAATATTTAGTTTTTCCTTTTTTATCAACATGTTTTTAATTAAAGATCACATTAAATGTTTTTCACTTAAGTGTTTGCTTAAAAACATGATTCAAACATAATCAATAAAAACCTAAATATATATATACTGTTAATGGACTCTGCAGAGAATTATCATTTTTTCCTGTTGCATATTCTTTTCTATTATTTTTTATCTAAATCTATACAATTTTTGGACGCCGATATCAAATTGTAGGTGACTCTGAAATCTTTGTTTTTGTTTCTTTTTAGGGCCAAAAACCACAGGGTGCAACTGGTGAAGGTTTGTTTTACAAGTCATATTCATATTCTTCTCAAAGCTTTGTTAATATTTGCATGACATTTTTGCAGATTTTAAGTCACGCAGGCTTTCATGTCCTTTCTCTGGACTACAGAGGTATGCTCACTGATTTTTTATTTATTTATTTTTTTACTTTACCTGAAAGGTTTGTTTCTCTGTGCCATTTGGCTCGTGACCTAGGCTTCGGCGACTCGACGGGGCAGCCCAGTGAAGACGGCGTGACAGCGGACGCACTCCATCTCTATACATGGGTGAAGCGGCATAGTGAGGGGTCTTTGGTCTGTCTGTGGGGGCACTCGCTCGGCACCGGGTACGTTTTTCCTCCCATCTGACCTATGGCTGCCACAAACAATTATTTTTATAGTTGACTTATCACAGATTTTTTTCAGCAGTTTGTTGACTAATCCAGCTACACAGTATTAATTATTAGTATAAAAAAAAAGAATAGAATGGAAATTGATGTGTTTACATTTTTACGTTACTTTTAAATTTGATTTAAAAATGATATTTATGCTTGAAAATATTTGTTAAGAATGTTATTTTAAAAATAATGGATGAAGAGGTTCTATTTTTTCTTATTTAATATATTTTTAATTCAACAAGTAAAAAGATGAAAAACAGCTTTGTGAAAATAAAAAAAATAGCTAATAAATGTAATTATTTTCCTTTGAAAAAAATTGAATACATATTTTTTTAATTATTTAAAAAATTCATCATTGGGACAATTTTACTCTGAACTGCCATTGATGGCAACAGATGTCCAATCCATTCAGACTGAAGAGCCTGGCATGAAGCAGCAAATTTGACGAGTTCTTTTTTCTCCAAGGGTCGCAAGCAACACTGCTTTAAGACTGCAAGAGCAAGGTGGGTTGCTCCTGTGTCACAGCTTCCTAAACTTTTGACACAGGGCACCACTGTTAATATTTTCTTTTCCGAGCAGGGTCCCCGGCGGACGCCCTCATGCTTGAGGCTCCGTTCACAAATATCAGAGAGGCGGTTCTTCACTTTCCTCTGGCCAAGGTGAAACAACTTGGTTTGTTTATGGTGTTTTTGCATGTGTCAAAATATGTTCTGGTGTTTGCCAGCTCTACACGTTCTTACCAGGCATTGAACTTTTCCTGTGGGACATTTTGGAGACCAACAAGCTCCTCTTCGCAAATGAAGACAAGTGAGTTGACCAATCAAATGTCTTGATTAAGGAAAAAGACCCTCCCGCGTGTCTCTGTCAATTGCTTTTCACAAACTTTTTTTTTGCTTTATTAGATGTTCGCGGTCAACGGCAGCCTGTGTTAATAGTATTTTCCCACTTTTATATTAATATTTTAAAATAAAAAATATTGTAAAGAAGCAAAGAAAAAAGGAACAGCAAATAATAATCTATGTATTATTTTCCGAAATAGTAAAAGGAACAAATAAAATTTACACTTAGTATTTATTTTTGGGGTTTAAAAAAATAGTATTTATATAATTTTACATCATTCAAGTACGTATTGTTAAATGAATTACATTTTTATTTTTTATATTTTTAAATAAGAGGAACAAGCAAACCATTTTCTTTAGCTTTTAAAAAATGTATTAAAATAAAAAAAATGAATGATTTATAGACCTGCATAAAACCATTTTTTTAATCCATATAATAAATCAAGATAAAGTATTTGCAAATAATTGCTATTATGTAGCATAATTTACATAGAAGAAAAGTCAGCTACCAAAATAATAGGTTCTGCCATAAACGTCAGCCATTTTTAGGTTAAAAATGTTCCAAAATAAGTTGATTAATTGTGCCAGCCCGATATGAAACCTGCATTTTTCTGTTCAGTTTAAAGGTGCTGACCTGCCCACTGCTCATTCTCCACGCAGAAGACGACAACATAGTTCCATACGCCATGGGTCAGAAGGTAGAAGCCTGTTTTCCATTCAAATGTAGATGAGCAGCCTCTCATTTCCCTTCCAGCTGTATCAGATAGCAGCACAGACATTTAGAGAGAAAGAAGTTCCGCTGCAGATGATTTCTTACCCGGCCAGTCACAAATTGTCCCACAATAACATCTACTTGGATCCCGACCTGGTCAAGTCAGTGAGGTGAGCCTTTTGATACAGCATTCCTGTGGTTTAAAAAAAAAAAAAAGGGAAAAAACAGTCATGTTCTTCCTACTTTTGGTCACAGGGATTTTATCCAGAAGATAGGGTGACTTACACAAGAAGGTGTGCAGGAAGTTCAAACTCATCGGCAACATTTTTTCTTCACGTCTGTTCCGATTTAATTCCTTCAACCCACCAAAATAAAGTAGTGAGTTGCTTTTTCTACCATCTGTCACTTTGTACAAAGACCCCATATGTTTCTCCAGCATCCCCATAACCCACGTGAGGGAGGATAAGCAGTACGAGAATGAATGAGCCACAGCTAGCCGCATTTTTACAAGAATTGTATTTGTTGAAATATCAGCCAGTGTTCAAAGTGGGGGTAAAAAGCAGGTTATGGCGTGAAAATTACAGTAGCCACATGCTAACGGCATGTGGACATTTGTAAACATATAACATGTTTTATCCTCGCAGCCCCCCCGTGTGAAATGCAAAAGTGAAAAAACTGTAACAGACAAATAGGTGTGTTGATGAGCTAAAAATAAAGAGAATTTACTACTTGCAGCTATTTTCTTTTTTTAGGTGGGAAGGCACCGTTTCACAGATTACGCATTGCGGTAGTTAGTCAAAGAAGAACATTTCTATTGAAAACAGCCATTGAACCAAGGCCATGACAACTTTCACATTTTTTTGAGCTCTCGGGCAGTCTTCTCGATGGCCTCTCGGGGCTCACTGGGTGGGGGGATTTTGAGGTCGGTGGGCTCCACGCCCCACACCTCAGTAGCGTACTCGGTGATGGTTCGGTCGCTGGAGAACTTGCCGGTCGCCGCGATGTTCTTCACCACCATCTGTGTCCACTCCTTTGGATTCTGGAGAATAAAATCCCCGGTCAAGATGGATTTGTTTGGATTGGACGCGGATAAAATTCAATGGAAAGTGGTCCACGTCACCTGATAGAGTTGGCTGACTTTCTCTTGGCATTTCACATAGGCTTCAAAGTCGGCAAATACTTTAAACCTGAAACGTAACACAGTGACATTGGATTTGTGGAAAAATATAAAAAAATGTATTGCTATGAGCCCACCGGTCATATTTGAAGAGCATTTCAGTCAAATCCTTGAATAAATCAGGATTTTTGGGGCTGAAGAATCCACTGGTGATCTGGTCCATCACTTGTTTCAGCTCAGGGATCTTGTTGTAGTAAGACATGGCGTCGTATCTTTAAGAAAAAGGCAACTTTAGACTCAACTGTTAGCACAGAAAATGTGGTTTTTCTTTTAGGGTACCCCTTTTGGTCCATCTTTGCCACATCTTCTACTCTCATGCCGAAGATGAAGAGGTTTTCAATACCGGCCTCCTCGGCCATCTCCACATTGGCGCCGTCCATGGTGCCGATGGTGAGCGCCCCGTTAAGCATGAACTTCATGTTGCCCGTACCGGACGCCTCGGTGCCGGCGGTGGAGATTTGCTCCGACAGGTCTGTAGCTGGGATTACTGACCCACAAAAGACATCCGGGCAATAATTTAAGACTGTACTAAAAATAATAGCCAGGTCACATTAATAAAAACAATGATAGAAAGTACAGGAGCACTCAGAGAAAATAATTATACCTAAGCAGCCAAATTCAAAGCATCAGTATAATTGGTAGTGTGAAAATTTCCACTTTATCATCAAGCAAAAATTCTCTTTCTGGCTTCATTACCCAAAAATAAAATCACTGATATTTTTTCACCCACCGTTAATTAGCAGGAGCTAGAAAAAAATGTTACCTTTAAAAAGGGAGTCAACTAGTGAGAACATTTAAACAAATGTAACATTAAATAGGCAAAACCAAACAAAACAAAATTGTTTGAAAACATACAAACAGTAATTCATAGCCACACCTATAATTAAACAACAAAAGGGTATCATGTATGATTATGATCATCGTTTTACCTTCAATTAGCTTCATTTGCGAACTAAAAATGAAATTTAATAAAATTGGATTGAGCGTTTGAACCCGAAAAGAGTGCATACCTTTTTCAGCCAGGGAAACTCTGTAGTTCTCCAAGAAGATGACCTTCAGCTTGCTTCCCACCACCGGGTCGTTGTTGACCACGCTCGCCACGGAGGTGATCAGCTTGATGATCTTCTTGGCCATGTGGTACCCAGGGGCGGCCTGAAGGGGGCAGAAGTTGCTTACATGTTTCTTTGCACGGGTTCGAGTGCAATATCAACCTTTCCCCCGATGATCACTGTTCGAGGTACAAAAGGCGCAGACGGGTTCTTTTTTATGCCTGCGGAAACAACACGCAATCCGTTAGAACTGTCGATACAATTTCTCCTTATCAAGTCAATGCATGCTCTCAAATAAATAAATAAACGTGTCGCCAGGTACATGTTGAGTAATACAAGAGCCAAAGTCAACGCATGTGTATTAGTCAAGTCCCTCCCACAGTTTGGTGGAAAATTCCCCCCCGCGAGGCCAAAATTGAGTGTTTGTTTGGACTTGTAATACGTAGTGTGTTGCGATCATAACAAGTAAGATCGGCGTACGCACGGTTGTACATGGTGACGATGTGCAGGCAGTTGAGCAGTTGGCGCTTGTATTCGTGGATCCGCTTCACGTGCACATCGAACATGGACGCCGCGTTGATCCTCACTCGGTACTCGTTTTCCAGGTACTGGGCGAACTTCACCTTGTTGTCCTGCGTGACAGGAGAGGACAAACTGAAATGGAGGCTTGCCGTGCGTGGGCCGTTCTGCCGAAACCCGTCTAAGATGTTTTGAAAAGAATTTGGAATAAACTCTCACGTCAGAAAGTGTCACATCAATGTTTGCATTGTGAGGTTGTGTCTGAACTCATTTTGATTCAACTTGATTAAATGGTGGATTAGTGACATGACCTCTCTCACCTGTTTGACTTTGGAGACATCCCGAATGAAAGCGATGTCGTCCACGTAGGCGTTCAGCTGCTGCAGTTGGCTGAGGTCCTTAATGTAGTCCTCGCCGATCACCTGAGCAAGAACCCAGATATGGATTAGAGTGCAGAAGTGGGGGAAAAATACCCCGAAGTGCTTGGTATCGGGCCACGGCAGACCTCGGCGATGAGCTCGGCCAATCCGGGGTTGCACAGCAGCAGCCAGCGCCTGGGAGTGATGCCGTTGGTCTTGTTCTGGAACTTGGCCGGCTCCAGGTCGCTGAAGTCGCGGAATCTTGGAGCGGAAAGGCATGGTGGTCAGAATCTGCCTAGCAACAAGTGGCTACACTCTTTACGGTTGAGAGTTTGCAACAGGAGATGTGTTCATGTTGCGGTTTCGCATGAGGACACACCGGTGTGGCGTTTGCTCAATTTGTTGAATGGACACCTTTTGAGGAAGTGCAAAAAATGTATCCAGTATAAAATCTGTCAAAATAATGACAACGAAGTTACAAAAGGAAACGTACAAAAACATTTTAGCGGATCAAAAAAAAAAAAAAAAAAATTGACGATTAAAAAAGAAAAGCACAAACTGAGTGTACATATGGGTTATGACAAAATTATCCAATCAACATGCAAAATATCGATCGACGAGGTCATCCTTTAGTTAAAGGAATGGTTTGCATTAAAATTTATGAATTCGTATAAACTCGATCAAATGCCTTTGAAATTATGGCAAAATTTTCAATATTACCAATTATTGCATCCCCTCTGAAAAAAAATCGATAAAGAAAATAAAGATGACAAAATAAATTTAAAAAAAAATGACTATAACATGAACAAAAAATATAGAAATCAAAGATAAAAGAAACAAACAAAAATTAAATTATATATATTTAAAAAAATTTTTTTATAGCAACTCTGGTGTGTCTATCATCATCAACAGCAGCCTTCAGCTCATGGAAAAACCTCCAAACCAAATAAAAAGACCACACTTACACTTGCGTCTTGATGATGTCGGAGTGTATCCTAGCGACTCCGTTGACGGCATGCGAGCCCACGATGCAGAGGTGCGCCATATTGACTCGCTTGCCTCCCTCCTCCTCGATCAGTGACATCTTCCTCAGCTTGTCCACGTTGCCGGGGAAGAGTGCTGCAATTCTCTGTGTGGGAATTTGGAAGGGGGATTTTTTTTTCAAAACTTGCATCATATTTCATTTCATTCTTGTCTGGCAAGATGTTTTGGAACCTGTTGAAGCACTTTCTGTGCAAGTGGGACTGACCTAAAATCAAACGGCCATGACAGACCGAGACACATGCGAACCAGAATGACTTTTTCTTTAGTTGGATGAGTTTACCTAAAAAGATTCTGCTTTGCTTTTTCATTTTTGCATCTTCATATTTTTCTATCATCTAGCACAGAATTTAATTTCCCCCAAATAGCTATTTACAAATAGTATTTCTTTTCATGTAAAATGTATATATAAATATATATTTAAAGACAAATATTTTGACATAGTTGAACACGTTTTACTGTTGTTACATATTTGCCCCCCTTGAATTTGAATATTTGTCGTTCAAATTTTGCTGTTTTTCCACATTTTATCCGACGCCTCACTCACATCGAGGTGGATCTGGTTGATCTGGTAGATGATCTGCAGGTGTCGTGGTAAGAGGGTCTCCATCAGCTCCAAGGGCCAGCGCTCCAGTGCCTCGGGGAGGACCGTGTGGTTGGTGTAGGCAAAGGTGCGTTTGGTGAGATCCCATGCCTGCCAGAAACAAAATTTCAGTTTCAGTTCAACTGTGCATTTTGGATTCACCAAATTAAGAGGAAGATTAACTTGAAAAAAAAATCTATGACAACAACATTGTGTCCTCTCGCCTCCGCCATTTAGTCTTTCAATTGCTGCCTATGTGTTCATTATCATCACACAAATCACAAACCAAGAGCCGATTCTCCTGTCAGTAGCTACTGTTTCCTTCCAAAGAACCAATCAACCTTTATAGGCTACTCATGTAAAAACGCAGATTTTAGTGCATGTATGAAAGACAGTTTTTTCCCCTTCCCACGGGTGGCGAACCCAGCATACCTGGTCCCAGTCCAGCTTCTCGATGTCCACGAAGATCCTCATCAGCTCGGGGATGGCCATGGCGGGGTGAGTGTCGTTCAGTTGGATGGCAACCTGCAGTGACAACATTTATCAGAATGGAAGTAAGATCTTCGCTTCTGGTTTTAAGGTCATACTTTCTCGGGGAAGCCGTCGAAGGAGGTGCGCTCGGGCGTCCCCTTTTTGGTGGTTTTGAAACGACGGATGATGTCCTGCAGGGTGGCGGCCACTACAAAGTACTCTTGCTTCAGGCGCAGCTCTTTGCCCTCGAAAAACTTAAAACACAAAGACGCAAAGGAAGTTTCATTTCCAGCCTCTTAAAGTGCCAAATGTGTTCCACCAGCTCTTACGTTGTCGTTGGGGTAAAGCACTCGGGAAATGTTCTCTGCCAGGTTGCGGTCCAGGACGGCCTCAATGTAATCGCCTACATTGACTGCGGCGGCCCACAAATGTAAATTTTGCAAGATCACGAAACAGGAAAGAAGAAAGAGTTTTGCACAAGTGACCGGACGCTCACAGTCTCTCAGGTTGAAGTCGTTGGGAGCGCGAGCGGACCACAAGCGCATGGTGTTGACCGTGTTGTTCATGTAGCCCGGGATGGGGGTGTCGTACGGCAAGGCCAGCACCACCTCAACAGGTCAAAGGTCATAGGTCAAACACGCTGGCAAGAAGATGGCTTTTTTAAATGACTTTTTCAAGCTGTTTCGCTCTACCTTTATTAACTCATTCACTGCTATGGAAGGAATATATTTCTAATCCAGTTGACCCAGGAAGGTCATTCGCTGCCAGACCCCAAATTAATTGGACATCAAATGGGGGGGGGCTATGAATTAATAAGCAATATCCCAATACCTGCGTGTCGACCCACTTGGTGCCATTCTCGGTCTGCTCTACGCGTCCGTAGAAGTGAACGGGCAGCATGTACTCGGGGCGGGCCTTTTCCCAGGGGTTGCCGTGACGCAGCCAATCGTCTGCTTCTTCAACCTGCAGGAGGAATCGACAGGGAAAAATATAATGGGTATTTTTATTATTTCAATTATGTTTCATATAATTTTTAAATGATTAGTGCTTATCAGTTTGGCTTTTCTCATCATTTGGCTTAACAAAAATATGTTCAGCCAATTTGAATATACTCAGTCATGAGTGCCATAGTGCAAAAATGTGTGTAAATAATGATTTTATATAGTTTATGTTTCTATTGTATTCCATTGTGTGCAAAAGTGCATGTTTGCGGTGGAAAGCAAACACAGGAATCCAAAAGGGCAAAAAAAAGAAACCTTTTCTACATGCTCCATTACTGTCAATGATTATCACTTGCCTCCAAATGACCGAGTCTACTTTGGCCCCGTGCCTGATTTCGTCATAAAAATGAAAAGCGAGACTAGATTAGAGTTGCGCTGCACTTTGTAGTGCTGACCTGCCAGCCTTCCCGAATTTTCTGGTTGAAGATCCCGTATTCGTAGCGAATGCCGTAACCGTAGGCTGCCAATCCCAGGGTGGCCATGGAGTCCAGAAAGCAGGCTGTGTGCAAAAAAAAAAAAGAATTAGACAAAGCATACATGCATAAAAGATATGCTCGGACTGTAAAATTTAATGATTAATATTGATTAAATTGACCATGACAAAACAGCTTTGTTAGTTATTACAAAAGTAGTTCTTTGATTTGAGTGTGATATATATTTTTAAACTGTGATTTTTTTAAATTTAATTATAGAATGTAAAAAATGACCAAAAGGTTTCTTGCTCATTGCCTACCATTGACAGCAATGGATGTCCCATCCATTTGGACTAGGAAAGCAACTCCCATTTTAAATGGATTTGACGTCTATTAGCGTCAAGAGTTCATTTTCTAATTCTATTTATATTTGCCTGCAAGTCTGCCCAGTCCTCCGTTGCCCAGGCCCGCATCCTCCTCCACCTCCTCCAGCTCCTCCATGTCCAGGCCCAGCTGGTAGATGGCTTCGTCGCAGGCATTTTGCAGACCCAAGTTGATCATGGTGTTCTGCAGCGTCCGGCCCATGTAGAACTCCAGCGAGAGATAGTAAACTCGCTATAATCGCACACACACGCACGCACAACAAAAAGGAAGTTAGCGCCGCCAGACGCATCCAAAGGAAGGAATTTACTTGTCATTTATCTAGATTCATCTTGAATTGGAGCCAATGCATAGGGGACTTCATCACAAGATACCATTCGTTCATTTTCTTAACTGCTTATTCTCACAAGGGTCACGGGGGGTGCTGGAGTCTATCCCAGCTGACTTCGGGCACGAGGCGGGGCACACCCTCAATTGGCGGCTAGCCAATTCCAGGGCACAAGGTGACGCGCAGCCAATCATTCCTGGGGGCAATTTAGAGTGTTCAACCAGCCTACCATGCATGTTTTTGGAATGTGGGCGAAAATTGGAGTATACCCAGAGAAAACACACGCAAGCCTAAGGAGAACATGCAAACTCCACACAGTAAAATCGATCTGGGTTCTAACCCAGGACCCCAGAACTGTGAGGCCAACCACTAACAGACATGCCGCCATCACAAGATTCCAGTTTATATTTTACACATGTTTAACTTTTATGAAATCACATGTTATTCTCCCAAATTATGTGTGACAAATGAACTCATTGGCTGTCATTTAACGCGAAAAACTTGTCAGCCCTCCCAGTCTAAATGCATTAGACGTATATGTCCGTCAAAGACAGAAAAGTATATTATGATGCGAATGAATCATACTAGTTTGTATTTTTGAAATGTATTTTGTCTTGATTGAAAAAGATGATTTATCGTATGTCAGCTTCAAAAGAGCAAAGAAAGTTTGGACCCTCCTGCACCAACCAGGTGAGACTAATGAAATGCCAAGGTCACTTTACTTTTTTGGTTGTTGTTTTCTCAATATAACTGCTCCAACTTTGTGTGTACCTTAGGGTCGGCCTCATAGTAGAACTGCTGTGTCCGGATCCAGCGGCCCACCAGGTGGTCACGGACGGTATGGGCCAGGGCGGAGTAGTAGTCCCGTGGCGTAGCGATGTTTCGGTCCTTAACCAGCGTGAAATGCAGGTGTCGGTTGAAGCCCTTCTTCAACTCGGCAACATTTTCCACGCCGACGATACCGCGGATACTGATTTGCTTGCGCTTCTCCTGGTCGCTCAGCGGTTTGGCCATGGCTTCTTCACTTCCCTGTGTCCGCCAAGAGTGTTTGGAGTCCGGGCTGTTTCTGAGCTGCCACTCGGTGACTGGCGAGTGAGGAAGTCCGAGTGGAGGAGGAAATCAGCCGTCATGTGGGAAGGAGGGGCGAGGGTGGGGCTCTTTAATCGAGTTGTTAGTCACGTGATGGTAAAACAAACTGATATATAGAAATACCTCAAAGCGGTGGCGTTAGAAATTGGCGGCCATCTTAAAGCAGAGACCCTAAGATGGGTGATTTTTTTTGCATAAAAGTACTTTCTCACAGATGTTACTATAAGAAACGCATTGATGTGGATAAGATTCCACTTGGATATTGGTTCACAGCGCGCATTACGCATCTTTTATGTGATGTGTCTAGAACAGGGGTAGGGAACCTATGGCTCGGGAGCCATATGTGGCTCTTTCCATGGGTACATATGGCTCTCCACTAACCTGTGAGGTAAAATATGGAAATCATTGGTGAGAGAGCTGAGTCCCGAACGCACTAACAAGAGCGTCACTGCGGCGTCGACACTACCTGTACCCCTATTTTAATCATAATTTTGTTTTTTATTACTCTTCTGCATGCATGATATCATTGATACTGATTTTGTAAGCCACCACATAACAATGTTGTCAAAAGAAATCAGAGACTTTTTGTACGTTAAAGTAATGAAATGACAAAAAAAATAAAACTTACACTTTCATATATTTTTACTTTTCAATTCCGAGAATGGCTCTCAAGAAATAACATTAGAAAATATTAATTGTTTATGGCTCTCTCTGTCAAAAAGGTTCCCGACCCCTAGAACATTTCCTCCAACTTTCTTCCTGCACTACTTTCAGCCAATCACATTTCAGTAAGTATATTTTGGGCCAATCAAATCGCTGACTCCTATTCCAAGATCTTTTATGTAGCCCAAATAGAAAAACTCCAAATATAACGGATTATATCATTCGGCTACGGATAAAATACACTTGAATAAGCAACTCATTGAGTTTTGAATAAAAGTATCAATTTTTTTGTCAGACGTTTCCCCATTTTTGTTAACCTTAGCCTTACCTCCAATCAGAATTTGTCATTGAACTTCCTGTAAATCAACATTGGATAAATCAGGATGCAGAACTGGACTGCAGTATATATAATAAATCCCATCCTAAGTATCTCATCAGCATGACCATTTATTGAATATTTACATACGCACGAAATCACAGACTCAAAATAGGCTCAAATCGTCATCATATTGCAGTCATCCAAAAATAGGACATAAAGCATCATCGCATGGTATTATATTAGAACAGAAGTGATCCCACGCGTGTACATTTCAATAGACATTATGTTTATACCATATATGGCTAATGTCGCCCAGCGACTGTGCAATAATAAATCTGAAAAAGCTGCGCTAGACCAATCATTCATCTGCTGGTAAAGCCATTTTTCAATTCAAAACACCATCCCACTATCAAGGAAACAAACGAAATAAACACCTCATGATAATATCCTGGCTGCCATTGACGCTGATAGACATCCAAGCTGTTTGGAATGTGAGGCAAATGGAAGCCAATGAGTTAAAGTGTACAAATATATCCTAAATATATAAATATATCTGATAGTTTTTTATAACTAGTAAGCTTTGTAGCTAATAGAGAAGTAGCAGCAAGTGGAACAGCAATATAAAGCAGGATATAGCACCGTATGCATGGATGAGTTGGATGCAATACGCCTGTCAATTGTGGGAAGTCTTGGTCTTCTGCAAAAAGTCGTTATTTTGTGAATCCTGGATTTGCTTAACCGATCAATATATTAATGTATCAATCCCATACTGAGCGTGTCCAGGGACAAAAATGTAAAATAAGCTATCTATCCCCTCAAATTTGAATCTCATACAGCACATATCAAGCAACTAAAACGAGTCATCTGCTCAATATAGCTAGGAATTCAACCCAAACGGCAAAATTTACACTCTTTAGCTAGGAATTCAACCTAAACGGCAAAATTGACACTCTTTTGCGATACCAAGTACAAAAAGCCACGGCAAACGTCGAAAAGATGAGAAGTGCACAAATAAAAGCGTATTTTCTAGGAGTCCATAATGGCGCTTTCTTGCTGTGTTTTGCAAAGTGAACAAGGGTGGGAACCTTTTAACACATGTGGGCGGCAGGATCCACCTCGCCCGGGGTGTAGAAATCCGGGATGGGCAAGCCTGTGTGCAGGGTCACCTGTAAAAAATAAAATAAAAATTGATTGCGTCTTCATGCTTTTTCTTGTATGCTTGTGTTCAATTATTTTCAAATTCATGACGTCATACGTCCAAAATATGGCTAAAAATCCTACCTGAACATTGCGATTGAGGCTGACAGCCGGGTAGAAGGTGCCCTCCAGACCCTCGAAAGCCACGGGACCCTGCTGCTCGTCGTTGATGAGAAAGATGAGGATCCCGCGCGTCAAGTCCAGCAGCACGCCGACGGTGGCGCCTTTGCTGATCCCGCCGTCCGTCCTGCACGGGCAAAAAAAAAGGGCCCTCGCCAAATTAACTCTTTACAGTACACGTGATGAACCCGTTAAAAATCTGACGCATTTTGGGCCAAGCCATAATACCCACATACTGTATGTGTCACCAGATCTCAATTCTGATGACATGGTTTTATACGATTGATCATTTTTTTTAAATATATATTTTTTAATTTACTATTACCTCCAAATGTATAACCTTTATTTGTTCTTGAATTATCTTGAGGCGGTGGAGTAGTGATGGGTGCGTTGGCCTCACAGTCCTGGGGTCGAGTGTTTGATACCAGGTGGGTTTTCACTGTGCGGAGTTTGCATGTTCTTGCATGTGGGTTTTTTCCGGGTACTACGGTTTCCTCCTACATCTCCAAAGCATGCATGCAAGGCTGACTGACTAACATGTAAGTGTGAATGTTTGTCCGTCTCCTTATGAAGAATTGGCTAGCCTCCAATTCAGGGTGTTCATATGGTGTCCATAATTGGCTGGGATGGGCTCCAGCACCCCCGCGAACCTTGTGAGAATAAGAGGTCCGGAAAATGAATACTTACTACTCTCAACTGTTTAGATAGATTGGACGTTTAACGCCCCCAATGGCAACCGAGTAATTGAATAAAGGCTACAGAGGACGAGCGCTGTGGTTGTTAGCAAAAGAAAACCGTTTGCGTGGCTTACCTGTTGGTGTGCGAGTTGTTGTGCATGAACCAGGAGCGGTTGTTGTCCACGTACACAGCCCAGGCCTTGTCGTCCTTGCCCAGCATGACATCTTTCAGGACGTCGGCACGCGCCACCCCGAAGGCGGGATCGGGGTGGTTGTCGTAGCGGTCCAGCGTTATCTCCCAGTAGTGGAGGCCGCGCGAGAAGCCGGCGCCCCCCAGGGCCACGCGGTCGTCGTAGCTGCTGCACGTCACTGTCAGGTTGTCGTTGGACAAGATGATGTCCGGGTGCGCCGACGCCGTGTCGAAGGTGAACCAGGCCACTGTGTCGCACCACCGGGAGAAGAGGGATTGGATAGAGTGGGTCGCAACGTCGAATCATCACTGATCCACTACACTATATAATTGGATTCTACTTTTCTCGGCATAATAACAAAAAAAAAGCCAACAAGTTAAATTTGTTTGTCTGTTGGTAGTTGTTAGTGACCTTGTGCCTGCCATTTTTTGCCAAACAAATTTAGGGTGTACCCCGCCTACTGCCTATTGTTGGCTGGGATTGGCTCCGGCACCCCTGCGACCTCTGTGAGGATAAGCGAATGAATGAAAAAAATGAATATCATGTTTGTTTTTTAATTGAAAAAAAATCATCAAAATAAATTACAGACTATTTGTATTAGTTAACCTTTTCTTCTTTCACACCGTTGAGTTGCTGATGCTTTTGGGGGTGTGTACACGATCAAATCTGAACAATTCCTCTTTTTTTCATGGATGAGCCAAAAGGAAATTTGATAGCTGTATTTTGGAATGTATCCATATCGATGCTTTATTTTTTTTAATCTAGACTGATTAATTAATTAATTCTAGACATATATTTCCTACAAATAAGGCATTAGCCATTCTGGCTTTCAGCATGTAGTAGCCCACTTGGTGCTCCCAGTCCAAACTGATTGGACATCTATCGGTGTTAGGGGAGGCAATGAGACAATATCTGATGAATATCCGAATAATTGGGTATTTTTTGTAAGTTTTCTAAGGGTCGACGACATGCGTGCAACTTGGGCAACAAAGTCAGCAAAGCAGGAGAGCTCGCTTACCTGATTGCATATCACATGGAGGGAGTCCAGCTGGGAGGCGCATTGTCGGTAGGGGAGAAAGGAAAGCCCATGAAAGCAGCATTTAGCAAAACAAAACCTAATCAAACACGACGGGAACACTTTTCGTGTTTGTTTTTGTTTTCTACGAGGCGATGAAAGCGAGCACTACTTTCATGCTTGGTGTCACAAAAAAAAAGCTCACAAATAAGGTAGAATCACAAATTTTTAAGAATTGTGTTCAAAACTTCACTTGTGCATTTAAAACAGGGGGGAAAGCGTGACTAATTTGAAATGAAGTACGCAACTGCAGGAGGCATGTGATTAGTCACAATCTAAAAATATAATTGCTTGACAGTCCTCATTTTTCCTCCTTTTTTATTTAAATAAATGAAGAAAAAAAACCTGAGTTTAAAAAAATCCAATTAAGATGCTAAAAGAAGGATTTCGAATATTTTGAGGTCAACTGTAGCCCAGTGCCTGGTTTTTATTTGTCTGCAACAAATGATGAAAATATCATTGATGATGACTCAATAAAGAAGTAAATTAATTCACCCTTAATTCTGTTGCATTCTCAGCTTTACCACTGGATGGAGGTAGTAACTTAAACAGTGCTTCTCCATTATTTTTACTATGTGGAAAACTACAATTTCAGTATTTTCTTTTACATAAATAACTGTATTTTTTTTAAAGTTAAATCTGATGAAGAGGTATCTTGGTTGTTATTTTCATGATTTTTTTTCAAATTTTGAACCACGCTGAATCACATGCATCCCACAGTCAACTTCTGATTAATCGTTTTAATTTCCTATAATAAAATGGTTAGTATATAGGTGAAAAAAACAAAGAAAAATGATGCGTTTCAGTACCCTGGGACGTCTGTATAATGAGGGTCTTGCTGTACTGTCCCACGCCGGTGGCATTGAAGGCCTTCACCCTGGATTTGTACGTACAGTTGTAGTGCAGGCCGTCCACTGTGCAGATGGTCTCCGTCCCCACGTACACTTCCTGTAAGGGGGTTCACACGAGGGCGCTTTAAAGGATGCCGCGCAGTCGATTCGGCCCACATAGTTATTAATAAATACGGCCGTTAGTGAGTCAGGAAGTAAGCGGGATGGTTGGCCAATGTGGAAAATGATGTCAATACGAAACTAAATGGTATATTTAACTCAGTGACAGCAATAGACATCCAATCCGTTTGACGTGGGAGGGATAGCAGTCACTGGTAACTACTGGTATTCCTTCATTTCGCTTATCCTCTCTACTCTGGGCTGCTATCACACACTACTAGTAACAAACTAATTTAAATTCAGAGCAGAACGATGAAAAGATGCCTATAATTGTCAGTTGCACTGAAGGAGTTAAAAATACCCAAATATTAGACAACAAATACAATTTGTATTTTTCTAATGTAAATTAAAATAAAAAATGTTTTGTAAACAACAGTTAAGAAATAGTAATATATATGTGAATTGTTCAATTTAAAACATAATAGGAGGACTGAATATAGCAAACTCTTGAGGACAAAAGATTTTGAAAGATGTTTTTAAATTAAATAAATATGAACAAATATTTAGGTAACGTATTGGAAAAGAAAAATATTTTTTTTAAATACCCATGTCAGTGAAATACCATCTGCTATTAAATTATTGGGAAAACAATATCATCAAAAAAGGAGAAAATCTACAATTAGATGTTAAATAGAAAATATAGAAAACTATTAAATTATTGGGAAAACAATATCATCAAAAAAAGGAGAAAATCTACAATTAGATGTTAAATAGAAAATATAGAAAACTAAAATATATACAACAACTACCATTATGGTTTAGGTATAGTATATGAGTAAAAGTAGGTACTGCTTTTTTAGTTCACATTAGCTCAGCAGTAACACCTTGATTTTGCCTACCCTGAAGTGTCCGCCCTCGCCGTCGTCCAGCTCCAAGATGTACCCGTCGGCGGCAATTGTGGAGAGCGGCGGCTGTTTCCATGACAACGTGGCGCTGTTATTCTCTGTGCAGCATTCTTCGAGCTGCAGCATTGGAGCCGAAGGCACTGAAGATAAGACGGTAACAGTCATTGTTCTCGCTTTGATTTGACATCTAACGCCATCGAGTTCATTTTAAACGCCAAACATCAAGTGCGTGCACATAATTGACCGCACAAAACAACGTGGCAGGCCGGTGTAGCCCCTGGGCCTCTAGTTTGACACCCGTGCAGTAAAGGGAACCCGTGCAGAACAGTTTGAGAACCGCTGTTATTCGGCATCCGGACCAACAGAGGGTGTACCTTTCATCTGCACAAAGTCTAACTGGTGAATGTTCTGCAGGAGGGGCGCGCTGTCAAGCGTCAGGTCAAAGTCGCTGGTCGTCCTCGCCGTCAGCGTCCCTTTGCCCCACTGGCTCTCCGTCATCAGCACCCTCCGGATCAACGCGTCCGAGATCTGACAAACGGCGCGGCGGGAGAGCCTGTCAGAGAGTGGTCGCCGCAGGAAATCTAAGCTCTCACCTGGAGGAAGCCGCTCGGGTCGTTCTCTTTGATCACCTCCAGGCAGTATTCCATCAGGCCCGTCGTCTGCCGCAACTTCACCGTGCAATGTGAGATCTGATCGCGAACCACCTGGAAACAAAATATTTTCCATTTTTGGGCGGGATGCGTTCGGGCACAGGTGATAAACCTGCGGCGCAGGGGCCAGAGACGACCCGTCCTGTGGTTTTGTTAGGCCCGTGAAAGTAAAACATGGGAGTTTTAACAGCATTTCTTTCTTCTGCAAACATTGAGGATGCAAAAGTCAGGGATCTATTTAGTGAAATATAGAAAACAGGTGTTTTCCCTTTTTTATTTAAAAAACAAAACAAAAATAAAAATAAAAAAAGAGAAAATATTTGGAAATATCTTTGTTTTTTACCCATCCTATTCGGCTGCTTAAAAATGGAAAATCTGAGCGTATTTAAAGGCTGAAACAATTTTGAAATGCCAACTTAGAGTATGTAAACATAAATAAAAACTAAAACTAAAAAAGTGATTATTGCACTTAATGAAGTTTTGTTTCTTAGTTTGAAATTGTAAATAAAGAAAAAAAAACTAATAATGAAAACTAACTTTCCAAATGTACTATTTTACCTCTATTTAAAAAAAAACTATACATGAAAAAAGACAATACATATATTATTTACAGTAATACCTTGAGATACGAGCTTAATGAGTTCTGGGACCGAACTCGGATGTCAAATCAAATTTTCCCATATAAAATAACTAAATACAAATGAATCCATTACCACCCTCTGAAAAAAAACACCTTAAAATAGGATATTACAATGGAAAAATGTGTTTTTAATTGTTCTAATACAGTTTTGACCTTCATCACCAATCCAACGCGCATCTCCTAACCATCCGGCGAGGCCAAAAAACTGTCAAAGACAGGCGAATGTTTCACGTCCGGGAATGCGTGAACAGTTTTCACGTTATGCCAGAGGAGGCTTGCTACTGTCCGTAGAGCTTTCTTATGGAAAATAGACTGAAGTGGAACACAAGCACACACACACACACTCAGAATAGAGCTGGACCATTGGGTTGCTAGGTAACAGTAACCCGGTCGTGGCTATGAGGGGGGCCGAGACGAGGCAAAATCCTGCAAAGGAAACATAACCTAAACAAGCGTTGTGGCACACATTCCTCTTATTGCTCTCCTGAGTCTTTTATCATTTGTCGCTGGGCAGAATTCGAGGAAATGGTGATGGGGGTTGGGGTGGTTGATGCCACAGACCCCCCTTATACTCAATGTCAGATTGTCAGATTGAGTGGATCATAATGTAAAATGGCCACTCACTTCAAGTGCATTTCAGTGATCACCAGGCAAAGTCACACAAACAATACAAATAAAGACTTAACTTCACTTTAACTCTTGACAACCGTATGAAGAGGGGACGACGTATCTCCCCTGCCCCTAAAATGAGACAGCGTCTCATTTAAGAACGCTTTGACGAGAGCATAGCAACAAAATAAAGGCATACAAACCATGGCAACTCATAACAATGATCTATCTTGTGCACCCCGAATGCTAAATCAGCACAAATGTCAAAAGTGTATTGTATATATAGAATAAATAAATAAAACAAAATGAATTGTGACTTTTTCGTTGAATTACGACTAAAAAAAACGCCTGACATTTAAAGTCCGTTTAATCAAAATACTCGGGCTCGTGTTGGGTTTTAAAATGTGTGTGCGTTGTAGGACACGGCTTAGGCAATCTGGCTAATCTGGACATTGGCAGATGGGCCGGCCCACTTCCAGACATACAAACGTGCGCGCTCACAAAAGTGTGGATGCTATCGGAGTTGGTGTCGGCCGTACAGCCTTTGGTGTAGTGTATATTGATTTCGTTGCGCTCGTTGACAACACCTACACGCGCCAAACATTGATTCTTGCCGACGTCCAAGCGTGAAATTGGAAACACTAACGTGTGCGCCTCCCACTAAACAAGTTACGAGAGATGTCAGGAAAAAATGTTTGGCAAATCGGCGTCATCGCAATCTGCGTGCAATAATTATGCAGGCTTTCTTTTTCACTGTGTGGCAATAATGAGCCCCATTGACATGAATTTTGGAAGATTGAAACATTTGGATAAAATATTAACTGTACATTACAAAAATTGCGGAAAAAGGAGGAAGAGGAGCTAAACATTTTTTGTAGAGCTAAACATTTTTTGTAACATTAGTAATATTCAAAGAAATCTGAAATTTTAGTGGTAAAATGTCAAATAAAAACTAATGCTAAAGGTTTCCAAATTTCAAAATAATTTAAAATAATAAAGGCTACAACAAATTCTTTAGAAAACAAATCCCTTTGGGAAAAAAATCTGCATAAACTTTAAAAATATTCAACGAATGCATTTTTAAAGAAAGCTAAAATCTTTTACAAGAATACGCAAATATTAAAACTAATTTTAATTTGAAAAAGTACAAATAATAACAAAGAAAATAGTACTGTAAAAAAGAAAATATTCAAAAATAGAAAGTAATTAGGTAAAAATGTTGAAAGCTTCATTTAAAATGATTCAAGAAAGTATAAAATAACACTAATATTTGCCAAATATGTTCTAAATAATACAAAATGTACTAAGCAAATATATTTGGGGAAGAAAAAAATTTCAAATCCCTATCTTTTAGATACAAAATACAATGAGGTATGACAAAAATAAATGAGCACAGCACAAATGTACTGGACACTAGATACAAATAATATTAAGAACTACAAAAATATTCTATGTGAAAAGAAAAATAGGCCAAAAATGAACGGGAAATGTTACATTTCCGTTAGAAGCTGCAAATTCCATGGCTTATTCAAATTTGGTATCTCGACAGATGGCCTGCCGTAACGCCAAGTTTTTTTTGCCCTTCGCTAGCTATGCTGTCCGGGCGCCATTTTTGGCGTGTTCCTGGTAAAATGTTTACCTTGAGTTTGTGTTCGTGCTCCTTGTTGATGCAAGCCAGTAACTGGGCTTTGCGTCGGTTCAGCGCGTCAATCAGGGCGTCGCACTGCGCCACCAGGCACGCTTCGAACTCCACGCCGTTCTCCTGATCCAACCAAAAATAACAGGTTTTGAAAAACTTGACACGAAAACAAGCAACATTTTGCATTTGAACTACAAGTATTGTTCCCTCGATGAGATCAAAACTAAAAAGTTCATAATGAATTATTCGAAAGTATCTATGATAGTGTTACTTGCTCTTTTGAAAGAAAAAATAAACAAGATCAAAAAGTATTTTTTTTTATTTACACATCTGAGAGGTTTATGAAAAGAATTTTGCTGAGCACAGTAAGGTGACAATCAAGTTCTTTTGAACTGTTGATGGAAACCATCCTCATCCAAATTGTGACCACCAACACCAATTTGTGTTTTTGGCTAAAGGCTAGCAAGAGAATATGAACTTTTGTGGAATAAGTCAAGCTCACCAAAGTAATAAATAAGGTTAGGTTAGAACTTTATTTCATCCCGTATTTGGGAAATTTCAAGGTTGCAGTAGCAAGACAGACACAAGACACACAAGACATTGTAGACCTAGGTAAAAAATAAATCATAAAATTTCATTTTGTTTTCAAATTGAGAGTTGAGAGATTATCTAAGACAGGTGTAAGCATTACCTGAATGTGCTGCACGGTGTTTCGGAGCTGCACCAGGAACTCTTTGGCCTCGCCAGCTCGCTCCGACAGCCCGTTTAGCGCCTGTGACAGCTGACCCTGTGTCGAAAAGGCAAAATAAAGACAGCACGTCAGCAAAAGTACTTCTGTTCTCACCACATTATACGACAGTTGTTTCATTCTTTAGTTCTGAAAAAAAATCCTCATTTTGAGCCTCTTAATAGTAAACATTACATATTGTATTATATTGTGTGTATGATTTTCTCTTTTTTTTGGTCAAATTAAAACCAAAAAAATAAAAATAATTCTGTAAATTTTGTTTTTCATTGATTCAAAAAAAAAGTCACTCTTTTACATCAATCTTCGATAGTTTATTTTAATTTAGGTTGATTTTTTTCATATAAAAAATGGAAATTTAAAAAATGCAACATCTGATTTCTGTGGTCCTGAAGGAAAGCAAAAGTAACATATTTGCATAGTATGAAGTCCATTTTTTGTCAGCATATAGTTTTTGCTGTAACCTGATACATTAATGTGACAATTGCTCAACTAATCAGACAAAATAAATCAATAATTAATCAACTATAAACCATTTTTAACTGGTAGGTGGTGACAGTGATCTCCCACCCCAAATGCATTGAAGTCTATCGCATCCAATAAATTAATGTTAGCAATCCATTTTATGATGAAAAAGATGAAATATGACAACTTCGATGGTCACATTTTGAAATGAGCATTTTTTAAATGTACGCATTTAGATGATTGATACTTTGTGTGCTTGACTGTCAAGGAAGATTAAAAAAAAAGTCATGTGACAGGAAATCCAATACAAAAGCAATCGTGTTTGGAAGCTTTTGCGATGGGGGTTGATGGGGATTTTCATGTACGCCATATGTGCAGCGAAGGTTACGTGACCCGGTGGGAAGCATTCAATCCAGCAAGCGGCGACACTCAACTTACATGTTGTCGAAATGCGGTTTGGAAAGGGTCCAATTTTCGCCATTAAATTTGATTTGACTACTTTTTTTAGCAAAAACATTCAGACAGACTGTTTAACAAGATGTTACATCCATAATTCATCATTTGTAGCATCAATAATGAATAACTGTGAAGCTGCCAAATCCCCCAATGAAATCATACTAATAATAGAGTGTAATAATAATAGACAATATGTGACATTGTCAGCTTTCGGGGTGCCATGATTATTCGACTAATTGTGAACAAAACCGTTTTACATTTCATCAACAACTTTTTGATAGTTGATTTATTATTAAGACCTTGTTCATGGTTCTTTTTTGGGGGCTCTTAACAGCTAATATCCCAGCTAATATTATTTAATTAAAACAAAAAAGTAAAAAAAAACAGTAAAAGCTCTTGGATTTTCCATGATTTTTAAAATGATTTTGAAAATTTAATCAACTCTTCTGTTTCTTATTTAGAAAAGCCTAAAGTTTGATGTAAAATAATCTTGAATGCAAAAAAACATCCAAAATTTTTTTAGATATGAAAGCAAATCCATAACCTTCTGTAGATTTCGCCTACAGAGTGAGGTAAAAATTGATTACAGTACTAATCAGAATATCTTGAAAAGGTTCTTGCATTTCTTCAATTGTAGTTGAATCAATAAAATGCCAATAAATTGTAACTGGCTCCGATGTAAGTGAGGCTTCATGTCTGATAAAGTCCACCGAAAACAGTGGACAAAAATGCAACGAATGCCCTCGCTCTCCTTCACGTATCCAGGGCGGGCAGAATGGCAAGCCGACTCCTACGTGACCAAGACGCGGCAGAGGGGAATATTAAAAAGATGGAGAGAGCTTTTTAGTTGCCATGGCGCCGGCCCGAGCAGAAATCACCCGTACAGCCCATGCAAAAAAAGTGCACAGCCCTCTGCAAATGCCAAATCATACCATTTCTAACATTCATTTGAACTTGTATATGGAACAAAATTAAAAAAATAAAATTAAAAGAAAAAGCTGTTTTTTTGTATCCTTGTACTTCATTCATGCAAGGATGCTGGAGCCAAACTCCAGGTGACTTTGGACCGGTGACGACACCCTGAATTGGTTGCCATCCAATTGAAGGGCACAATGAGGCAAAAAAACATTTGCGCTCACAATCATACCTAAGCTTAATTTAAAATGTTCAACATGCCTACCATGCAGTTGTTTGGGAGGAAACCAGGGTACCCAGAGAAAACCCACATGGGTACTGGCAAAACAGCCCTACTGCGCACAGGAACAACCCACCGAGGATTGAACCCTCAATCTCTGAACTGTGAGGCAGACATGCTAACCACTCTCCTACGGTGCTGCATGTTCCTTTGACTCTCTCATTTTTTTATGTCTAAGAAATTCATAATTAAGACCCGTGGTCAATGTCAAGTTTCGTCAGACACATTTTCATACTACATGTTCATAATGTCACCCAAAATATAATCATATCTAGGTGTACTCATTGCTCATTTACTTCCATTGACGTCCAATCCTTCCAAAGGAAAGTTTGCAGGGAATGATCCTGCTTTGAATTGGACGGCCATCGCCGTCAATGGCAGTAAACGACATTGGTTCCCTTGCCTCGCTTCGCCTCACCTTGTGCAGCTTCCACATGGCCCCCAACGCTTTGACTTCGTGCGTCCCGTGCTTGCCCTCCTCCAGGCACTGGTAACACACGGGCGTCTTGCACTGCACGCAGTACATACTCAGGTTCTCCAGCTCGTGTTCCGTGCAGGTGGAGGTCTTGCGGGGGGCGGCGCGGCGCCCGGGCCCGACCCCAACCCGGCCCTGAGCTGGCGGCAGCAGGCGGTGCTTGGCCAAAGGGCCGCGGGGCGGGTGGCATCGCATTCGGCACGGCTCGCAGTAGGAGACGTCGCACTGCTCGCACATGACGGTGGCCTCCCGGGGGCTCCTCTCGCACAGCTGACACTTGAGGGCGGCCGCCCGGCCTTGGCGGTAGCGCTCCACGACCCCCTCCAGCACCCTGTTCCGGGGGAAGCCGCGCAGACCCCGCTCGTCCAGCACCAGGCTGCGGTGGCACTGCGGGCAAGTGATGCACGAGTTACGGGGGATGGGCACCAGGCAGCCGGCTTGCGACGGCGTCGGAGGCTGCAGCTGCTGCTGGTGCTGGTGGTGCTTGGGCTGCGCGGGGGGCATCGGACCCGGGGGGAACACCCGCACCCCGTTGGGGGACTTCTGACACGGGGTGGTGGGCAGGCTGACGAACCCCCCGAACGAGCCGTAGCCGCTGTCCGCCTCGCTGTATAGGCTCATTTTGTCCAGGTCCAGGTAGTCGTAGTCGGACCCGGAGGCTCGGCTGCTCTGCGGGGACTCGGTGTCGGGCGTCTGCACGAGAATGTTGCGAGCGCAAGCCAGGCAGATGTTGTGCGAGCAGGGCAGGATGATGGGCTCGCGGAAGAAGGAGCCGCACACGGGGCACTTGAGCTCTTCCTCCATCTCCTCCATGTCCATGGCTGCGGCCAGAAGCGGGCGCCTCGAGTCGCACCCGGTCGCCGACAGTCGAGGAATGAACGGCAAGCGCAGCGGACTCGAGGGGATTCGAGGGGGAGGGGCCTCGATGGCTGTACGCCAATTGGCGAGCGGCACACGATCAGCTCGGCTTCTGATTGGACCCCCCGCTGGACCAACGTTTACAGCCAATAACAACTTTATAGAAAATCACATTTCTGGTCAAATTGAATTGGAATCCTTGGACTCTTTTATAAATGTCCCTCTTCTTCTTTATTTGGGGTAATTCTGCAACACTGTTGATTTCCGTTGACTTCCTGTTGATTCTGGGACATTTCTACTATAGATATTTTATATATGTATACATCTTTAGGGCGGCCCGGCGGATGTGTGGTTAGCAAGTCGGCCTCACAGTTCTGGACTCGACGGTTCGATCCCAGGTCGGTCCTCCCGTATGGAGTTTGCACTACTCCCCGGGCTTGCGTGGGTTTTGTCCGGGTACTCCAATTTCATCCCACATTCCAAAAACATGGATGGTAGGCTGGTTGAACATTAAAAAGTAAATTGCCTCAAAGTATGAGTGTGAGTGTGATTGGTTGTCCATCTCCTCGTGCCCTACGATTGGCTGGCCACCAATTCAGGATGGATTGGACGTCTATCAACGTCAGTGTATGCTAGTGAGTTGAGAACTTGATTGTATAATGATAGAATGAAGGAGAAACCCTGAATGAGTTTTTTAGTCAAAACTTCAGTAGTCAAACTTGTGGGTGTCTTTTTGCAAACAGACAACAAATGGCGGTTGATCCTTGAAACAATATTTGCTCGGATTTCCGTGTAAATTCGCACCAAATGTTGCCGTCGTTTATTTTTGGAACATCACGCTTGTTGATGCCTGCATCCTAATGACATGCGTGTACTTGTGCTTTTCAAGTGAGGTTAACCACCTTTTCCTATTTATCATCATTTTTTTTGAAGTTTTGTTTTAGAATTGTCATCTTATATTTGTGTATTTTTTAAATAAATATATCTGAATTATTTCATATACTTGAGTTGTGTAATATTTTTATAATTTCTTTTAATATTGTGATGATTTCTCTGAAATATTTCTGTTTTGACCAAACCTTTGTATTTTTAGAATGAATGTTTTTATGTATTTTATCTTTTTCTAATTGCACGTGTGGAATTTTTTTGTGTATGCTTTTTTTCTTTCAAGGATTTGTGGATTTTGTGAATTCAAGTTTACTTTTGTGGCTAATGTGAGCGTTTTTAAATTTAGTGTTATTCTCTTCTTTTCTCTTTAAAATTGTGAAATGAACTGATTTGAAACTCATTTGAATCACGAAAAAATAAGGTATTTTAAGCGTTAAAACAGAAAAAAAGAGTTAAAGATGAAGAACAACAAGCATACCGGCACCAAAGAACTGAACAGCAGCTGTTGGAGGATCTTGGTCAACATCTGGAGCCATCAGTGGGGCTTCTAATTACTTGGGAGACTTCATCATCTGGCCTCGTTCGTGTTTCCCTCAGTGGCACTGCACAAATGTATAAACAAATGTTTAAAATGATGAAAAAGAAACAAATACTAATTGACAAAAAGCCTTGTAAACAAATCTGGGTGCCCTTTTATGTTCAGCTACTGCGTCAACCCAAACTACGCAAAATACAGTACAGTTTTAACACTGTGTTGTTACGTAATAAGAAGAGGATGTGTGACGTGCTTAAAATGTCGAGCCATCTGGAAACTGTGGATGCAGTTGAGTTGGTAGTACTTGCTAAAAAATGCTAAATGATTGCTTGAAACTGAAGACGTGACACTGGCACAGCAAAATAAGTCGCCAAGTGACTATGTTGTGGTAATTAAGAAAAAACACATGGCTTCTACATACATGTATTTGCATTTATCAAAAAAATGTGAGGTGCCAATCATTTTATATACTGTATACATACTTTTTTCCATTTAAAAATGTTTATCCTCACATGGGTCGCTGGAGCCTATCCCAGCTAAGGCGAGAGACACCCTGAATTGGTGGCCAGCCAATCACAGGGCACGAGGAGATTGACAACCATACACACTCACACTCATACCTAGGGGCAATTTAGAAGGTTCACCCAGCCTACATACATATTTTGGGGATGTGGGAGGAAACCGGAGTACCCGAAGAAAACCCACGCAAGAACATGCAAACTCCACACAGGAAGGCTCGAACACAACGGGGACTGAAACCTCGATCTCACAACTGTGCGACCAACATGCTAACCACTTGTCCATCCAATAAAATTTATCAATAATGCATTTATAAGAAATAAAAACAAATACACTTATGGCTGCCCACTAACACTCTAAAGTTATATTGTTGTTGTTTTCATGCAATTACATATTTAACCTGATGCCTGGCACTGAGAGTGATAGATGTAAAATGAATTGAAATTGGGAAGACGTCATTTTTTATTTGTTTTAAATCATGTTCACGTACGTTGCATCTTTTTCTAGCATGCAAGACAGCATTACTGTTTTATGTAAATTGCTCACAATGGGAAATGTTGGAGAAGGCACCAAATCTGAAGTGAGTCACTGAAACGCTGGTGTCGGAAGCGTGGGAGCTAGCATTTAACAGCGCTGTAGTGTTTATGCACACACTCGCCTCAGAACATGATGTATCTATAGATGGACTATACTGCCTATTTCTACACAAAAGATAGACAGGTCAGACATTTTCAGACTTTCAAAGGGGGGATATTTTTAAATGTTTGCAAAATGATATAATAATTGCTTGAGAATGATAGAAATGTGTTTTTATATTTAAAAGTAAAAAAATATACATATATAATATCCATTTACAAAAGAGAATACTAACAGGTGTTTTCCATTTTTTTTCATATTGAACAATCAGAATAAATAGAAAAGATGAAAAATAAATAAGAATATTTGCAAGTAGTTAAGTGTTTGTTTATTTGAAAAATGTCAACTGATTAAAAATCAATGGTGGAAAACTGAAAACCAATACAAAGATTTCATTTTTTATAAAGAGAATAACCGTATTTTCTGGAGTATAAATTGCAATTTTTTCAAAGTTTGGCCAGGCCTGCGACTTATGTTTTTTTTTCTCCGACCACAAAAACCCTGTTTTTTATGCTATAGTTATCCCAAAAATATTTAATTGTTACATTACCAGGTAGCCTGTTGTTCTCCATTTAACAAATTTCACTTCAATACAACATCTCTGCTGATTCTGGACACCGAGAATCTAGGGTTCTTTTACCAGGGCTCTTTTATCACTCCCACGGGTGTTGCCACTGCTTCAGTTTGAGGGTGGGGGGTTAGTCAATAAGTAAAGCAATCAGTGGTTACCAAGTCAACCTTTGTCCTTCAGTGAATGCTCACGGAGGCTTGGGGGATGGCGAGAGAGGGCCATATCGAATTTTGGTAAAAGACTATACATATAGCCCCTTTCAGTCATGCCCTAAAGTCCTCTAATGAGACGGTGGTGTAAGTGGTCTACATGTGAACAGAATCAGCCTGTTCACTTTACTCTGAGTGCTTGGACACTCAGTCTGCCCAATCGCATCCCTATCTAACCTATCTTCCTTTTTTCTACAAATGGTGTATGTACCTTGGAAAGATTATTGATACGGCACTTATAACTAGGTGGCATACTGTATTTACGCGATCTGGACAGAGGAAGAGGGTGTGTAGACTTTTTTTATAGGTAGGGTGTCAAATTAAAATTATGGAAGGGTTGATTGAAATAATCTGAGTCGGATCAGGGATTCCCTAAAAAACGGACTTGGTTTCTTCAACATGTTGGTAAAAACTAAAATTAACATTAGTTTGAAGTTTGCTAGGCTTTAAGAGATTATAAAGGCAGTTCACCCAGAAGAAAAATCTCCACTGTAAAAGATACGCCAACCAAAATTGATAAATTCTTCTTCTTCAATGATTGTATTTTTAATGAATTATTTATATTATCTATTGCCCAAGGCAAAATATGTGCGGACCATATTTTTTTGAATTATTTTATTTTTAATTAATAAATTCATCAATCAATTTATACCTATTTTTTTTAAATAATATCTTGTTATATAGTCCTCAAGGCAAAATATGTGGTGGTCAGTGTCATTCCACACTTTTATGTCAAATAAGGCCGCAAAAGATGTATATATTTTTGTTCCCTATTTTAATAATCATTATTTAGTCTTCATGGGTAGATTGATTTGGCATAAGACCAGAAAAATTGGGCTGTCACGGGCAAATTTCCATAAAAATAACTTTAATATTGCTACCTTACAACAACACAGCAGCCAAATGTCTCCAAGAAAGCCAACGTGTTCATTTTGTTTCTCCCTCGACCCCCCCAGGAGGACCCCCTCCCGCCTAATGGAGTCAGCTCTTATTACTGTAGGCTGCAGGGAAGCACTCCTTTTGTGGGGCCTCGTGAAAACAGAACAGGTGTGGAGAAATGGAGGACAATGAAAGATTCTTTTACATTGTCGTCCCTCCTTGGGGAAAAGAAGCCTAATAATACCAAAGAAAAGTTGTTAGCCAGGGAAAGTTCAGCCAGCCATATTCTAGTTATATTATTTATTGGTGTCATAGCTAATTTTTGCTAGATATACGGAAGGCTAATAAAATTATGGACACTGAGTGAATTTTTGGATAGTCGATTATTAATCACCAGTTATTTTTTGCGATCAGTCGACTAATAAATCACATTATTTGTTTGTTATGCATGTTATACTACTCTCATCTTAAGATTCTTTTAAATGAATGCCTTTTTTCCTGCTGCTTTTTGTTTCTCTGCATTCCCCAAGTGTGTCATCACGTGAGTCCTTTTTCAGCAGCAGTGCAAAATCATCAAGTCATTTTGGATCATTAAAAAAGCCCATTAGCCTATTAATTGCAGCGCAAAATCCCTGCGGAGGCTGCGATGCACGAGACATGGAGAGCGACTCGGCACATGCACTAAGGCCTTTGCCCGCTCACATGTTTCCCTCTCGCTACTTTGGCCGCCCACACACCGTGCGCTTGTCTGAAAATTGGCATGCTCGGTCTTCGAGTTGCTGACATTTCCGGTGTAAAAATTGTGTCAAATGCAAACCAGCTCGACACAATTGAATTCCAGTCACTCACGTTCCATCAGAGGCAATGTTTTATGTTTTTTTTTGCTTGGTAATACATAATGTAAAAACACACCTTGGGATAATCACAACATGAATATCATTAGTTGAATGTCATCTTCAATTTTTAGCTTGAGGATGCAATTTAAAAGCAAATAGACATTGGCAGGGATCCAGACTTTTTATTTTTCTATTTTATAAAAAATATATATGTACGATTTATACTTTTTTATTTTATTTTTTTATATTTTATATTATGTTGTATATTTTTGGTATATTTTATATTATATTATATATTTTATATATATATTTTTTTTTTATATTTTATATTATATTATTTATTTTTTATATTTATTTTTAAATTTTATTTTATTTATACTACACTATTAGAGATGGAAAGATACAGATAGAGTTAGTGGCCCTTGATTCACTATTGAAGACAGCAGGAATTTAATTATTTTTCTATTTTAGCCTGAAAAACAAAGTCAAAGTTGACCGGCCACACAAAATGATCTAGTGTGCCGAATTGGGCCCCCCGAGTTGCAAGTTGGACACCTGTGTGAAAGATTCTTCTAAAAATGAACTATTTTTATATTGACCATGCAATAATTTTGACATATTACAACTTTCAACACTAAAACTAAGGAAACACACCAACAACCGTCAGACTGTTTATTGCTGTCAGTGAATATGTTAAAATGGATTATAAATAAGGGTCACCTAAGGGAAACGGATACAGATGGAGCTTAATAAATAATGTATGAGTTCATGACAGGATGGAGCAGAAGAAAGTTGAAAAGTCAGAGGAACTTTAGACCTGCAAAGTCAAAAGTACAAGGAAAATGTTTACCTATTTCTCTGGGCTGGAAAACAGTTCGTGGTGCCCATAATCAGATGGGATAGGCTCCAGCACCCTCACGACAATCCTGAGGGTAGGCGGTACAGATGATGGATGAGGAAATTAATTTCAACCACAAAACTTATCTTCTCCTTCAGTAATACAGCAAATTAAAGAAATGAACTCTAATAGATATTTCACGTCACGAGAACAATGTCGCCACCTGCTGGTAAAACGTTGTCACTGTTCAGTAGACGAAATGTAATAAGAAATTAATTAGATAAAATGTAAATAATATACTGTATATGTATTATGTGTGTAACTAAAATTATTTTTGAAGTTACAGTTAAGTTTAAATGAGGAACTACTGTATAGTTTTGAAATGTAAATAATAGCAATGATGCGTTCAAGTTGTACCGGAGAAACGAGAATAAAGAGGTATAACTTCCCAAAATTAAAGCAATTGAAAGATAATGCGGACTAAAACTTTTCAATATGAAACAAAAACAAACCTGTCACGTGCGATTTTGCTACGGCCCTTTGAACATCGTACTTTATCCGTCGTAATGTCCGCTTTGACAACTTGTCGCTGGTAAACTGAAAACAAGCGACACATGTATGACTAACGTGGCACAACCGCCACTAATGGCGAAATAAAGCCTATTAACGTTACGTCTTATATGTTAGAAGGTTTTCGTGGTCTTTTTTGAGTTAACGAACCCAAGCGTAACCAGAACACTAAGAAAAGTATTTTGTCTGCAAACGCATCATTACGGTAGCCCATTTTAGTTAGCCATCTAGCGGGCAAAAGCGCTAGCATGTCTCCCTCGAGTCCGTGTCATCTAGAGACTTCGCTGATATGGTATCTCCTTTTTACCGTGTGCCTCGTGTCCTTACCGGGTACCGGAGCCAAGCAGGACGGCCTCCGGATTGTCACTGACAGCAACTGGGAGGACATCCTGACCGGAGAGTGGATGATTGAATTGTCAGTACATTAGCTTAGCTAGCTAGCCGCATGCAAGGGAAACGGGAAGGGCGTTTTTTTGTCTAACTTTGTCATATCAAGGCACAATTTATTTTTCAAATTAATCTCACCACTCCTAAAGTAACGTTATGAAATAATGTAATGAAGTTGTTTATGTGGTTGTCTTACTGCGCGATGTTATCTTCGCCACTACTCCGGTCTTCACGTGTACTAACTAGCAGTAAATGTGTTAGGATTCAATGTTATGGAATAGTGTTATGTGTCAGATTCCCGCGTCTGTAATTTATTAGATTAATTGGAAGTCTGTCGTCAACAGCAGGCAATGAGTAAATACTAAATATTTTTCCATGTATTCATTTTCCATTTTAAACCTAGTTTCTTTTTTTATACATTTTAATAAATTAAAAAACAATACATTTTAATTTTTATAAATTGCTTTAATAAAAAAAGATTAATAAAAAATGTCGAATTGATTACTCTATTATATTTATTATTACCCTCAAATTTATGGTCGATAATTATATGACAAATATATGTCCATTCCACGTCTTTATAAAGCTTCCTGAAAATAGTCACTTGCCACTGACGACGATAGACATCCAATTCATTTGAACTGCCTTACAATGTAAATGGATTGGACGTCTATTGCCATCAAATAATACTGAACAAGTATATCATAAAATATTGCGCTTTATTGCCACATTCCTTCAGCTACGCACCCTGGTGTCCAGCCTGCCAGCAGCTACAATCAGTCTGGAAAGAGTTTGCAGAATGGGGGGATGACATGGAGGTCAGCATCGCAAAGGTGGACGTGACAGAGCAACCAGGTAGAGAGCCCAACACAAAAAATAAATAAAAAAACATTGTGCTTCTTGACATCCTGTCCTTCTCACTTGAAAGGTCTCAGCGGGAGATTCGTCATTACTTCGCTGCCGACCATTTACCAGTAAGTTCTCTCCGAAATCCTGTCTTTTTACAGTTTTGTTGCATTGATATACATTTCAATACAGACACACATGAAGAGAGCTAAGTGGAATAAAAGATAAATTAATATTTATGAACTAGAGTAGCATTCTCAGAGAGCAGATTGCCTAAACAGCCAAATTCAAAGCATGACCATCTTTCTGACCTCTGTGACCTTTGACCTTACTACCCTAAAATTTAGCCACCTCTTGGGTTTCACGTTAAAGACTACAAATTTGACAGACAGACATGAAGTCAAATGCCTAACCTCACCTATTACCATCTATTTGCAGAGATAATGAATGTTTAAAAAATATTTGCAATGAATACAAACAGAATTACACTCTTGTAAAATTGATCCCCCCCCTACCCCCTCATATTTCACTGCCATCTCTCCCTGTCAAAATGGATTGGACAATTAGCACCCCCAATAGAAGCCAATACGTGCCACACTGAATTCTGAATGAAAACGTAGCCTGTTTCCCTTTTCTTGTGACGCAGTTGCAAAGACGGCGTGTTCCGCAAGTACCAAGGCGCCCGCACAAAGGATGAGTTCCTCAGCTTCGTGAGCGAGAAAAAGTGGGGTACGGTGGAGCCGGTCTCCTCATGGTTCGCACCCTCATCTTTCATGTGAGTCCAAAGCGTGTGTTTTGAAGTGTCGGCATTTCTAAACTAGCCTCCTCTTCATGATGTGACGTCATCTTTTGCAGAATGAACTCCATGTCGGCTCTCTTCAAACTCTCTATGTTCATAAGAGTAAGTTTGTTTAGATCTATTGAAAGTACTCTGAAAAGCAGTGTAGTAAGACAATGGGAAAATGCAACAGCTTCGTGTTGCATTACGTGGAGCGGCAGATCAGTCTTTCTAGTGGTTTTTTGTTACCGGTCTGACCTTTGACTTCCTTTTGGTGCCTTTTTTATGTATAGATGGGATCCTCTTACTTTTGGGTCCATCATCATTTGTTCAATTTTAGACTGGAGCTGCCACAAACCATCATTTTATGCGCTAAGTCAACAAGTCGATTAATATATAAATTATGTTATTTACGGTTGTGTGACTACGGGTGTCCAATTTTGTATGTGCTTTGGAACCCCAAAAAATAGGAGCTGACAAAAGTTGGACTTTGACTATCATCATTTTCCAAAGCAAAAGGGGTTGTTTGTGTATTTTGATTCATTTATATCAAATTTGGCAAAACCCTGCCTCAAAAACATGTGCTTTTTTTTACCCCCAGCGTTGCCATAACTACATGACGGAGAAAATGGGCCTTCCCGTGTGGGGCTCGTACGTCATCTTCGGCTTGGTCACGCTTTTCTCTGGCCTCGCGCTCGGACTGGTGAGCCAAATCCAAACTTTTCCTCCATCGTTTGCAAAAACACAGCTCCACTAATCGGCTTTGTTCTTTCAGCTGCTGGTGTTCATCGCTGACTTTGTCTTCCCGTCGCGGCGGTTGTCCTCACCGGACTACTACCAGAGTAAGTTATTACCGTATTTTTACACTGGAGTGAGTATAAGTCGCATTTTTGGCAAGGGAACCTTTCTTTTAAAAATCAGAAATCAAAAACAAACATACCTTATTGTAAGAATAGTAAAATGTAGTACCACAGGGTAAATAGGCATCTGTTAAACTAACAGTTTTTCAGATAATTGTAGCTTAAAACAACAACATAACAGGCTTTTGTTGTTCAGAGAGAAAATAAAACATATAAAATGCACTTGAGTATTAAACGCAGGCTTAGACAAACTATATTTAAAAAGTGCGACTTATAGTCCGGGAAATACGGTATGTTTTTAAAGTCCGTGTAGATGAGAATGGCAGCCGAAAAAATAAGGATATGCATTCGGTCATATTTTTAAAGCTAACATTGTGTCCTATAACGTGACGTACAGCAAAACAATCGGCGGCGGAGGCCTGGCTCCTCCAACAGCGGCAAGACGAAGAAGAGGACGAGGCCGATGGCGAGGAGGAAGATGACGAAGAGGACGAGGAGGACGGGGATGGGGACGGGGCGTGGAGGACGCAACGGCGGCCACGCGGGGCCTCCCTCGAGGGCCGGCCGGAGGCCAAAGGACAGACGGTGAGGAAGAGGGCGGTGCCCGGATGCAAAGAAGATGACGACGACGAAGAGGAAGACACTTAAAGCCACGGCGCGGGCTGTCACGTCATCTCTCGTCGGGTGGGAGGGGTCAACGCGAGAAGGGCCTCCTCTTTGGGCGCCATGGCGGGTCAACGGGGGAACTAAATTTGAGCATCAGAAGGTTTGTGGAGTGTTCCTTTTTCAACTATGCATCCTTTCTTTATTTTTCTTTTTTTTAAAGCTTTTAATGTTCATAAATCATGTCCCGGCGTTGGCATATTTAGGCACACAAATGCAGCATTTTTCAACCTGGCAACAATGAGGCTTGTCCACGTCCAGTCACTTTCCAAGCCACCATCTTTTCCCAAAACATTTACGCACACAAGCATCCATTTTTAGTTTTGATTATGCGAACTTATCCCTTAACCCTTTATAAGGTACGCGTTAAACTCATTGACCGCCATTGATGGTGCAAGAAAAAAAATCAGATATCAAAATGCCGCCTGCATTAAAACTGCTGTCCATATACGTGGACATGACATTTTGAGCCATGTAATAAACTTAATGTTAATATTGTGGCGAACATGATCTCAACAGTGCTGTCCTTGCTAGGCTATTTTTTTTAATCACCAAAAACAGTCATTTATGCATTTTTCTAAAATCTCACGGCACAAAACTCATTTACTCACACATTTACTGGCAACCACTATATAAAGGTTCATTATACTACTTTCTTCTCCCTTGCGGAAGACCGTCTAGTTGTTTCAATTGCAGTTAATTCAAATAACTGCATTACTGTACTGAAGGGTACAAAACTGTTTACACGCAAAGTAGGATTAGAATCACAGCCAATGTCACTCCAGATTTGCAATCCATTCTACTGTAAACATTCAGATCTTGTCACTGTTTTTTTTTCTTTTTTTACACTGGAACCTCTAACATTTTACCAGTTTAACCCACATTCTTGGACTGTATTTTTTGTGTCACAGCAAAAAAAGGGAAATACAATTTGTTGTCAGAAAGAAGGGTTTCCCCCAGAAAATTAGCAAAGTGGTAGAGAAGCTTATTAATGCCCCAGCACCTTGTGTTTTTTTATTATTATTATGTGTTATCCCAAGACATTTCTTAATCAAACTTGAAGGTAGAGACAAAAAAAAACGCAGGTAGGAAATACAATTTTATTTCAAATTCAATGCAATGGCAAAGCTGGGACAGTTTGGGCCATACGATGATGCCATCGTGCTTGCAATCCTGTCTAGCGCTATTTTAGCCTAGCCCCCCAAAAAACCTGATGGCCCACCAGGCTAATAAAAAATATGTCATTAATCGATGTTTTTGGTTTAAGACAAATTTGATCCTTTGTCATAACCAAATTGTAGGAGCAGAGTGCGTGTTTATAGAATTGTTTGACATTTTCAATGTCTTGTTTTACGCTTAACTTTTTTAATCTTGGTGGTGGTTTTTTTAATTCATTGGACACACCACTATTTAAAAACTGTAGCATTTACCGCTTGTTTGTCTGGATATTTTCTTCAAATAAATCTTAATTATCTTTCAAACCAAGACTGTTTTGGTCATATTTTTTTAAAGGAAGTTGGTAGTTTCAAATATAGTCTGAATGCTGATTACTAGTATATTGAGCTACATTACATTTCTAACCAGTAGGTGTCACTGTAGTGATGACATTTTTTCCCCCTGTCAATGCGACGGTGTTTTTCCATCAATAATTGTTGTCATGACATTTATAAAGGTTTTTATGATTATTATTAATTCAAATGACAGAAATGATATTGACCAATCGTGCACTTCATTAGGCATGATGTATGTATCTTAAACATTCTCTTATTTGTGTGTATGAATTCTGAAAAAGGGAAAAGTAAACATTCAGTTTTTTATAACAAATATGAAAACAAAAATGAAGCAATAAACCAAATTCTTTTTTCAATTCAAATAAATAATGATAATAGCGAAAATCACTTAATGGCTACCAATGAGTTCATGTTTTTTACTTAAAAATATAAAATAAAATTGGATTTTTTTGCCCTAAGGTTGCTTTGCATTTTTATTTTAATGCAATTTAAAAATAACAAAAAGGACAAAAGCATTCACTTTGAACATTTGACTTTTTAATGTAGCAACTTCAAAAATATAGTTTTTCCAAGAAAGAAAATGCAAACTCATCCTTTAAACATCTGAATGCTTATATAATTTAAAAAGGAAAAACAGTAAATCTTTTCTGATTTTTGCAATATAAACAGTAAAAGGTGAGATTCACGCACTGAACAGTCAACTATCGCAAAAAGCATCAGCGTGTTGTCGACTATCAACAATCGTTTGTGTCCGTCCTGGTCTGCCCTGATAATCATTTGTACATATTCCACGCTGAGTTTGACTTTCAAACTGAGGTCAGACAGTCAGCCCCACTTTTAAAATCTTCCCACTATAGCCTCAGTTGTAGAACAGCTTTTTTTTTCTCCCCAGGGAGGCATTTAAATGGAACCAAGTTGCATTGTTTGGATTTCACGCTCGACATGCCGACACATTCCCAAATGTAAGCTTGGGTTCATCCCGCTGAATGGAGGGCAGGCCCCAACGTGTGCGCCAGCACAACCATGGTCACACTTGGCTGCTTTTATTCTCGCATGCCAACAAAGCATGAGAGCCAAAATGGTGGCGCGTCCGCGCAAAATGACAGATTAAATTTTAGTCTGTCTTCACGGCTCTTGAGGCTGTTTTGGCTCGGCTTCAGCTGAGCACAAGACGCATTCTCTTGCCATCAAACGTTCTCTATTGAAAACATGTCGAGAAATGATTCATGTCTCTTCCGATACAAGACCCCAATTTTCAAATGTATGTTCTCGTTCATGTATTTGGTCGTAAACTTCACACACGGTTTTCCTTCCCTCAAAAGTCATGTTAACCAAGTGGCATATGTAACGCAGATGTCTCAGACGCCAGAACGACTGTATTGTGCAAAAATTAAAGAATGACAAGTTATAGCTTTAGAAGTCTTTAATTATCTCTGCCAATTTGGGGTGACACAATAAATCGACTAATGGACAACTAGTTGATGATTTAATGGATTGACAAACTATTTTGGTGTTTGATGGATACTAAAAATTCTCCAAATATGTATGATTTTTCAAAAAAGTCAAATATCCTCTATTTTTAGTCATTAAAAATATATAAAATTTTGCCTATGCTGACAAATTCAAAACATGTTTGCGTGACTAGTCTTCTTTTGCCCCCAATTTTTTAAAAGTAATTTAAAAAAAGGCAAATATCCTCTTTATTTTTAGAAAAACTATTTATTTCGGCCTAAGCAGACAAATTCAAAGCACCACCCCATTTGTTCATGTGACCACTCTACTTTTCCCCCACATTTTTAAAAGTAATAAAAAAGCCAAATATTCTCTTTACTTTTATTTATTGAAAATATATTTATTTCTGCATAAGCAGACAAATTCAAAGCATCGCCCCATTTGTTCGTGTGACCACACTAATTTTGCCCCAATTTTTTTGAAAATTAGAAAAGGCAAATATCCTCTTCATTTTTATTTATTAAAAATATATTTATGTATTGATTCATGCCTAAGCAGACAAATTCAAAGCGTCGCCCCATTTGTTCATGTGACCACTCTACTTTTCACCCACATTTTTCAAAATTAATTAAAAAAGCCAAATATTCTCTTTACTTTTATTTATTGAAAATATATTTATTTCTGCCTAAGCAGACAAATTTGAAGCCCCACCCCATTTGTTAGTGTGACCACACTACTTTTGCCCCATTTTTTTTTGAAAATTAGAAAAGGCAAATATCCTCTTTATTTTTATTTATTAAAAAATATACGTATTCATGTGTTTATTTATGCCTAAGCAGACACAATCAAAGCATCACCATACTTGTTAGTGTGACCACTCCACTTTTGTCCCAAAATGTCATTACTCTTCACCCGGCAAATTTAAGTCAAATAGGGCTAATGCCAAATTCCTTTTGAATTCATTACCTCGAAATTTATCATCTTTTCCATTTCAGATTGCAAATACCCCCATTATTCGTTCTTCAGTTAGCAAGAACACAAAACGGTCTAGTTGCAATCTTTTGGTTGGATGAAATAACAGTGTTTGAGGTTTGCTTGATTATGTCTGGAATTCTATGGCCTGTAGTTCCTTCCCAGAGGAGGAAGAGGGTGGATCCACTTGTGGTGACTGCGTCAAACCTCCATCTTGGGATCTCCAAGAAGGAAAAGCTCCTATCCTTCAGGGGAAAAAAACCCCACTTACATCAACATGTGAAAAACACAAGCCTTAAAAACCATAATTTTTCTCAGATGTATCAGTGATTCTGTGGAATGTGCTAATCTGTTGTTTGGTGGAAACTGACAAGAGCCTTGGAGACACTTAATCCTTGTCCAAACGTCCCAGAGTACAAGTTTTAAGTTACAACATAAACTTGTTTACCTGGCGGATTTTTTTTTCAAAATTCAAAACAGAGCTCAGAGTTCACAATCCGGTGAAATGTCCAAGTTCTTGTTTTCAGTATTGAGTCTATTCTTTTCTATTAGACCAAAATGATATGTTAACCTTTTGTAGGGCCCTTATTTAATTCATCGGCTACCTTTGACTACCGGTGATCTACCGGTAGATCGCCAAGGAACTATTGGTCGATCAATAACATTTTGATTCCTCCCCTCTGTCCATTTCCTTGGCTAGGCTCTTATGAATTTGGCATGTCCGCAGTAAACTTTAGCGTGAATCCAGATTGGATTTTCACCCTTGAAACTCCTTGAAAAGCAAATCTTGGATTAAAAATGTTTGAAGACCCCCACAGTAAATCATGTATGATACCTTTCCACAAATCTGGTATGTCAGAAGTGCAATCATTGGATTCCAGTCAGGTGCTTCTTGTTTCAGCACAACCCCCGTTTGGTTAAAGCACAGGTGTCAAAGTGGCGGCCCGGGGGCCAAATCTGGCCCGCCGCATCATATTGTGTGGCCCGGGAAAATAAATCATGAGTGGTGACTTTCTGTTTTAGGTTCAAATTGAAATGATAGATATAGATGTACATTATATTTCCTGATTTTCCCCCTTTTAAATCAATAATTGCATTTTTAATCTATTTTTTTCTGTGTTTTTAGTTCAAAAATAATTTTGTAAAATCTAATAATATATAAAAATATTTTCTGTTTTCCACTTCAATATGGAACATAAAGAAAAATTTGGTTTCCTTTTGCAATGAAAAACAAATGATTAAATAAATGATTTTCCCTTACTAAGAAAAAAAAGCTCAAATAAACATTGTTTTAGATCTATTAAAAAACGGAATATTCAGGACTTTTGATCCAGTTCTTTTAACACATTTATTTAAAAAAAAAATCTAAATATTAAATCTAAAATGGTCAGGCCCACATGAAATCGAGTTGACGTTAACGCGGCCCGCGAACCAACCCAGTCTGACACCCTTGGGTTAAAGTGTCTGTGGAACTAAAAGCTGCACCCACCCGCAGCGCCCCTCCAGGACCACTTTGCCCCCCCTGAATTCCAACCCTAACAACAAAGTAGATCGTTGAAAAGTAGACCTTGGAGCAAAAAAGTGTGAGGGTCACCCTACCTGAAATGAGTTCACATGCACCTTAGTTGACCCTGAGGAGTGAGTCAAAGAAAGATCAAAAAACCTTAGAGTTAGTCCCCTGTTAAAGATGTCATCAGTGATGTTTGATGAGGATTTTTACGTCATCCAAGCCGGCCCCTCTCTTCAAAGAACACCTCATTCACAAAGGTGACATCACTGTGTTTCGAGAGCTGGTCGTAGCACCCTTTTGAAAATGAGCGTCAGACCTTCTGGAATAGAAACCGTGGAAGATTTTGTTCTCAAAACACATCCAGGACGTGAGTGTTTGCAAAAATGCCTGGCAAAGGGAAGGGAAAGGGCAAGGGGAAGGGGAAGGGCAAAGTCAAGGCGCCCGAAGTGGACGAAAACACGCCGCTGAGCGAGCTGACGGAGCAACAGCTGGCGGAACGCGTGGCCAAGATTACGGAAGAGCTGCGACGCATCCTGGAGGAGAAGAAGAACTTCCAACTCATGAGGGACCAGGTCAAGGCCTTCTGGGAGATCTCCAAACAGAAGCTGCAAGACGTGAAAGATAAGCTACGCGAGGGCGGCATCGCGCGCGACGAGGCCAAGATGCGCCACCGCATGAAGGTGGCCCAGTACCAGCAAAAAGTCCGGCACTTGGAGTCGGAGTGCCACAGCAACGTGTCGCAACTGAAGCTGGAGAAGACCAGCTTCTCCACCGTCAACGACAACAAGCGTTTCGAGATGGAGCAAGGGGCCCTGAACGAGATCCGCCGGCTGCAGGTGGACCTGAGCGAGAAGGAGCTGTACAGCCAGAACCACATCGCGCAGCTGAAGTTTGAGCAGGCCTCCGAGATGGTGGACATCATCGTCCCGCACGACTGGAGGACGGTGGAGCTGGAGGCCAAGCACAACGCCAAGATCCTGCCCATGATCGAGGCCTCGGAGATGAAGCTGGAGGCCGAGATCAACATCCTGGACACCCAGATGCAAATCCGCCTGGAGACGCTAAAAAAGGAGCACGACGGAGCCTTCCGCCTGGCCTTGAAGCGGAGCTGGGAGTTCTACCAAGCCCACATGGAGGAGATCTCGCTCCTGGAGAAGCAGCTCACCACGCTCATGTGCCAGGGGGTGGTGCGGCAGCTGTCGTCCATCCAGAAGCAGCCGTCGTGCCCGCGGAAGAGCCTCCAGCTGGACAAGATGAACCTGCAGGAGCTCCACTGCCAGCTGGAGAAACACAACCAGGACAGGGCGCAGCGCGAGGCCAGCGACGCTCGCCTGGGGGCCCTGGATGAGGAGCTGGAAGATTTGTCCATCGACCACAGCGTCCTGGTGCGCAACCTGGAGAAGAAGGAGTTGGAGCACCAAGCTCTGCTCAAGAAGCAGGCGGCGGGACTCCTGGAGGCCCAGAACCGCCTCGGACTGCAGACGAGCCAGCTCAAGCTCAAGCTGCAAGTGGCCTCGGAAACTCTGGAGAAGCTGGAGAAGAGCCTCAGCGAGTAACCCTGGCCGCGGGAAACTGGAACTGGAACTGGAACTGGGGACCTGGGGGGATCAGGTTTAGGATACTGGTCGAGATCTCTTGACCAATACAGATAGTATCACTTTTTGTACCTACTTACTTATGTGACTATGTGACCACTTAACTATGTGCTTATCTATGTTGACCTCTACTTATTTATTAAGTATGTTGACTACGTATTGATTTATTTATTGTTATTATTTATTGATTATTTATTTATCAGTTTCTTAGTTGTGCACTTCCCTACTTATTTATGTTGTGACTAATTACTACTCATCTTTGTTGATTATTTATTTATTCTCATTCATTGATTATTTATTTGTCTGTTTGTTAGTTGTGCACTTCTCTACTTATTTATGTTGTGACTACTTAATATGATGACTACTTATTTATTCATAACCTCTTTATTTATCGATTATTTTTTGTCTGTTGTTATTTGTGCACTTTAAACACTTTAAATCTCATTAGTCTTGTATAATGACAGTAAAAGCATTCAATTCAATTCACGAACTACCAATTGTTTGTATTTTTTGTCACTCCCTCGTCGTTTTAGGGTACTTTCAGATCATTGCTTTGACATTTCTTTGAATTTCTATGTGTTGCTCGCTTTCTGCTGATTATTGGGCATTTCCAAGTTACTTCAGGGAAGTTGATTTGTTTTTCTTTTAAATTTAATGTACTAGTTTACTCATTGCCTACCTTTAACAACAATGTTTTAACAGGAAGATCTGGCAGTGATCATTGACTCCATCCATTTGGAGGGATCAGATAGTGATATGCAAAGTCGCTTAATCGTGGTGTACTGTTACTTTTTCAATTTTTTTCCTCAGCCAGTCTGGCACCAAATCCGGAGATTGGTAAACCCCTTAACTGACTTGCTCACAAGATTAGCTTTACAACCTTTCTCCTGAAAACACATTAGTCCTGATAATACGTGGGTCACAATGCTCCCAAGTAATCTACTTCCTGATGACTGTCAGAGTGGCTGGCATGGTCGCGGTGATAAAACTGATTGGAACACAGTGCAGTCGATGGCAATTAGAAAACAAAAATACGCCAAGATGTTGGGAATCAGTACTTTTTTTCCAACAACATGTATCGTCTTACATTGATTCACCATATATGCTGTTAAGAATGTGTGACCCCTGAATTGGTGGCCAGCCAATCGCAGGGCACAAGGAGACAAACAACCATTCACACTCACACTCATACCTAGGGGCAATTTAGAGTGTCCAATCAGCCTACCATGCATGTCTTTGGAATGTGGAAGGAAACCAGAGTACCCGGAGAAAACCCACGCAGGCCCGGGGAAAACATGCAAACTCCACACAGGTGGACCGACCTGGATTTGAACCCAGGTCCCCCACTGTGAGGCCGACGCACAAACCACTCATCCACCGGGCCGCTTTAGCATCGTTTAATATTTTATTTAAGAGGAACCAACAGGGCTTACTTTAATACAAAAAATGGATTTGTCATTTATACTGGTGACATTGCACTGTTTTTACTGCTGTAAAAATATGGGTATCGGATCGGTTTGGGATCGGAATCGGCAAAACGGATCCGATCAGAAGTCCGAAAATTTGCATTCTGGTTTAAATGTGGAATTGAAGCAAGAGCAAAACGACACTTGTTTAAGATGGTTGCCGTGTAAACGTGTTCTTTGACGCTTCCATTTCTGCAATCTCACGAGTGGACATCCACATTCTTTACCTCGGTGACACATCACAACAGACCGCGCCTTGTAATGTTGCGCAGAATGAACAGCAGGCCCGCCTAAACGCAACCAGATGTTCCACCGTGGAAAAGCTCATGGAGCCGAACTAGGCCGATCCAATATCTGTCACCACGGACCAATCCCAAACCTGGATTTTTAGGCCTTAGCTAAACAGTCCTTCTTCCTGTTCCTCACTGAGGTAACTGTTCCTATTCTGAGTAGCTCTTTATTCCGATGTTGCCATTTCATTTCGAGGCAATTCAGGCTGGGAGCCAATCACGACGCAAAGTATGTTAGGTGGCTTTAAATGAAGTTTTTGTGCGTGGAATACTCGCACCTTGTCATTTCTAAATGGCCTAAAATTTAAAAATGTGGCATTTTAAGATACTGTACTGGTATAAGCCAATATTTTGATAGCTGACTAATCTATTTTCAAAAAGTATTTATCAGTTCATGTAGAAAAAGTTTTTTTTAATTCACTTTACACAGAAATCGAAGACTTTATACTGTATTTTTTTTTGTGGTACGTAAAGTTTGACCCCAAAATCAGTTTCAAAATGCAACCAAATGTTCGAAACACCAGACATTTTTACGACAATGACCTGCAATTAGTGATGGAAAATGTACAAAAATATAAAACTAAAAATATAATCTACAAATATAAAAATGTAAATACTTAAAATACTGCCCACGTCCTTGAAGTGAACCGTTATCCGCGATATTCGAGGGGTTACTGTAAATACATTTTTATTTTTAAAATGGATTTTCATGCTCTTTGTGTATTTCAATGGCACACATAACCAACAATTGGGCCATCTGGCGTCACTTTCCTGGTCAACAAAACGGAAGCGCATGTGAGAATTTGAGGTCAGCGCACACCTGCGAGGGTATCGACTGGCATTGTTTTTTTTCCCAGGGTTTTTGGACTTTGGACAAGATGAAACCCAAACATCTCTCCGCTAAAGCCAAATATTTGCTCCTCTTTTCCTCTTTGCAGTCTTCTCTCTATCATGCCTCACTGTAAAATGTTTATGTACATTTGATACTGTTTTGTCCTGACTCCAGCTTTCCGCGCTCAAGGATGTCACTATCGTTTGTTATTGTTCCTCATGACATTTCTCCTACTTTTCTACGGATGGATGGATGACAGAAGAAACCGAGGACTGTTTTTGGTTATTAGAAAAACTCCATAAAGACCTGGCATCCACATGCACTTGTGGTCAAAAGGTTTTGAGACATATTCTCATTCTACTGAATGGTGAAGTGTCTCAAAACGTTTTGACTCCAGAGATCACATTTTTTGGTCATGAAGGGTCACAATTTTAATATTTTATGGCCTACAAAATGTCATGTTCACACTATGGACTCCAGATTTCAGTTATAATTATATAAAAATCTGTTGGATTATTCTTCACCAAATGAAAATTCATAAAATGCTTTAAAAAATATGACAAAATTTAAAATGAAGAATAAAAACAATAGGTGGCCCGGCAGAAGATTGGTTAGCGCACCAGCCTCACAGTTCTGGGGTTGAGGGTTCGATCCCAGGTGGGTCCTGAATGTGTGGAGTTTGCATGTTCTCCCCGGGCTTGCATGGGTTTTCTCCGGGTACTCCAGTTTCCTCCCACATCCCATAAACATGCATGATACACTGGTTGAACACTAAATTGCCCCTAGGTATGATTGGTTTCCTTGTGCCCTGCGATTGGCTGCGTACCGATTCAGGGTGCCCGTAGTCAACTGGGATGGGCTCCAGCACCCCCCGCAACCCTTGTGAGGATAAGCGGTCCAGAAAATGAATGAAAGATTTGAACGCATGCGGGCGGGGCTCTGCTGCTGCAGTGCCCTCCCGCAGTGTATCCCACGGCACCCCCAAAACCAAGCCGCCGACTGAGCCCATTTCAAGAGCCATTTAAAGGCAGTCAGCAGCTTTTGTCATTAGCTCCTGATGTGCAATGAGCTAGGGAAAATGACACCGTCTGTTGTGTGAAAACATTTTGAAGAACTCCAAATGGTTGTAGCTGCTAAATTATGCATGGCCACTATTGACGTGGCTTTTAAGGGAACATGCTAATTTCATGCCCTGGCTTCAGGAGACATTATCGGGTAGAGAAATGAGTGGCTCATCAAATTATTTTGATTGACTTTGAGTCTTTTAATGATTTAAAATAGAAGTTCAATTGAGTACTAGAGGTTAAAAGCAATTTTAAATATTAAAAATTTGATTGGGTGGTGATGATGGGCTAATATTTTTCCTTTCATAGACTCTTTCATAATTATCTTCAGGTTGACTGAGTTAATGCAATATCATTATTACTTAGTAAGTCAACTATAATTACCGTATTTTTATAAATTGCATTTTTTCATAATTATTTAGTGTTTTTAGGCTGTAGTTAACCAGAAAAAATACCCAATTAATCCATTTCATGGTATATGTTACATAGTTAAGTTCACATTTTCCCCCCAAAATGGACACATTTCCCTCAAAATAAAATGAGATAATTAAAAATCAGAAGAATAAACATTTTGAAAGGAGCAAACATTTGCGGCGGAAATATATATTTGTTTTTATCGTAAGGCGGCGGTTGCTTTACAATGCAGTAAAAGGAACATAAAAGAACCTTTGGGTATGTTGCATTGTTGACTTTGTAGTGCAAACGTGTCACCTGAGAGTGTAAATTCAGGCATCATTGCACTCTGCTATTTTATGCATGTCCCCCACCCTCATGTTAAAACTCCATCCCCCCTTAACTGCAGTAAAAACATTCCTTGAATATGTGACCAACTCTGGAGTTACTTTATAAGTGGCTACTTTAAAGTTTCACCGGAAACAAGCACCCCATTTGCTGGTATTTATAGGTTACCCTTTCTCTAAAATTATTTATAACATCCAGACAACAAATGCTCAATATTACTATAATTCAAAAAGTACGGTATTTGAGAAATATACCTCATTTTCAGAAAACAATCAAAATTTGAGTCAATATGGAAGTGATATTGATATTTTGCATTTTGTCTTTGTAAATCGCCGGCAATTTGTTCATTATTATGAAATTTAAGAAGAAGAAAAAAAACATCAACTCTAAACTGTTTTTGGGGGCCCTGAGCATTTAATTTTTTTCCATTCATTTTCTGAACTGACGGTGGGAGGCAACCGGAATACCCGGAGAAAACCCACGCAAGCCATTGGCGAACATGCAAACTCCACACAGTGAAGACCCACCTGGGATCAAACCCTTGATTTATTATTGCTGTATCACTAATTCTAAAACATCCATTTTGAATACCAATAAAATAGATATTAATTAAAGGGATAAACTTCTTCTTCTAATACCGTTTCTCCAGCTTGCTCCAGTGTTTGAATGGAAGACAAGTGTATTGATTGAGGGTGGCGTATTATTTTCACAGTACCATCTGGTACCATCTTCACTGTGCCTCTGCCTTCAAGCATAACTTTCGTTGGCCTTTCTCGCCTCCGCTCTGTCGTTCCTTCTTTCTCTTCCACAACAATTACTTGAGTGTGCAAAAGTGGCGCGTTCAAGATGACTTCAACGTTTCTTTTGTCTGGCCAAACGATAACAAAATTCAGATGTCGCCAGATAGTACTGCGACTCCAATGATCGCCAATGAACTCATGTAAAGTCACAGCAGAAGGATTACGAGAGCCACACACGGCCCTGGAGCCGCAGCTTCAATGGCATTGAATGAATTAAGATTAGATCATTTTGTTTACAGAACAAAGTAAAGGTCATATTTTCTGTCATGATAATCTTCTCAAGGTTTTGTTGCTTCAGATTAAAACACTGGCCAGGGGTTAGCTTTTTCTTACTTCATTAAACAACTTTTAACTTATAATTATAACAACTTATAACAAACCACATTAAAGATATAACATTGAGAAAAGATATTCATGCAATATATATAGGAAACTGGACGTCTTATTGTGTCCCTTCATATCACATTTTTCTGATATATCGTCAATATTGCCCAGCCCTAGCTAGTGTAAAGTGAGTTTTTCCAGCTTTGTGAATTGTTTCGGGAGTACACTGTGATTTATTAGACGTTTTTATACAAGTCATTTCCGCTTTGGGAAGAAAAAGGAAAAGAAAGATGGCCCACATAACAAGATTTTTTTTCTGGCCTTGCTTTTAATATCTTCACACAAAGTCCCACCCGCTTGGTCCCCTTCCACAGCCGGTGGGACACTCCAATCTTCCAATCCAGCCGGGAAAGGAATGAGAGGCAGCCGTGGACGATACCAACTTTGAATAAAAATGGGTGGGTTTCAAACCAGGGTCCCGACGTTTCACCATGTTAGACTCAGTAACTCGTAATAACGCCGAATTCAATATAAATAATTACCGTTTTATAGGTAAATAAAACTAAAATCGTGCCATTTTGTGGCTGTGTTCTTTATTTTACTCCATCCTTCTTTCACAGAACACCCCTTACCGACGCCCCCTCTCGCCGAGCTCATGCAAACCCAGAAGAGAAACTAGAGCTCGGGCACAATGTGGCGCGAGTCGACCTACTAGAGTCTCGTCCGTCGAACTTCATCAATTATTCTCTCTCGGCACTACGGATATCTAATTATTATTATTATATTAACCACCACGAACAACGCCGCCTTTGGATTTAACCCACCTTCATGGAAATACGTCGTTTTTTCTTCGAGAAAAGGTGAGTTTAGTGGTTGTTAGGCGAGATTTAAATAGCAAAAACTTAATCCAAGCTTTTCCTAATGTCACGTCACTGCGCAAAACTTGTTACAATGCCCATTTTCTCATTTTATTAGCTGGTTTTATATTGACAAGTGGGCTGTTTGAACCCGTGTAAATCTGTGTCTCGACACGTAACTTGATGATGCTGCCAGTGTTAATGCAGAGGGAATGTTGCCATGGAATTTAGGTTGGCAACTTTTTGCTGTATTTTTTTTTGCCTCTCCACTAATTGTGTCATCTCCGATTCATCTGTGATGAGGAAAACAAAGCAAAGTTTTTTTTAAGTAATCCCTTAGGAGCGCATTCTTTGGAGTAGTGCTAATTTCCTCCCTTGTTGTTGTGTAATTACTCTGTCACACACACACGCACACACACATACAAACAGTCAGTCAGATGTTACGAGGACAAAATGGTGTTTATGCAGCTTTCCAGATGCCACAAAACTTTTTAAACTGCCTTGCAGGTCTCCAGTTCTTGCTGACTTTGTTGTTCTTAAATAAACTTAAAAGAAAAAAACTAAGAGGAAAAAAAAATGTTCATGTTACGCTGCCATTGACGGTGATAGACGTCCATTTTTTTTACGTTGACAACATTGGTATAGGAGGGATGTGATGAGAAAGGTGGAAATTGAAACAGATTTTTTTTTTAAATGATTAAGTATATATGCTAAGTAACGATGCAATCTCGGTGTGACCATTTTAATGTTCATGTTGCATCATAATGGTTGACCAATCTTTGGTCAAAATTTGAACAGAAGTGTGTTTTTTGTTCTTGTTTGGATAGAAGCAGTGCCGTTGAAGTAGGAAACGAGGATGTTCACTATGTGTTTTGATGATTCATTGAGATGAATGGTTGGAATGTGCGGCGTTAAAAGGTGTGGAGCCTATCTCTGGAAGGTCAATCTTCATCTTCATTGTTTTTTTTCCCTTTAAATTTCATAAACAATCTATCTGCTGAGTTGACAAAGGTTGTCTTTCCCTTTAAAATCAGTTCTGCGAACAATGGGAGCCAGTGCAAACAATTGCAAGTGGGGTTTATATGTTAGTATTCTTTAGGCCATAACAGAGGTCACACCTGCTGCAGAGAAATGTGTGGATTTGTCTCTCCAAGTCAACGTTACAACAAAAATGTCTCACTACTTCCTGTATTTGTCTCTCCTTCCTTAGATTGTGTTTTTTCACACCGCTTTGGTCTATGCAAGGAAGTGGACCCCTTAGTCCTTGTCACAAACATTTTGGGAGTCAACTCATCGGCAATTATTTTTGCAATTTGTCAACTATCGGCTACTGACAGTTGAATTAAATCATGTATATACCTTCTTTAATGTCAATCAACTCGGTGCACAGCGGCACATTTGGGTGGAATTCTCATTTTGTCTCACATTTGAGCACTTTTGAAACATGAAATATACTTGGAAGTTATGTTTAATTCACGTGTCCAAGATAGAGTTTTGTGATGCTTTTTTCCATTTTTTTAACATGTCGCATATATGCTGAGAAAGGATTATCACTACTTAAGTAATGATATAATTGTTGTCCAACGCCCATGAGGGGAAAATTTTGTTTTATGAACTTAAAAGCTAATCATTCTTTTATCATCGAGGAGTTCAAACAATACGAGAATTCACAATTAAATCGTTTCAAATCATCATCACTAGCCGTCCCAGTCAAAATGGTTTGGACTTCTATCACCCTGAATGGCTGGAAATGAGTTAAGAGGCTAATTGAAGAGGGTTTGAACCATGTGTAGGTTAAAAAAATCTTCCTAAACAGTTATATAGAGCAATGTTAATATTTGATTGGTGATTTTCATGATGCCTTTTCCTTCCAATGAGGTGATGTTCGACCAGCATGACTGACTGATAGATTCATGAGCTGGCCAAATAGCAGGTGGACGCATGCAGCCGGATGCTGTTGAACATTCCGCTCAACTTTTAAACATACCAATCCATTTAAAAAAACAGAAATGGAGACCTCTGTCAGGTATGAAAATGGGACAACGTTGTCAGTAGCAAACTGTCAGAATGTAAGCCGGGATCCAGCAAATGTAGAGTTCTGGTTTTTCTCTAATTGCAACTCACGTCTTAACCCTCTCCTTAAATGCTGCCGTACTCTATTTTGAGAACACCTAATGGCTGGGTTGACGTCGCTGCGGCGTGTTGGGGAATTACTCACACGCGGTTCAGGCTAGAGCACTGGGTGGGGAGCTGGGTCTGTTCTAACATGTCGCCTGGTACTGTTTTGCAATTGCGTGTGTGTGATAGTAGGCGATCGCTTCAAACCAAAGCACATGGTTAGCAGCCACTCACGAAGGAAGGCATGCTCCTTTTGTTAATCCAAGAAAATACTTTTAACGAGCTAATACCAACGCGCTTTGGTTCTTTCTTTGTTTTTCTTTCATAAATATGTTTAGCTACAAAAGTAAATTGTATAGTGATACATAGAAAATGTTCAAAGATGAGGTTTTTTAGGTTATGACCGTAATGATACATACACAAACTCACCACAAGATTTGATAGTCAAATTAAAAAATGGAACTTTGAACTTCGTGCACAAAAATACTGCTTAAAAATAAATAAATCTTCAAGAAGGTCTTATTGATAAACCATTAAAAATGTCATGTACAGTAATCCCTCGATTATCACGACTTCACTTATCGCGAATTCACTACTTCACGATTTTTCCCGCTATTAATTATTAAAAATTAAAATAAAAAAAAATTAAAGTTCATAAAAATGTGAAAATCCACGCTAAAATTCGTAAGCGGAACCCAGTCTTACTAAAAATTATTATAATAGGGGTGACCCTACTTTGCGATTTTTCAATTATTGCGGCCATGTTTGGTCTACATTAACCGCAATATTCAAAGGATTACTGGACAGTGTTAACAATGAAGTCCCTTGTCATACATGCATACTTGGCCACCATGTCGCCAGTGTTTAGCTCCATTGACTCTGTGATGTTCCACCACCCTTCTCCTTTCTTGTTCTACACCTTACAATGTGAAAATTACTAGACTTAAAACCAGCAAATTTCAGTCCAGGCTACGTGTAGTCATGATACAGCTGAAATGAATGTGTTGTGCTTGAAACCGGGCGTCAAGTATCATCCATCTCTTGACAATATGCTCACTTGAGAGGTACTTAAGACAACTACTGCTGTAGTTGTAGTATAGTCTAGTGTAGTGTAAATATCAGTCTTCTTCCTTTGGGAGATTAGGCTTAAAAGCTAAAACCATACATGGTACGTATTTATAGACAGGTGCCTCCCCTCAGCACTTTTGCATAGCAATACACACAATGAAGTATGTTTACTCCTTAACATCCCACAAAAGACATCAAGTGTGGATCGCTTAACGGGCTTTTTCCCCCGTTTACATCTCGCTTCTTAAGCTACCAGCAAGCAGCTTTACAGGGTGGGGAGAAGGACTCAGCCTGAGCATCACCGTCAAAGCTAATGCCGCCGCGTGACCGCTGTGATTTAGAGCGAGTCGTCAAGCTCAGCAGCATTTTCTCTTCAGCTGAATAAACAGTTCTCCTGGCCGCGGGAAAAAGTCACGACCTTTCAAAGCGAGCCCTTGAAACATCTCCGCTAGGACGACGTATAGTAGATCCGGTGAACCGTGAATTCATCCGTATTGTTTCATGATTAAAACACATTTTTCACCCCAAAGGCCAACTCGCTGATAAAATTGAGAATAAAGCCACATTTCCCAAACAGACAATTTAATGCATAATCCTCGCTACATTTTAGAGAAGGACCCTTAACAGGCACTCCGCCATGACATTTACTCGTAAAACATTGAATAGTGACACACAAATGCCTCGGGAACAATGATAGACAAAAACAGACTTGTAATTTTTTTACGCTGCCAAGAACAAATTGTATCAATAAAGCTTTCCTGGAATTCTAATTCTACTACTTTGATACTGTCATTAAAGTTTCACTGCTTCTATTTTTACGGTAGTGTTTACTTGTGAATTTAAAGTTAATAATCAAATTCATATTTTCAATGCAGCGGAGGGGCTATATTGCTTTTTGGGTCAGCTCGCCCAGCCAAGGTTAGTTTTGAATACTGTGAACAACTTCATGAAAATGAGGTTACTGCTCTAACAGGAGTGCGTTATTTGACCGTTTATTACAGAGTTATTTGGACAGTTGTAGTACGCTAAGTAGGAATGTAGTTTGTGGGCGCCGCATCTCGAATCAATGGTAGACATTGTCAAAATGAGAAGCAGATGTGAGCCCGGATTTCTCCTGACTGCAGCACTTTTCCTTTTTTTTCTCTCCCAGCCCTCGCCTTTGAACACCACCTCCATCTTTCCTGTGCACTCTTTATTCAGGATTGACACTTCCTCTACCTGCAGTGTGGCGACAGCCTCCTCCCGGGATGCGATTTTCCTTTTTTTCTCTTTTTTTTAAATCACCAAAGCCGGGGAAGCTTTCCTTTAGACTCGCTGTTCCCCGCAAGCAGCTAGGCGCAGCGACTCATCCTGCGTCTGAAACTAAGAAATAGACCTGCATAGTTTGAGGGAGAGGCCCTCTCGCTCTCCAAAGCCCTTTTGTAGGATTTGATGACAGGCTCTGCCGCCGAGTGCTTTGCCACGTTGACAGAAATCTCTGTTTGCGGGGCTGAAAGGGCCGCAGGAAGCTCAGTTGGCAGCTCTTTGTTATGACCCTGCACTGCTGTTGCATCGCACTCCACTAATATGATTATCTGCCACTCTCCCTCGCTTGCCCTAATTGGTCGGAGAATTTTCACGTCCTTCTACGGTCTCGTGTGCAGATGTTTCAACGCATTAGAAGATGACTTCACTCGGTTATGGCTGACTCACTTCGAACTGCAGATCCGCAACACGATCTTCAGCTTAACCCACTTTTTGAGCCACGCTACAGCTTTTTGCTGTCGTTTCCTTTACAGCTAAAAGTCAACCGAGATTGAAAAGCCCTCACAAAGTACAGTATATCAAATCTCCTCAAAGTCTTGAACAAAATTGGCCGTCTTCTAAAATGCGGGCAAAAGTTGCTGAAGATTCCACAGAGGGCGCCGGTCCTTGAATCTATGTAACGCTTTATAGGGCACATGTTAAAATTGGTATGATTCTTTTTTTTAATGGCATCTGGCATAATCTAACAGGCAATTCTACAGTTTGACCATGGCGACCCCTTAGGTGAGAATCCAAAAGTCCATCACTCCCAACCCAAAAAGTAGTAATTGGTCCGATAAAGGGTTAAAAGCTCAGTCCATCCATTTTTTAAATTCTAAATTTTTAAAAATCCTAAAGTCCTCCAGACAACTGAGGAACTCTGCGGTAACCTCAGTCTCAGTCTGCAGAAGGTCCCCACCTTGTGGACTTCCTGTGTGTGGCTCCAGTTTTTTTTACCTAGGTCTACAATGTCTTATGTGTCTTGTGTATGTCTTGCTACTGCAACCAAGAAATTTCCCGAATACGGGATGAAATAAAGTCCTAACCTAACCTAGTTTTATTGTGACTTCAAACAGGACCCAATTGTTCACAAGTGGATCACAAGATAATGGGCGTTGAGTTGGAATCTTTCTCATGTCAGCTGAATAAAAGCCATTTTTTGGGTACTTCCACTAGTGCTTGCTTACAGTACTGTATTTATTCAGAGAATAATTCAACATTGTGTTAGGAAGCAACGTGACATTTCAACAGCCCCATGATATGCCAAAGTAGGTGGTCAACTGAAAAGTCAAACAATTGCCCTTTTCTAAATCATTATTGTCGTGGGCCATGGATTCCTTGGGAGAGCTATTATGTTGACCAACCCATGTAATCTCATCGTAATTGTATAATGACAATAACAGGATTCAATTCAATATAAATAAACTCATATGGCTGCCACCATTCAATGATTATTCGACAAATATTTGATCTGGCCCTTTGTCAGTTGTTCTGTGACCTTCTTTTGTCCTCTGGGAATTTTCACAGCATCCGGGAAGCTCATCTACGTACATCTCACGCTTTTGGTTAATGTGTCTACACAGTGGTCGAGCGCAGCCGGGGTGTCTCCATGCTCCTCTTCCCGGCGAGTACTGAAGCGCGGCTGAAGTCGGCGCATCAGTGGCGGTGGTAGAGGGCCGGTGGGCTCACACGAAGATGAGCAAAGTGAACTTCCACAACAACAAAGCCATGCAGGACCGCCGCTGCGTCTGTGTCTTTCTGCCCAACGACGATACGCTCAACGTCATAGTCAATGTGAGTGGAAAATGCATCTTCCGCTTCGCTGCTTTTCAAACATTCTCAAACGGCAGGAATCTTTTCTGCTGACCTTTCAATAAAAAATAAGCAATTGTAAAATGGCTGGTCATGTGGGATATGCTTCATATCTCCTGAAACTAAACACAGACATTTTTTTCTCCCTCAGAATGAAACATGATTGAAAAAACATTTTCAATGAATTCTTTTTTTTTAACCTATTAAAGGGCACTGATTTCATTTGACGTCTAACACTGTCCGTCACACTAAAACACAGTCAGTCTTGTTGCCACATTCAAGTATTTTTTTTCAATTCCCCAAAATAGCCACTTTCCTTATAAAGAATGAAAATATAGGTCTACCATTCTACTCATTTCCTACCATTGACAAGGATAGATTCCAGTTCATTTCAACTGGGAATGGCAGTCAGTGAGTTAAATGAGTACTCTATCGAGGGTTAACCATGATTTGTTTTTTTTATTGAAAATGTTAAGATAAGATTTTTACCCTATCATTTCCACCTTAGGTAAAAACCCTGTGTCAGGAGCTGTTGGTCCAGGTGTGTGACCTTTTGAGGCTGAAGGACTGTCATCTATTTGGACTCAGTGTTATTCAAAGTGAGTCCACCATTTTGTGTGCCAAATCTATTTACTGAAGACTTTTCAGACGGCTGCAGGAGGGGGTCACGACATGCCCATTGTGAACACTGACCCGTTAAAACTTTTGTAGCCTGGCATTTTTTCTCCTTGGCTGGGAAAAGCGCAATGGGCCCTAAATGTAGCATGTCTCACCTAGCTGTCATGGAGGTCTCCATGGACCCGGGCCCCCTCATTCTGACTAACTCTATTGTGCAGCCCTGGAAGGGTCATATCAGTTGCTGCATGTGTGTGTGTATAGTTTAGTGTGTGAGTGCAAATGGGGCTGCCACAAATGATTACCGTTATTTTTGGGACTCTAATAGAATAGATTAGAGTAGAATCTTTTATTGTCACTGTACACATAATCAACCACAAGACAGACCGTGTTGAACCCTTTGGCTCTTTGACTAGTCAAGTGTTGCTAATTTATGGATTTTTGCAGACTAATGAGATTTATGTCTGTTGTAAGATAAGTACCATCATTTTCAAACTGTAAGTCGCACCTGCCAAAAAAATGGACAATGAAGAGGGAAAAAAAGTATATGTGAAGTGTCATTTTAGGGAGGGCATTTTTTAAAATTTGATCAGCAATGAAGAACAAACATATTTTAAAGTAAAAATAAATTAATGTTTTATGTTAATTTAACATTTACTGTTTTAGGGTTTAGCCTTTAAAAAACATAAGTGTTTCTGTGCCCAAAGAGAGGAGAAAAATATATAAAAGTCGCAGGCCAAACTATGAAAAAAAGTGCAACTTATAGTCCAGAAAATACAGTATTTTTTAAAAAAGTCAGATACAGTCACTTTCCCTATAAATAGTTAAAGCCTAAAAAAGAATTTGGAAATTTTTTAGATCAACAATATAAATGATGAAAGTACCCTTTGATTAACTTTATAGTTAACTTGTCGATTAATTGTTGCAGCACTCAGATGAGAGTAACACTGGCAGACAACTGCAGAGGTTGAGAGCCTGTTGCAAAAAAAATAAAAATGTTGTTTTCAGACAGCTGGCGTCCAGATGAGCCAATGACGGGCCGAGCAGCGCACTGGCTCGGAGCCAGAGGGTCTGATTGTAGGACATTCTTTAAGTGTTTGTCTGAGCAGTGTCAAATGCCCAAGTCAAACAATGGCCACCCAGCCACTTTTGTGACAGTCACTGTCCCCACACCCCACCTGGAGGACACCTCATGTTCTGGGGTCTCAGTACTAGTCCTCCATGTGTCTCACTTTTGAATCGCATGTGTCAATCTAGTGATTAAAATGACATACACAGTGTTTTGTTTAATCAAATTTATTATGTGGTATCTGAAACATGTTTTTTTTGTAGTTCTCAGCTATTGATATTGAATAAAACTCCCAGTAGTGACAAGATGATAATTTGCGTTCACCCTTTGTTTATAAAGTATGTATCAATAATAACATACCCAAAGTTCGCTAAGTGAAAATGTGCCTTTCTCTGCGCAGATAATGAACACATTTACATGGAACTGGATCAGAAACTGTCCAAGTACTGCCCCAAAGAATGGAAAAAAGAAGCCAGCAAGGTAACCACGCTGTAAATCTGTCCCTGCATTCTACTGCTCCACAATGAGGTAGTTGATAAGTCACTATTTACACACCGGAATACTTTGTCTTTCACACAGAGTCATGTATACCAGGTGTTTGACAGTCTCTTGAACAAATATAAACTTGTTCTCTTCATGATGCACGCACTCTCTCCCACCATGTTTAAAAATGTTGCACTTAAGTCTCCCAGAATAAAGTAGGCCAGATTCCTTTGAATTATAGCGTGATGAACTCTTCCACAGGGAATCGACCAGTTTGGCCCACCAATGATCATCCACTTCAGAGCTCAGTATTACGTGGAAAACGGACGTTTGATCAGGCAAGTCTGGCTTACTCATTTAATTGTGGCTGTCAACTAGCGTGCTAACATGAATGTGTGTGTGTTTTTGTGATTTTTAGCGACCGGGCTGCCAGGTACTATTACTATTGGCACCTGAGGAAACAGGTGCTAGTCTCACAGTGCATCCAGAGAGAGGAAGCATACTTCCTGCTGGCGGCTTTCGCCCTGCAGGCTGACATGGGCAACTTCAAACGGAACAAGCACTTTGGCAAATACTTTGAACCCGAAGCTTACTTTCCCCCCTGGGTGAGTGCACCTAATAGCTATATTTGTTTTGTATATGGGTGTAACACTACACTAAAATGGCATTTTATGTATGCTCCATTCCTTGCAGTGCTCCATTCGGTTCATTTTGGGGCCAACAAAGGCAGCCAAAAAAACACTTATAATGTTTTTATTTAAATGATGTAAACACTAGAACTGGTGTAAAAATGCAATTAAATGCAATTTAATGACACTCTGAAGTTTAAAACAAAAATAAATTGAAAATGAAACACTTAAAAACGTTTAGGAAATTCGGTATATAAACAAGAAAAGCTTTAACCCATTTACTGCAAAACCCTGAAGATGACAAATATAACTATGTAGTTATTTATTTAAATAGCTCAGGCTCTTTGCTTGTATTTGTCACACCTGAAAGTTATTGAAGCAAGCAGGTGAACCGAACTAAAAATAAAAAACTGAAACAGTCCAATACGTCCACGTGAACCATTACACATTGTTTACGCTCACACAGCTTCTTCATTCATTCTTCTCCAATGCCACATTTAGCACAATGATCATTAACTCATCACCACTGATGGTGAAAAACATCTGAATGGTTGACAGCAAAGGTCAGAGGGAGTGCAGCATTTTTGAATCACTGGCAGCCATTGACCAGTTGGATTTTTGTCATTAGAGGTGACATACTTATTTCTGAGTTTGGGTTTTCTTGGTTCGTGAAACCACACCCGGCTGATTGCGCCAACTTCCTGCAATCTCCCTCCTTATCATAACTCACCACAGGAAATAACAAAAAAAGAAAACCTCAAAATCAGAAGCTACATGGTGAACTTCATGTCCGCCATCTTTCCCTTCACTAACCTCGTTCTTCATAATGGAAAACATTTCAGGATTTTATTCATCTTTTTGCTTAGGTGATAACCAAGCGTGGCCGCGACTACATTCTGAGACATATCCCCAACATGCACAAGGACCAGTTTGCCCTCACCGCCTCCGAGGCGCATCTCAAGTACATCAAGGAGTGCGCGCAGCTTGATGATGTCACCGTCCATTACTACAAACTCTTCAAAGTCAGTACTAAATATTATTAAAGCCAGATGGTGCTGAATTGAGATGAATGGGTGTCTTTATTCATTAACCAGCCTCTGTTTTTGACATTCTCTCTTGATCTAACTTTGATTTAGGACAAGAAAGAAGTGGAGGCATCTCTAACTTTAGGACTGACATTACGTGGGATTCAAATATTCCAGGTATAATCCTTCATCTGGATCAGATTGACTGCTCCGTGCGCGGATGATCACTTAATCCACTCGGCAGCCACGTTAATCTTTGCTCCATGTTTGCAGAACGTCGGCTCCGTGAGGCAGCTTTTGTATGACTTCCCGTGGACCAATGTGGGGAAGCTCGTCTTCGTGGTGAGTCACATATGCCATCAAATCATCCTAAGCCTCTTCTGGCGAGGCTTGCTTTCTCTTCCACGGTGTTGTGCGTCAGCCCCGTGAGGCCTCTGGAACCAATCGAAGAATTAGGAAGGATTTTCCTGCCCACACACAAAGTAGACCTACATATAAAATACGACACGACACTATGTACACTTACAGAGAGCCTTGACATTGGCACTGTTGAGTGAGTCATGGTAATACGGAACATTTAACACTTTAATGGGCACTCATTGAACTCATTTGCTTCCCAGTCAAAATGGAGTACTAGACGTCCCGTGCCGTCAATGCCACTGAAACATAAGTGTTTGTTTACTTCCTCTCCCCAGGGAAAGAAATTTGAGATCCTCCCAGACGGGTTGCCCTCGGCCCGGAAGCTCATCTACTACACGGGGTGCCCCGCGCGCTCCCGCCACCTCCTCCAGCTGCTCAGCAACAGCCACCGACTTTACATGAATCTGCAGCCCGTCCTCAAGCAGGTCCGCCGGCTGGAGGAACATGAAGGTCAGTCAAAGACTTCCATTTTCTCTTGTATTCATTATAGATGCACGAATTGGAGGCAGGGATGCAAGAATCACAATTCACTCAAATTACTTGCCAATCTCGATTTTTTTAACAATCATTTTTGTTTTAATGTGAAGCATTCCCATGCAATAGTTCTCTAAAAAAACAAAAAGAAAAGAAAATTTAAAAACATTCCACTAAATTATCATTTGTTTTGTTGAAAAATATAATGAAGCATTATTTTTATTTACAAAAAAACCCAAGGTTTTAAAAAATTGAATAGACATTTTCAGATTTTGGGAATTTATTTAATTATATTGGATTGGATAACTTTATTCATCCCGTAATCGGGAAATTTCGTTGTCACAGTAGCAAGAGGGTGAGGATGCAGAAATAGGAAAGGCATTTTAGACATAAATAGATAGGTAATAAGTAAGTTAATAAATAAATACATGAATAAATATATAAATAAATAAGCGTGTTGCTGAAGTGTATATATATATATATGTATATATGTATATATATATATGTGTATATATATATATGTGTATATATATATATGTGTATATATATATATGTGCCAATTCATGTAACCCCATATATACGTGTACATACACCTATACATATACATACACACATACACATATAATACATAAATCAGGTCTCGTGTGGAAATCTGACATGAAAGACTATATGAGAATTATCCCATATAAATTATTTTTAAATTCTCAAACAATTTGAATGTCAGACAAATGGGATATTGTCTGACCTCAAAAGCCAAAGTAATAAAGCCATTAAGCGGTTGCAAAAGAATTAACGCACAGTGACTATATATAGAGCGTCAATATACAAAAAGACCACGACTGTTCATGACCAAATACTAACATGCTAATGTAGCTAACTGTCACAAGAGAAAAATAAGGATACAATTGTTAATTGTTTAGGTGATCGACCGATCCCTGAAAAATCAGTGCACCTTTAATGGGAGAGTTTCTCTGTAGAAAAATAAGTCACTGCTATTTCTCATCATGTGTGAATTTCCAGAGAAGAAACAGTACCGCGAGTCTTATATCAGCGATGCTCTGGACCTGGACATGGATCACCTGGACAAGCGTTCACGGGCCAGCGGTAGCAGCGCCGGCAGCGGCTCCCGCCACAAACGCCTTTCCCGCCACTCCACCGCCAGCCACGGCAGTTCGCACACGTCTGGCATCGAAGCGGACAGCATCCGCGTGACCCACCCGACCCCCCGCGGGGCCCTTAGGACGTGTGGCTCGTCCACCGCCAGCCACGGCAGCTCGCGCACGTCGGGCGTGGAAAGCGGTGGCAAAGAGCGAATCCTGGATGATGACGGTACGCTAACACTGACCACCAGGGGAGAAAAACTAAAAGTCAAAGGCTTTAAAATGAATTCACTAGCAAACCATCACTTTTGAGTAAACAAAAAAAATACATATTTGTTAAGCTATGATTATTGAGCAAACCATTTGAAATCCTTAAGATTAGCCACTCAACTGTAAGTATAAAAATGGCACGTTTCAACAGGATTACTTTCGATAGTCACCTAATTGCCAATTGTTTTTGCAATTACTTGACTATTCGGCTATCAAAATATTTTTTTGTTTTTATTAGACTTCAAGTCAAAACCCCAAAAGCTGCACTGGTAAAAATATGAACAGCATAAATCCCCAACAATTTGTTGCTAAGCACAAAATTTAATAAAAACTCTTTATGTAAAGGTAGAACAAAAAACAAACAAATTTAATGTGACTTTAAAATTTTCTCCTTGTAGTCAGGATGGAAAATTCATGAAAATGAACTCACTCCACAGGTGAAACGTGACGAAACGGCACACGGCAATGAATATTTCCTTTTTTTAAATACTTCAAAGACTCATTCTGCACTTGTCAGTTGCCATATTTGTGCTAATAAGTCAATGAAGGTTAAAAAAAGTGACACAAACCAAAGTTTGCGCAGGTTCAAATCAGATATAAATCCCGACAGAGATCGAGATGCTGGTGGACGACCCGAAAGACTACGAAGAGCTCAGCGAGACATCCTTACACCAGGAGCTGTGCATCCACATCACTGAGGACATGTTGACCATGTCCCCCGATCACAACAACGGATTATCTGGTAAAAATTGGATTTCATTTAAAAGCAGCCTTTTTATTGACAATTGGTCAATAAGTTTACGAAACGCGACGTCGGCAGGTCTCGTCGTGAAAGACGTCAGCTCGTCCACATCCAGCTCCTCGGAGACGGTCGTCAAGATGAGAGGACAAAGCATCGAGTCCCTCCCGCAGGTTGGTAAACCATACCTGTCAACCTCTGCCGATAACTGCCCTTATAAATGATTATGATTCCCCTTACAAACCCCCAAAAAACCTTACAAACACCGTACGAGTCGTACGACTTGTACAGTGTTTGTAAGGTTTTTTGGGGGTTTGTAAGGGGAATCATAATCATTTATAAGGGCAGTTATCGGCAGAGGTTGACAGGTATGGTAAACGTCCTTCATAAAGAGCAAAAACGTCTCCCGATGTCAAAAAATGACGACCCTGTGCAACATTATCAAATCAAAAGCCTTTATTGTCATCAAACACAGCTGCGTATAACGAAATTGGTGGTGCTACTCCACAAAGTGCGCTTTCCCAGGAAAAAATAAAATAGAAATAAAAATAAACATAAATAAGTAATAGAAAAATATAAAAAGTCACGTCCTGGCAAGGTAAATTCTAAAATATTGCACAATCTAAGATATTGCACATTGTTATTGCACACCCCGAAGTTATTGCACAGAAGGGATTGTGTGTCGTCCTAACGCAAATTCAGAGTCCTGATGGCTGAGAGGGGAAAAACTCCTTTCATAAATAACTCCTTGGTTCCCATTGACAGCGATATACGCTAAAAATCTTATTTGTTTGCGGCTCGCAGACGTCGACCTGCCGAAAGCCTTCATCGTCCGGCGACCGCCACAGTCAGTCGTTGGATGACGTCCGCCTGTACCAGAAGGACTGCCTTCAGTGGGCCGAGCTGTGCCAGGACACGGCGCACAGCTACACTTTCGGGTGTGCCCAGGAGCTGAGCGACGGCGGAGGCGGAGCCCACCAGGGTCTGGCCGATCAGTGCGCCGGGATCAAGAGAACCAGCAAGTACTTCTCGCTGGACCTCACCGGCGACGACGTGCCCGAGTTTGTAGTGTGAGGAATTCCTCTTCTCCAAAAGTCTGTGTACCTTTTAGCCATTTGTTTTTCCCTCCAATTTTCCACAAACAAGCGTATTTTCCATCTTTTGTGTGTCAACATCAAATGGGAGGTGAAGCTTACTAGTTTCCTGATTCATAATTGATACTTGACAAACAGAAAACTAACCTTTGTCACATGTGCCATTACGGGATAGAAGGCTGGGAAATAAAATAAAACCCTGAGAAATACCTTGTTTTTGTTGACACATGAAACGAAAAATGGAACTGTAGTTTGTTTTTGTTTTCCCCAAAAGTAGAATAATAAAAACAAATGTCCAAAAGGTACATAGAGCAGCAACGCTAAAGGGATGGAAAATGACTCCAATGGCGCACTAGCAACCAAAGACGACGAGATGGACAAATGGACGATTCACACACCTCTGGACAAAGCGAGGCGTGCGCCACCCGACGTGCCTTTTTAACCCAAGACAATCGCCGCCTCCCTTCCGTTATTTGAACACCGCCTGGTGCCGTTTTAAGGTTGTTTGCCCGACGCCAACTTAAAGGAACAGACAACACCCAAGTATAAATGAACATCATGTGAAATACACTTTGCTTAAAGTATTTTTAAGTGTCTAGACATGCAGAACACTTCAAAGCATCCAAACAACTGAACTTATGTCATTTTTTCCCCAACAAATCAAATTTAATACTCATATCTTAGTTCATAGTGATTCCATCCAAAAAGAATTCATCAGGGAATGCCCTCTTTTTTTTCATCTAAAAGTCGACGTTTGGTTGTGTGTGTGTGTGTGTGTGTGTGTGTGTGTGTGTGTGTGTCTGTCTGTGTGTGTGTGTGTCTGTGTGTTTGTGTGTGTGTGTGTGTCTGTGTGTGTGTGTCTGTGTGTGTGTGTGTGTGTGTGTGAGAGAGAGACGTCTCCACAGGATGAACTATCTTGCCAGTATTTAAAAAAAAAAAGTTGGCAGAATATGAAATTTTAACTCACCTTATTCACTTGAATTTTTAAGTTCTAATGAAAAAAAAAACAAGCTGACGCCTTAAACTGGACTTCGGTTCACTTTTTTTGGTGCCATTGACTGTGTTAGACGTCCAAATGTGAATGTTCATTCACCTCGGAGTTCAAATTATTATTTTTTAAATCTTTTTTTCTTTAAATAGACACTTGGAAGGCTGCTCGATTTTGTCCTAAAGCGAAACAAGACCAAAAAAAGTCGAAAGAACACTTTAGACTTTGGGGGAGTACGTATTTGCAAAGATATCAGATGAATATAGAACTGGATGCCAAAAGCGAATTGGGAGGCAATCTTGTCGGCCATTTTGTGTCAGTGCCGTTCAATAACAGTAAAATGATAGTCAATGGAGCTTGTAGTACTTTGAAATACAATACGATCATTTTGCTGCTTTTTGCATTTAGCGCTAGACACGTGATATCTATGAGTATTTGAGTTTTTGTACTATGAATAAGACAAAAAAATGTGCGAAAGCGGTCAACATGCAGATTGCTCAGCTTTAATTGTTTTTTAATGCATTGCAGCAACTGAACAAGTGTTGTGTTTTTTACAGTGTATTCTTAAAATGTGTTTTATTTTGAAATTTTATGAATGAAAACGTTTTCTTTTTTTAACAGATGGTTTCTTTTATCATGATGAAGGTACAGAACCTTTAAAAAAAAGAAGAACCACCATTTTTTTTCTACTAAGTCTCTTTGATGCCTCTTCTGTCATCCTTTCTGTGAAAGGATCTATCTCGCTCTTCAGGAAAAAAATGTTTTTGTCAACTTGTAGCGTAAAAAAAAGATTTCTCATCACTTTTATGAAGCGGACTGTGTGCCTTTTTGGTACTAATGCCTCTAATATCTGATTAAAAATCTACATCTATTTGCCAGAAGGCTGTTCTTGTGTGCTGATTTTGAATATCACTATGTAGGAAATTAGGAATCTATCATTTTTATTCATTGAGCTTTATCATGTTTCGCAAAGTTTGATAGGACAAGACGTATTTTTTTATAATGGAAAGCAGCACTGCTAACTAAGCTTTTCCTTTTGAGTTAGGGAAAAACTAATATATCTTTTGTATGTGTGTACATTTAGTTTTGATTCAAATTTAATGTATTCATATGGAAGGGTATTGCATTCATTCACAATTATTACAAGCAAAATAATATTTCTTTTAAAATTAATACAAAAAATAAGAGAATATTTACTGTATTTTTTTTGAATTAAAAATGAACCTTTATTTGTTATCCCTTTTTAAAATTTAAACTAATAAAATATAGTATTTCATCAATAGAAATTCCCTTTATTGAAATTCGATGATGAATAAATAATAAAAATATTTTCTTTTTTCCCTTATTGAATAAAAAAATTATTAGGAGACTTAAAATAAAGGATTTGGTCAATTCTAAGATCAACGATACTGCTATGATATTTTTCATTTATTTGATTGAATTTAGGTGGCGTTTAGTATTTTCGATTCACACTCCTTACCAGTAGATGGGGGTAATGAGTCTAAACTTTTCTTGCTAGTCGTCATTCAAAAAAAGAAGTGAAAAGAGGAGTTTGCTAGCGGTAGCTAGCTTCTTACGTCAATCGTTTGTACTACTTGCTTATCTTGCGACTGCAAAAATGTCAGAAAGAAAAGTATTGAATGTAAGTAAAACACCTAGTTGTGTAACTAATGAATCTTTTCATGGTGTTTGTTTGCTATGACCGCCGAATGTTTCACAAATTGTTGTTTTTTCGTGCTGGTACCGAATGGGACAAAAATGTCGCGGCAGGCTTGACTGACTCGTTTTTTGTCATTATTTACAGAAATACTACCCTCCTGATTTTGATCCGGCCAAAATACCAAAACTTAAACTGCCCAAAGATCGACAGTACGTGGTCAGATTGATGGCACCATTCAACATGAGGTGAGTGGACCTCAGTCCATCCTTAAAAACGGATTAAAATGTCTTGTTTTCCTGGTCAAAATCCCAAATGTGACTCAATCAATGATCTTAAAATATAATTTCAAACAACTACAGCCCCAATTCAAATCAAGTTGGACCTTATGTGAATGACAATGATTTTTAAATTCTGTAAAACCTTTTTTTATTGAGCACAGTACAAAGAGGACTTCTTCAATGTTCAGATTTGTATCAAATGTATTATATTTGGAAAATAACTTTGATAATGTACAGGTGTAAAACATGCGGCGAGTACATCTACAAGGGAAAGAAGTTCAACGCACGTAAAGAGACGGTACAAAATCAATTGTACATGGGGCTGCCCATTTTTCGCTTTTACATCAAATGCACGCGTTGCCTGGCCGAGATTACCTTCAAGGTGAGTGGAAGCAATAAATGTGACAGTTTAAAAAAAAAAGACGTCATTGTAAACGGCGCACGCATCATTCCAGACCGACCCGGAGAACACGGATTACTCCGTGGAACACGGCGCCACCCGAAATTTCCAGGCGGAGAAACTCATTGAGGAGGAAGAGAAGCGAATTCAGCAGGAGCGAGAGGATGAGGAGCTTAACAATCCTATGAAGGTCGGTGCATGCAAAATCACAGTCGGGGATTATTTTGGGTTCGACACACATCATAAGTAGGGTTGATCAAATTTGGGGTTGTTTTGACAGAATCTCTTGTTGGATGCAGGGCTGTCATTTGAACTGAGGTTTATTGAACTGGCCCCGTTTTATGGTAACATTGGGCTGGAGACTGGAGACTTTTTATTTGCATTTTCAGCCCTGCCCAAAATACTATCCCATCTAAATTATATAGGGATATGGTGATTCTTTTTCTTTTTTTTGCCCCCTCAGTTTCCATTCCTGTAATTGGCCCCTTTAGTTGTATATTTTTTTTGTTTGCATCCTGTTTTGAAAAAAATATTTTGGTCACTAAATGCAAAATAGTCACAATACTACAATTTTTATGGTTATTTTGCCAGAAATTTACAAATTTTCACTTCATTTATTACATTTTTTATTAAACAATACATATATTTTTTTGGTGCCGTCTGCCAGGTGTTGGAGAACCGTACACGAGACTCCAAGATGGAGATGGAGGTCTTGGAGAACCTTCAGGAACTGAAGGAGCTCAACCAGAGGCAGGCCCAGGTGGACTTTGAGGGGATGCTTGGCCAGTACCGGGAGCTGGAGAAGAGAGAGAGGGAGCGTGAAAAGGAGGAGGACGAGAGGGAGACCAAGTAAAATGCCCGATGACATGACAGTGGACTGTTACGTTCATTTCTGACCTGAAATCTATTGCGCAGAGACATGTTGGATCGAGCGCTGGTGAAAAGACTGCGAGACTCGGACTCCGAGAACGAAGAGGAGAGTGACGGAAGCAGAACAGACGTCCAATCACAGCAAATTGAAAGTCCCACGGACATCCTCACCATGGACAACTCCACAGAAACACACGTACGTGCAATACTACCATTTTTCACTGCCATTTGGCCACCGATGAGGAAATATTGCTCCCTTTTTGTCCTACAGAGGCCGCTGATTGCGAAGAAGGCTAAGGTGGAGAGCTGGGAGAAGAGCGTGGGAACGCTGGGGGCGGGCAACGCTCTCGGCTCACTCGTCGTGCGCAAGAAATCGGCGGGGGCGGGTCTAGTTAAGACCGCCGCTGCAAATTTAACAGGTATAGATTTTTTAAATTACTTTTTCACACCAGGCAGAGGGGGAAAAATGACAGAATTATAGCAGCAGATAAATTAACATGGCATGTCAATGCAAATTGCTCTGTTTTGGAGTCGGCCTCCAGTGGCAATTTTTAGTACTGCACATTTTAAAACATTGGCTCGTTTTTCCACAGTTGCCCTGATTTCATATCTCAAAGTTCCAGGCACTCTCTGGCTACATTTTGCCTTTTTAGCAAAGTGATGGAAACTTTTCTTGCCATGAATTTCTTCTTTTTAGACACAAAGATGGCAAAGCCTTCGACCGCTTGTCCTGCGGCGCCAAATGGGTCATCCTCGCTCAGCCTGCTGGGTAATTATTCTGGAAGCGAGAGCAATGACAGCGACTGATGATCAATATGCACGTATATACATACCTATGAAACCATGGTTTTCAGTGAACATATTTTAGTGTTCTAATAAACTGATTTTAATGGAGCTGAATTGTATGAAATATTTTGGAGACCTGAGCTTATATGGATTATTTATTTATTTTTTAGAATTGGTTTGTATAGGCTCCCTCATCATTCCAAAACTCTCTGTGATTTGTAGTTTTGAGCCTAAGACTAAGTACTAAGTTATTGATATGTATATTTCCCAAACAAAGGTATGTTTTCAAAATCATATCTTATATAAAAATAATTTAACGTCTAGTTTTTTTAAATAAGTGACGGTGAAGTTTTATCATCATAAGAAATATGACAAAAAAAATTAGAGATAAAGAGAAGCGTATATAAAAAGTCTCTTCCGATTTAAATGCGTCACTCCTCCCCTTTAAGGGGAACGCTGTAGCTAGGCTAATGTTAGCAGCTATTAGGCTAACCCAGCCAGACCGCAGTTGACCTCACGAACCCACTCGTGGAATTTCTGTCTCAAGGCGTCCCAAAAAAAGAGCAACGAATGTCCCCAGAAATAAGAGCCGCCACGTTTGAGAGCAACGAAGAGCAACACTCAATGTGAAGAAAGAGTAAACTTAAGAATTGCTTGGCTTCAGCGGAGCTCGGTAAGCTAGCAGGCTAACCCAATGAAAGTATCGATCTCATAATTGTTTATCAAAATAATTCCGAAAAATAGGTCTTATTTACTTAAAATTTGATTTGGACACAGCTCCAGTGCACATTTTTTTTAAATGACGACTATTATTTGTGCACTTCATGGTGAATCTTTAAATCTCATACTTGAATAATGACAATAAAGGCATTCCATTCAATAAAACAACAAACAAGGTGGATTCAAATTATGAATAGACGTTTTTTCTACTGTTAACAGGCTTGCATGGGTTTGTTTTTAAATTTGCAGTTGTATGAGAATAGCACTTATTTCTTAATTTAGAGGGTGCCTTCCGCTTTTTCGCTTTGTCTGCCATTGACAGGAATGGTCGTCCAATCCATTTTAAGAGTTAATGAAATTGGAGAACAGCAGATCAGTGCCGTTGTCTCTTGACAGAAACACCGTAGGCCAACAAATTCAAGAACAAGATCTTTAGAAGTCGACACAGACGAGACCAACGCCTACAAATGTGGTCCCGGGACCTGTCCTGACTGTTTCCATACTACAAGTTAATACCTGTCAAAACATTTGGCAAAGAAACCAAACAAATGTGTTTAAAAATGTACTTACTATAATTCTACCACCACTGTAAATGAATGCAACCTCAAAAATGTAAACCATTTCTGTAATCTTCCAGTTATCTTTGTCTCGACTACCAAAAGTCTCATTGTCGTCTTGGTATCTGATAGTTAGGCAAAATGAGGAACTAAAACCCACTGATAGATAGAACGTTGTTCCCAGATCCATGGCAAAGTGGCTGAAGGACTACCTGAACTTTGGCAACCGGCGTGACCCTCCCCAACCTCCGAGGCCAGACTACAGCGAGAGCGACGTCCTGCGGGTTTACCGAGCCCAGAAAGACCTGGATTTTGAAGATCCATACCAGTGCTTGGATAAGGAGCGTCAAAATGGAAGCAACGGTGGCAACGGTAATGTGGATGTAAGCCTGCCACCGTTTCCTGCCTTGTCTAACGGCACCGAGGTATGGAATATCTGCGAGTATTTGACGCGGAAGATAGCGAAAACACACTTTTATAGCATTTCTATCACATAAATATGACGAGATGATTGATTTACTGTACTATTTGTAGGTAAAGGTGTTGTCTCCAAAGCACAGGCTAATTAAAGTGGACTCTCAGGAGTTTGCCCACTGTAAGCTTCCCTTGAGCCCCATCACTGATCAAGAGGAACCGGTAAGACCTCCTCCTTGCCCACTTTTGAACTTTTCTTGAAAAAAAAACCCTTAGAGCGTGTCCGCTGATTTGTCACAGGTGCTACCCTCTGCTCCGGTAGCCCCGGACGCCGACACTGACTACTCGGACCCCTTTGACGCCCGCCCAGACCCGAGGACGCGACCTGGCTGGGATCCCGAGTCGACCCCTAAAGACTGCTGCAGCTACATGGAGCCATTTGAGGCTCAACAAATGATTTCAGGTTAAAGAACCCTTTCATCATGGTATTCAGGGCCAAAACCATTTTTTTGTGTTACATACGGCCCACGAGCCAGATGTAGCCCACTAAGGTATACGATCCGGCCCGTGGGGTTGTTCTACCTGAAAGACCATTTGTAGCTCATCCATACTGAAAAAAGGAATCAAATGCTTTTATTTATTCATTGGAGCCAAAATGGCGTCATCATTGAGTTATCACGGAGCCATAAAATGCCTTAAAACCAACAGAAAGTCACCTGTAAATGCCTGAAAATGAACATAACACAACCAATGAACAGGAAGCCAGCCCGGAAAATCCCCCAAAATCAGTAGGAAATTATTGATTTTTTTTTTTTACAAAAAGTGACCTGTAAGTACCCTAAAATAAAAAAGGGATGGCGCAAAGTTAACTCATTGCCTGCCACTGACAACGATAGATGTCCCTTTCACTTAAATGACTTAAGGGCACAAAACTAATTGAGCTTCTCGTCTCTGCAGAAATGCAGCACAACAAGGGCATAAGTCCCAGTGGCAGCCAACTATATGACAACCCGTACGAGGAGAGGAGCCGGCAGCAGGCCCGCGTGGCACCGAGCGCACCCGTGCAACAGCGGCAGCAGCACTCTCACAGGCCGGACTGCGCAATTTCCCCCGTAGACGATAGGGGGAGCCGACTACCCCAGAACGACGACAGACCAGCCGACGAGTACGACCAGCCGTGGGAGTGGAAGAAGGAGGACATCTCCAAAGCCCTCGCGGGTAAGGCTCAAGTCCTTAAAGAAACAGATGTTCTATATAAATTGACCTCCACAGTTGCTTCATATATTTTTTAAATTTACCAAACCTCCGATGAATGAGAAAAGAAATGACAGCAATTTATTAGCGCAGCCTTTTTGTGACATTAGTTATACTCAGCACAGGTGCGCGAGTATGACGTTACAAGGAAGATGGGAAATCCGGGATGCTCGCATTCGATTGGCTTAAATAGAACCACAATTGATCCAATTGTTTGTTAGCCATTCCCAAGAAATATTGGCTTTTATTGATATTTTCTGCACTCTCACACATCGGAATAGGGTTTTTTTTGCAGTCGTGGGCAATTTGTCAAAAATGTGGGAGACATTTTTGACAAATTGCCCACTATAGACTATGAGAATACAATATATAATGGAGACCAGATAAGGCCGCGATAATCGAAAAATCACAAAGTAGGGTCTCCCCTATTATAACTACCTTTTTTCTTCTTCACTGCTGTTTCAGTGTGGATTTTCATATTTTTATGAACTTAAAAATAAAATCATTATTATTTTTTAAATAATTAATAGCAGAAAAAAAATCCAGAAGAAGTGAATTCACGATAATCGAGGAAAGACTGTATCAGTCTAATATTTCTGACAAAATACACTAAATTATTGCAACATGCTAGTAAACAAGTGAGTGTTTTTCCCATTGGCAATGATGGACGTTCAATGAATTTAAAACTGGGAGGACATGACTCATGTTTGAGTGCCATGTCAAAAGAATTGGACATCTTGGGGTATTAATGGCAGCCATCTGTTTTAGTGATTTTTTTAAAATATAATTTAGTTCAGTCGTATGTGTTTGTGTTTCTCAGTCCAGTTTGAGGGCGCGGAGAGAGAGCGTTCGCGAGTTCAGACGGAGCAGAACTGGCTCCCCAAACCCACCCACGTGCCAGCTGCAGGGGCGGCGGCGGACTCCAACACAATGCGCCTGCTTTGTGACACCCTCCCTCTCCTGGGAGAGAGAGTGGACCCCTACATGGCGCTGGAAAGACAAGTGTGAGGCATCGTGTCGAGCAACCTACAAATAATCGATTTATCGTGATGCTACTTATCAATCCGCCACATTGCTTTTTAAAACGTATGTCTCGTTCAGGTGGTACCACGGAACAATAAGTCGATCGGAGGCGGAGTCTTTGCTGACTCTGTGCAAGGAGAGCTCGTACTTGGTGAGGAACAGCCAAACATGCCGCGCCGACTTTTCCCTGTCACTCAGGTAAACTGAAGCACACAGACAATGTCATTGGTTGTCACCTTTTAAACAAAATATCAATATTGAAACAAACACCCTTAAAAACTCTTATCGTCTTGCTGTCGTGTGAACAGTTTTCAGACTAAGTCGCCCCAGCCAAAGAATGCACATTAAAAAGGGGGAAAAAATGACAAGTCAAACTAGACTATGAGTCACATTTTGGGGGGGAAATGTTTTTAATCTATCAGAAAGAACAAATGCATGCTTAAGTAATCATTGTGAAATGGAGAACGGGCTAAATAGGCCTCTGTTCACATATTAAAAGTTATACGCATAATTAGTCTAAACAACATAATCAAACTGCCAAACTTTTAAAAGAGTCTTAAAGTTCAGAAAATACAGCATTCTTGTTGTCTTTTAAGAGTGCGACTTAAAGTTCAGCATTCTTGTTAAGTTCAATATTTATTAAGATCATTCACTTATATTGCAATCAGAAGATTAGCATCATTTTTCAACATCACATTTCCCAGTTGTCACAGTATGCCTATAATTGGTAATAAATTACTCTTTAAAAGATATCAAATCCAAATTAAGCTAATAAGCTTTGCTGTACCAAATTAATGTTTATTGTAGACAGGAGGGTATTCATGGAAGAGTATCAATTTTACGGTAACAGACATTGGGCAAATTATATTTTGGGGCACAAATGGAGGTTGCGATCGTCGTGGGTTTATTTTGACTCATGTTTTGCCCTGTTTTTATTTCGCAGGAGCTGCAAAGGCTTCATGCACATGAAGTTCACACGTTCCGCCGACGGCTGCTTCGTGCTGGGCGAGAACAGCCCGCCTTTCGCCACCATCCCGGAGGTCATCCACTACTACAGCACGCACAAGCTGCCCATCCGGGGGGCCGAGCACATGTCCCTCCTTTATCCTGTCATCGTGCAGACGCTCTGACCGGTGGCCGACAAGTGCAAAAGGCAGGTTCAATTCAGCCTAGTGGACTCAAACGCCAGGAGATGCACGCTGAAGTAGGACATTTTCAACTCTTTTTGTCAGTAGATTGTGAAAAGATTCTCATTTTTAGGGGCTAGCGGAGAACTTTAAGGGTGAGGTAAGTGTTTGGAGGGCTGAGGTGTTTTTCTGATCCAAGAAAGCTTTACACAATGTTACAAATTCTTATGCAATATTTTTCTCAGACTGATTCTTGGAATTTTGCAAATTGAATCTTCGTAGTACTTGGACAGTCTAGGATGGATTCTTGGAATTTTGCAAATGGAGTCTTAGTCGTAATAGTTGGACAGCCGCTTAAGGTTTTGCCAAAAGAAAATATGTGTAGGCCATTAAGAATTCAGGTTTCACATCAGATTTTTGCGTTTGAGCAATCGTTAAAAATGTTTTTTCACAACAACGTACGAGTAAAAAAACACATTTAGTGTATACATGTGTGTATAATTGCTCGACCTCATTTTCGGGAAACACATCCATCATGCCGCTACGATAAAATTGAGACATCAATGACGATATGCGCTTTTCCTTTGCTGTTTATTGAACCCAAATGTAGAAACCAGTAAAAAGTCGTAAAATACTTTTGCTATGCTGTTTATGGACTATAGTGGAGAAAAAATTGTAGAGAAAACTGGGGAAGAGTTCAAAATATCAATATCCATCCTCAACAAACTTCCATAGCTTCATTCTTGACGCTGTTTAAAGAATACAATGAGCATAAAGCCGACTGCTGAATAGTGTTTGTCATAGAACATCAAGTGACACGACATGTACCAGACGTAAATATGTAAAGCGCATGATATCCACTAGGCAGGCTTCCGAGGTCACTTTATCCTGACATCTTGGAGCGCCATGTCGCCGTGCACATCCACGTGCTTGATGCTCTTCAGGTCGGTCACTCGGTAGTTGGAGTCCAGCTGGTGTTGACCATTGACGGTCACGCGGAAAGAGTTGGGTTCACAAAGGATGACCATCTGAATAACATAAAAGCACGCTTGAGAAACACGGCCGCTCCGACTTCCTATCCGTCATACCGATATAAGATTTAGGCCGTAAATAACTCCAATTCTTAGTTTCTCGTGTAATTCATTTACACTTTTTATGAGGAATGTTTGGAATGCAAAGCCATTTTTGGTCCTTGAAAATGTTACATATTAGCAATTATGTAGATGCATCTAGATAAAAACGCTCCACCCCCCTCACAAAGATAAGCAGTTCAGTAGATGAGTGAATGAATATTTATCTATTTTTAGAATATAAATGTTTATATTTATGCATTGTTCAATAAAAAAAATCAGTAAAATTTTCCAAAAAGAATGAACAAGTCTACAAATGAATAGCTCGCATAGTATTTTATATGCATTGCTTGCCATTGAGATGTGATTGGGAATCCTTAGGTTTTATGCCATTGACGGCTATAGACGTCCAATCCACTTTTGACTGAATGGAGGCAAATGAAAGTTATGTAATTTGACCTTCCCGTCAAAATAGATTGGGCGCCTCGTACAAGGGAGTGCCCCCCCAAAAAATCAAGTGAAAAGGTTTGACTTGATTTTTTTTTAGATTGGCCAACTGTTTTGTTTTTGGTTTTAACCAGTGGGGTAATGAGGAGAAATTCATGTGACCTCAAAGTATTGTCCAGGTGCGAAGGGGAACTGGCGATGCGACTCCTCCGTACCCCACACGCCATCCAGCCTGGAGTTGACCACGATCACATTGACGTAGCCCAGCGAGTTAAAGCGAGGGCTCAGGTGCAACGCCGTGTCGCCCTTGTCGCTCACCAGGTTGAAGGTTATGCTGCAACGACAAAGAGCAAACAATCCTCCTCGTTCATCCTTGACGCGACGCCGTCCAGTACCGTTCCGGGTCCTGGTTGACTCGGCCCCTGACCACAATGCTGCGACCCACTTTCAGACCTCCTGTCAGTTCCCCTCTCTGACCGGTCTGCAATTGGACGACGCTCAAGAACGGAAACGGTGCCGAGTCAATGGTATTAACGCTGAGGAACTCACCTTGCCCGCTTTCATGGCGACTTTGCGATACACCAAGATGTCGTCGTAAGAGCCCGATGGGAGACTGGCTGGGTCAGGGCAAGGTTCTACTTGCTGAAGAATAAGAAAAAAGAAAAAGATGCACAGACTGAGTAGTACGTTTATGTCAAGTGACTTCCGAACAGCGACCACTCACGAGCTTGACCTTTCCCGAAAGCACCATCTTGTTGAAGGCTTCCAGCACCAGTTGCTCTTTGTAGTCCAAATCTTGAGTGCCAACTGCCTCCATCTGAAAGCCACAACGTTTGACAACATGACTGTCAAGGTTTTGACCAGCAGGGGGAGCGTTGTTGCATATGAAGTCTCAAGTAGGAAGTGTCAAAAACAGATGGAAAATGCACTTCTATTCAACTAGCAAATCTACATATACTAAATTTCGTACCTAGAGGCATTCGTAAGTAGAGGTATGACTGTTTTGATAGTTAATCAATTACCAATATAGTTGAGCTACAAATTGTCCAAACTTTTTTTTTTTTAATCTTATTTTTTTTCCCTAATTTTTAAACAAAAAAAACTAAATATACTTTTTAATTTGAACATAACAGAAATATGTCATCAATGCAAAAAAAGTAACATTGTTACATATTGTGAACAGAAAAAGAGAAGAAATTCTCTGTAGTTAACATTTTCTAATTTAAAAATGTTCTCAGATTCTCTGTTCTCTATGAAAGCAGGTTTGGAATTCATTGAAATGTAATTTGACTTTTGCAGCATTTTACAGCTCTGGAAAACTATTTTACAGTTACATAATGGAACAACATTTGTCCCTACTGTTTTTGACAGCATATTTATGGCTGGACATTAAAAATGATTTTACAGTTCAACAATATAAAATAAAAGTATTATCCCACCTGGAGGTTTTTTCGATCCTTGGCCACTGCGCACAAAATGGGATTTACTGGAAAAAATCAGAGTTAGCTTCAAGGTCCACCCCACCAAACCAAACCTCAACTATGCATAGGAATTCTAATACAAATGGCATCCAATAAATAAATAAATACATTCCATGAACAAATCTCACCACAACTCAGAAGTCCAGTTGAGAAGAGAAGCAGGAGGAAGGGTCTAGACATGATTTTTGGACTTGAAGACAACACTTTAGCAACGATGGTCTCCACAGAAGAAGAAGAAGCGACTGGAAATCAAGAGGCAAAAAAGTGCGCGCTCAAAGAAAGTGGATGGACACACCCACATAGGCGGATGACACCCGAGTTAACCCTCACTTTGCAACAACAACTTGCAGGAAAAAAGAACTTTAAATATTTAACAGGATGAAACAAAGGATATGGATCTATCCATTCGAAATGGATTGGACGCGCATCGCCGTCATTGACAGCCATTGAGTGCATATCACAAGAACAGATGGTCAAACAAACCCCCCCCCCGAAATTGCCATTGCCATCAAAAAGTGTTTTTCACATGAGTTTTCTCCTTTTTACTAACTACCACAACACATCCACGCCTGCGCTGGCTGTGAATGAGTTAAATATCGATCATTTAAGTTTTCGTGTGCTTTCCAGTACTTAAGCACCATCTAGCGGCTATTTGTGGACTTGCCTGTAGTATGTGATATTGGATGTGAAAACTACTATGGTTTATTTATATGGTATTAACTAGTCAAAAAAGGCTTCAGAGACAGTTGAAATGTTAAATACATGATTTACAGTGAATTAAAGATCACAGTTATGGGGCCGCGGGTTCGATCCCAGGTCGGTGCTGACTATGTGCCGTTTGCATGTTTTCCCTGGGCTTGCGTGAGTTTTCTCTGGGTACTTCCATTTCCCCCCACATCCCAAAAACATGCAGAGTAGTACACTCTAAATTGTCACTAGGTATGAGTGTGAACGTAAATGGTAGTCCGTGTTTTGTGCCCTGCGATAGGCTTCTCTACGATTCAGGCCCGTAGCTGGCTGTGATCGGTTCCAGCACCCCCCGGGACCCTTTTGAGGATAAGGCGCTCAAAAGATGAACGAATGAGTTACTAGCGATTGTGAATTGTTGTCTGTCTCTCTGTGTGCTCTAAAACTGACTGACGACCAGTCTTGGATGTAGTTTGCCTTCGGCCCGAAGTCAGCTGGTCTAGACTCCAGCACCCCCATGACACTAACACAAGTGGTGTTGAACATGTATGAGTGAAATGAATGAATAATAATTATTAATTACAATGTTTATCCCTTCTCCATTCTCTACTACTATTACACACCCGAAAAAAAGAAATTCGAATTTATTTATGTATGTAGTATTAGGCTTAACTTTTCGTCGTCTTTTTGTCCCATCACTACCCTGCCCCTCCTCCAGGTGGTAGTACTGGAAGAGGGATAAACGCAGCCGGGTGTCCAGCTGCTAGTTTGAACACTCCTCCTGACGGCCCCACCCCCCCGCTCGCTGTGCGATGGTCCAGTCCAGTCCAGTCCTTCGCGCCACCGCCGCTTCATTCCCGCCCACCCGTCCTTTGGAAGTTCCTTCAGCCCCGCCACAGCGCGACAGGTAAGCCGAAGGGGGGCAGCGGAAGAGCGGGTGAGGTGAGGCGACGCGACTCGGCGCGGCGCCACCTAACGTCAACTTTGTGGCCATTTTAGGGCGACCATTGACCGGCGAACATGACAGGGCAAGGAAAGAAAGTCATTTTGGTGGCCGTGGATGTCCTCTGCGTTTTCGTAGGTGAGTTTTGGGGAATTCCTCACCTTTTGTTGTTCACCCATTCATCCTCCTAGCGTTAGCTACAAACAAGTTGCACCATGCAGACGACGCTAGAAAACAATGGTGCTAAAATGGTACACTTTACTCTTTCCAAAGCTTTATTTAGGGACTTTTAAATCATAAAAAAAACAACTAATTAGGAAATAGTTAACTAATGTAAATAAATGGCGACAGCTGAAGAATTTGAATAGTTCTGCCTGTTAAAGTAATAATTAAAAAAAAATATGAAGGAAACAGATTATTTGTACTTAACAAATTCGAATTTTGGTATTTTTTTGTGTAAAGTTTGTCTGTTTGACATACAAAAGTGGTTTGGGAATGACTGGGTTAGCATAAAAACACTGAAAGTTCTTCTCTGACTATCTTGTTCAAACAGGCCACATTGGTTTGTTTCCTAACGCAAGCACTCACACATGAACACTTTAAAGAATGTTGGAGAGTTTCATGTTTGCTAAACACAAATGTATGCCATTATTTGGAACTAGTGACATCATATTCTGGTGTTAACACAAAATTTAAATGACCAGTGAGTTGAGGTTTAATGACAATAACTAATCAACATGTCTGTATTTTAGAGACATAAAATTGTTCAAAATCATAAAGATGCTGGACTTTTAATTTAAAAAAAAATCCAAACTAAAAATGGCATTTATTTTTGTGAACTTTTAATGCTAGAACTCTAATAATGTCAAACAATTTTAATAGCCCGGACCTTAATTTCCTAATATTAGTTTAATTCCATTCTATTTTTAGTTGAACCAATGTCACTTTTTATTTTGTTTACTGAGAATATATACTGAGTGATTCGATTAAATGACAACCGATTCCACACAATCGTCTGTATTTTTTCAAATCGATGTTTTGATTCAAGTTTGTTGTTTTCCAATTTTTGATGTCTGTAAGTTACACCAACGCACCAACAAATATGTGTGATTGCGTGCCTGTCGCGACACGTCTAGGTCTACAGTCATGATACTGGAACTTGACAGTTGACATATTCCAGGTTTTGTTGGTGTCAAATCATCATCAAAGCAGGTTGGGGGTGCGAAAAAAATGGGACTCTTAAAAGTGGGTAAGCTAGCTGAAAGTTTAGCCCGTTTACGCACTCATGAAAAGACAGGAGTAAAAATATAGATGGTTGTCGTAAGTCTACTAGAATGTTGGGCTCGCCGTTGGCACAGGGCTCTAGTTTCAAAAGATTTCAAATGGAGTGCTAGATTTCGTTCTATGAATAGCCACAGATAGAAGTTGGATTATGAGAAAGCGGAAAGGACTGCCCGGATTGTGCGGGTCAAAGATGTCTATCGTAGAGATTTCCCAGATCTGATCGCGTTATTGGATCTTAATGGGGTTTAAAAAAACTTGCATGTTTAAAATGTATTCATCTATTTTTTTGTATTAACGCATTGGCTGCCATTGATAGCGATAGGTGTCCAATCCATTTTAGCCCCGAGGCCCAGCTGCGATTATTCGATCACATGATCACTCAATATCAGCCTTTTACAAATGGATTTGGTCTTTGGAACTGTCAATGGCACTGAAAGAGTTAAGGGCTACAAGCAAAAATAATCCTGAAGTAGATTGCAAAAAATACATATACAGTACATTTGATACTGTATATTTATATTGACACTACTGAAACAAATAGCAGAACAGAGAGCATAAGCAGAAACTCACAATCACGATAGCCCAGTTTAACACACTGCCTTAATTGTTCTTTAAAATAAAAATATGTTTTAAAAGGCTTTTTAATCGTAAACATTCTGTTTTTTAAACAGTTTAAATTAAACAAGAAATGTTAAATTGCATTATTGCCATTTTTTTAAATAAATTCAAAATAAAATAAAAACTATTTTTATATACTCATTAAAAAATATGTATATCAAAAGGCGTTTTTCATTACAAATACATTTAAAAAATGTAAATATTCTCAGATTTCATAGTGAATCAAAATGAGATATTTCCAAACAAATGCTTTTGCTTTGAAAAACAATGATAAAGCATCATACATTATATAAAATGTAACAAGATGACTCCAAAAGTCAACTATTAAAAAAAAAATAACAACGTTTTTTGGCAGCCCTACTGCCAAGTTAAAATGTCCACTTGAGTGAGGGTCAGGAGCGGATCAGCATTTTGGTGCGAGACCCCAGTTGTGACATCACCGATGTCTGTGTGTGCGTGGCAGATGGAGCTGGAATGTGCTGAATGTCCACATTGGAGCTAAACTCCCAATCTGTGTGTTTTATTTTGTCCCTTCCCCTCCGCAGTCACACGTCCATCCTGTCATTATGTGTTACCCCTGGATCTTTGACCGTTGCCCCTGTGTTCAGACCGCCACAAGCCCCTTTCGCACAGTCTGTCAAAGCTCCTGCGTAGTTCTCACGGAACACTCAAAACGCTTATGCCTCAGTGAGAACTTGACAACTACTTCTATGATATATACTGGAGATATATATATTTATATACCAGCCAAATAATACTTTATATTATATTTTCTTCCTATGTCAACTGTCAATGCTGGTTGTCTTTTACAGGCCATTTTGTAGCTAGACTAAAATGTCACTCCCGCATTCTCAGCATCTGACAAAGGTGTGTCAGCGTAAAAGCAGGTTTATTGACTCTTGCTGACTCGCATTCCCGTGTGAAAATGAAAGTGAGAGGCCGAAGTGAAAGTGCGCGTGTACGCGTGCCGCCGAGGTTCCACGATGCTTTTCAATTCGGTCACGTTTCATGTGTCAACTTTATTCATCATTGAGTAGATCAGCAAAATGATACAAAAGCACTTCACAAAAATACCATTGACAATGTGTTGAATAATATATATAATTATCATGTTAACCCTTTCATGCACAAATTCAGATTTTATTTTCTTAAGGCTCCCAGGGCACATATTTAATTTATTGCCCGCCATTGACAGCGCTAGATGTCCAATGTTCGTTCAAAATGGATTAGACGTCTAATTATGAATTAATGAATAAATAATGACCATTAAAGACTTACTTTGTTTATGTTGAAGGTTAAAGGGAAGCAACAAAATAAGTCTAAAATCTCTGTGGGCGTGGCCCAATCTCATCTCACAGATCTTCACTCATTGGCTGCCATCGACAATCTATTACACAGTATTATTACAAAAAAATGGACCGATTGTACTTGCACTGATTTGTTTTGGTTTGGTTTTGGCAGCAAACACCGCCAGTTAAAATAAATAAAATAAATTAAAAATATATATAAATAATCCACGTGATTAGTCAGATTCACTTTAAACTCCAGAGCATCAACAAAACTTGATGACTTAACTCTTTTCATCCTTCATCAGTTTTGTTGCCTCAAATCAAGTTTTTACAAGAATAACCCCAACAATAGTTGACCAAAACCCATTTTTCTGTCATTGACTTCCTCCAAACTCTCTGGTCAGTTAAGGCGAAAAGGTCCATTTGTAATTTCCCCTCATTACAGAAACTTCAAATGAACGGAAACGCCGCACCCTCTGCCCACACCACTAACACCAATTATTCCGGGATGTTCGTCTTTCAAGGGTGCCCCAGTGACTATTTACTCTGTATTGTCAAAGCATAACATTTTGATAAGCCAGTGGCTCGCGTGAAAAAAAAAGTACCGCCGGCAGCCGGCCTTCAAAACAAACAGACGTGGCCAATGAAGTATAAACATTTCATGGCTTTTTATTCATCACTTTTTCTCCTTACAATTGAAGACCCACATCTGTACTTTTTGCATACTTTGTCAAAATATAATTGCAATTCATTAGTTGCCACTGACAGTGATAGACATCCAATCCGTTTGGACTTGGAGGCCTGGCAGCGGATGAACGAATGTTTCTTTTTTCACTTGTTTTTTTTTGAAGAGCCTTTGCCCGAGTAGAGATTTGAAAAGAAACGAAGGAAAGGATCGTTTGGAGCTTTCCCAATCCCCTGCCGATTCCACTCTGGAAAAATAAACAAGCTGGAATTTGGGATCAGACACAAATACAACTTCCTCTTGACCCTCCTCATCAGCAGGAAGTGGAAAGTGTTCCTGTTATTCAGAGCCTCGAAGAACAGTGCCATCGAGGACCGGTCAGGGTGGCAAAGATGGCAGCGCTGGCGTTCGAACCATTTGAACCGGGAGGTGGCAGCGAAAGATCAGGTTTCCACGGCAATGGAAGTCTGAAGCAAATGGTGGAAAAACTTCATTGACGTTTGTGAATATGACCTTGAATTCCACGAGATGATTTGGTCTCGATGTCGAACAGATGAACTCTGAGGTCCTTCGCCTAGATGCGCAGTCACACCAGTCTATAATTTCTTCGCTGCCAGTTCTTCCACTCAAATCGGATCGACTTCTATCACTGTCAGTTGCAGACAATGAGTTCGTTCGAAAATGACTTTTTTAAAGCATTTAAAAAGTACAAAGGTTGTTGATCCATTTGTAAAGTTGGTGTATTTTAAGTTCTTATGTCTTGCTGTTACCGCGTAGTCAGAGTAAAAGCTAGGGATGTCCGCGAACAGAAATCGGATCCAATCGCGTCTTTTTCAGAGGGTTGGGTAAAAAAAGATTTAATTTTTAAAATGTTTAGCTATGGCAGTTAGAGTTCAGGCACCATAATGATCCATAAGTATAATGCAAAAATGTATAGCTATACAGACTATTTTGACACTATTGAAACAAACCAAAAAAAAGTCCATCTCCAATTATAACTAAAACTATCAATGTCAATCACAGGCAAAATGTTAATAGGAAAATAATGGGTATTGTTTATTTTGGAATAATTTGTGGCATTGTTTCAATTGAAGCCGTTGACATGGAAATATGGCCAATTTTTTGCAATTGGCAGCAGAATTGCATTCTTCACAGTAGGTCATCAGGTGTATTTGGTTGCGTTCTCTTTCGGTTCCAGAAAGCCACTGGGTCCCACACTCTGGAGGAAGGAAGCAATGTGTTAACGGAGAGCTTTCTCTCTCATACTTCATAAACTTAAGCCTAAGAAAACCATCCATTCTTCCCTGGTATTAGCTTTGGCAGTGGATTGACGGCTTCAGGAAAACAGGAAAAGTCACTTGAATTGTGGACTATTGTTCTGCTCAGATTTAAGAGACAGCATTATATCGTCTGCTCTTAAATTCTACATGCACTCTTTTGGGACACAAAGCATGTGGTTATTTGACTTCCCCCCCCCCCCCCCCCCCCCCCCCCCCCCCCTTACCTTAGCTTCCGGGCACGTCTCTGTAGCGACGCCCTTGTCACAATTCAGCAAAGTGGCCGAAGCGTTTAAGGCAGGGGTGTCAAACTCAGATAGATCTCGTGTGTCATTTTAGGGTACTTCATGATCACTTCCGTAAATTTTGGATCATTTCCTATTGATTTTGAGGGACTTTCCGGAATACTTCTTGTTTGTCGCTTTCAGGTGATTTTGGGGCATTTCCTGCTTACTAAACTTCCTAGGAAAATGATCAAAGTGCAGTCGTGCACCCACTTGATCACACAACTCGCAAACATCTGGTTTTGCGGCACCATTGTTGGAAAAAATGAAAGCACGTTTGACACCTGGTTTAAGGACTGTTTCCTTACTTTGGTCTGGTTTTCGTTTGCCTTATGTTACCACAAGCCTCAACTTGTTTTTGAACCTTGTGCATCTTTGTGCAACTAACTTAATTCCCTAATGTGTTGCCATCCTCTGCCACCAGCGGCCCTGCCCTCGGCCATTTTGACGCTGATGTTCACTCCGTACCAGAGAGGCATCTACTGTGACGACCAGAGCATCAGCTATCCCTACAGGAGAGCCACCATCTCTCACGGAGCCATGGCCGCCGTCACCATCACCAGCTCCATAGTCATTGTGAGTAGACGTGGGCGGGTCACAATGTAATATACACACTAGGGCTGCTACAAAAAAACTGACTTTTATAGAGCACGAAACAACACGATTTATAAATGAGTCAATTGGTGAATATTAGACGCTCCAAATAATGGCTTCAACGAAATCTGAACCTGTCACTTGTGCTCAGATCACGACCGGCGAGGCCTACCTGGTCCACACCAAACGCTTGCGCTCCAACTCCCAATTCAACCAGTACCTGTCGGCACTCTACAAGGTGGTGGGCACCTTCCTGTTTGGGGCCGCCGTCAGCCAGTCGCTCACCGACCTGGCCAAGTTTACCATCGGTCGGCCCCGACCCAACTTCTTGGCGGTGTGCGCCCCCGTTAGCTGCAGCGGCTACGTGCCACGCATCAACTGCACTGGCAGCCTGCGTAACGTCACCGAGTCCAGGTGGGTCAGCTATGGCTACAAATTTAAAAAATGCACTATACTATATAACATTTGACACTTTCATGAACACATGAATCCTTTTTTTGCTCCTCTTTGAAAGCCTGTCGTGAAAGGAAAAATTGCATTTATTTGCCTTTTTGACCTATCATACAATAGAATCATAAAGCCATGAATATGGTTTGTTTAAATGAAGTTTGGATTTTACCATATCAAATCAAGGACAGAAAATGTCATTTTTATTATTAGGTCCTGTTTTGTTTTGTTTTTAAATCAATGTGGGCTAATGCTAACGCTGGCGTTTGTCGTCGTTCAGGTTGTCCTTCTACTCGGGCCACTCGTCGTTCGGGATGTACTGCATGCTCTTTCTCTCGGTAAGTTTGAAATTAATTTCAAATTGCGTTTTTACCAAAGCACGCGAGCGCTAACCGTGTGGCCCTTGCGCGTAGCTGTACGTGCAGGCTCGCATGCAAGGCAAATGGACCCGTCTGGTGCGTCCCACCATTCAGTTCTTCCTGGTGGCCTTCGCCGTTTACGTGGCTTACACGCGCGTCTCCGACTACAAGCACCACTGGAGCGACGTGCTGGTGGGACTCCTGCAGGGGGCGCTCATTGCTGTTCTTACTGTGAGTACAACACGATAATGCACTCGGCTACACGCCGTCACCCTTATTTGGGCCTCCGTTGAATTTGACAGCGCTTGACGTCCAATCCGTTCTGACTGTAAATGATCGCCCATTCCAGTTCTTCATAATGTTGTGTTTTTATTTATAAAAATAGTCACTCCACCTACAAAAGGTCAGAAGAACCACCAAATTTCAGTTCCATGTGTTCAAAGATTGACGTAAACGTGCGTACTAGATAGTATGTGGAGGGAAGTAAAAGCACTCAGTATTTTTCAATTCCTCGCGCAGGTGAAGTACGTCTCAGACTTTTTCAAGCAGCGCAGCGAGCCGGGGTGCACGCCGACCGACGCGGCGGACGGCGTGCGACTGGAGCGCAAACCCAATCCGCAGCGCACCAACCACATCAGCTACACGCCACCCGTATGACACGCCCAGGCAATCGGTCACCCTCATTTCATGTCCGTAACCACTGGCTGGAACTCTTCCAGTGCCTTCCACCCGGCAACACTTTCCTATTTCTAGGAATAAGAGCGATAAGTAATTGTGTTGTCTCATTATGTGCAATGACGCCTATTTGGAGGACGATGCTGTGACTCGATGGAAAAAGGTGTGAAAAATGTACACAAACATTTTTATTTAGGATGAAATTCTTGCTGCTTCACCACTAAAAGCTTTTACAAGCAGACCACTCACTGCTTAAGCTAACACAATTTTATATATAGTATTGTTTTTTTGTCAATGACTACTACTGTATCTTAATAAACTGTGCTTTTATTTTTAGCGATGTTGTAGCCGTTTATTTATTTTAGGAATTTCAGAGCAGAAGAATGAGAAGAGACACATGATTGGGTGTCTATTGTCGTCAATGGCACTGTTTTTTAAGTATATTTTTTTAATGTTAATGGATAAAAGGAGTGTTTCCCATTTTTTTTGCTTTTTTCTTTATATAGAACTGCAATCAACAAAAACTGGAAAATATTTCAATTTCTATTAAGAGGATTTGTATTTAATTTTTAGGTGAATGAATGTCTTTTACCAATTAATTAACTGGCAGTTCTCAATTTCCCAATCGATTAATTAGTTGTTGATAAATTGCTTTATCTTATCGTTATTTCTTATATTTTAAAATTGAATATAACATGAAGCAACTATAAAATTTGAAATGTGGCTACATTTTGCACAATAGTCCTGCTTTGTGTTGGCTTTATTCCCATTTGTGTCTTGTCCAAGTGATCACCAATTGCATTCATCTGTTGCAGCCTGCTCCTTGTGTGTCTGCCAATCAGCTTCCTATCTTGTCATCTACCTGTTCCTCATCATCTCATTAACCCCACATCTGCATATTTGACCTCCCCGTCTTTGCTTGTTCCTTGTTACGTTCTTGGCCTTCTACCAGATTGTAAGTTGCCTTTTAAACATTTTTATTTATTTTAAACTCGTATTACAGGAAGCGATCTATCGTTTGAATGTATCATAAAAAGTGTGAGAGAATTAAGAGCAAGTCCCTTTACAGGTTTTTTAATAATGGTGTTATGTAAAACGATTTGCAAATAATTCCGTCCTGTTAAATATCATAAAAGTGATGACTATCATGTAAAATGTGACTATCATTGTTCAAAATCATGATAATTATGTGAAAATGTTAACTTTCATTTAAAAAAAACGTAATTATTATGTAACAATGGGATAATGAGTATGCTGCCCCCCACGTTTTAAATAATTATCATTTAAAAACATGGTGCCATGATAGCAAAAATATGTATTGAGTATAAAATACAGTAAAGGGAAATATATACTGTCATGGATAACTTGCTCATTAATAAGTTGAATAAAAACATTGAAAATTATGGAGAAAAAAAATGTAAAAAGCATGATAACTATCATATAAATATTTGATTCCATGTAAAATGATGCCCAGGTCACATTTTTGAGGCGCTATTTTAAGATGTCATTGAAGAATCGTGTAAAAACTTGATACTTTTTTTTTCCCACCTACCTGATGATTAGCATGTAAAAACATGACATCCCTCACATTATGTAAGTTTTCACATTTGTACATCGTATTGACGCCGAAGGGCCGGAAGTAAGAGTCATGCTCTCTCCGCCCACGTGTTAGCGATGCTTGAACCTTATTTCATGGCAGCCAATGAGTTAAAAAAATCGACGGCCAGTTTTTCTTTGTTATGGATGCGTACCATGGCTGAATATTGCGTCAACACTGAGGAAAAAAAGCACTTGAATTGACACATTGCGAGCCTTTTAAGGGCGTCGAACGAGCCCCTCGGGCCTTGACGAATGGGAACACTTTTGTGTGCGCAAATTCACTTCCTTCCCGCCTTTTGAACACGTGGGAGCTTTTTTTTTTTGATAGGCTCTTTCCTTCTTGCGCTTTCATGTTTTCAAGGTTGTTGATTTTTTTTTAAACCCCGTGACGGCCATTCGGGTGTTCGCGTGGACGGCGGAGTGACGATGGCGTCATCATGTGCGGGCATGCCGCCGCTCGCTTGGTATTCGTCCTCAATGTCTCAACCGGTCGGTGACTCACCATTTTTTTTCTTTTCTTGTTTGTCGAGACGCCTGATTGCTTTATGTTTCATTTACAAAATATGCCTTATTCGCCCGAATATAAGACGACCCCCACTTTTTCCAAGAATGAAGTTTGAAAAGTCACCAAATTAAATTTTTATACAGGAAAATAGTTCCATACATGTGAAACAAATGAATATAACAATACATTCGAGAGAAAATGCTTGTTATTAATGCCTCATTCAAATCATGCAAAAACTGTCTATCATATCTTAATATCTGATCATTTAAATATGTCTAAAGTGCCATCACATTTTTAAATGGATGGCTTCTGCCTTCTGAAATGCAAATGAAACAATCTACACTGATAAAATTGCAGTAACTGCATTAACCATCAAAGTGGAGTCGAACTGTAACTTTAATTTCAGTTTTCGCTTTATTAAGGTATCTGACAACACACTAAATTTAAAATACAATATTAATTTTCCCCATACATTATTCTGAGAAAATTAGTGGCTAAGGGTTATTTCAAAAGTTTTTTTATACAGTTTACAGCAGGGAAAATATTTTAAAAGGTATTTCTACAAATACCTGAAATTTGAAGACTTTATTTTTAACAATGCTGTTTTTACATTATTTTCCTATTAGATTTCATCGTTTAAAGATTACAGTAAAAAAATAAGTTTTCCTATTTCTTCAATTTACGGTTATTTATTAAAGTACGTATAACAAATGTTTATTTTACAGCTTTTTGGAGAATGTAGGACAGTCAACAGGGGTGCTGTAGTGACGCCTACTGGTGGAAGATACACTTGTTGCTTTGAGTTCTGACAAATTGGAACAAGTTACAAAAGGTAAGCATTGAAACAGTTGCTTAAAGAATCTAAAGATGCTATTTTAATTGCTTAAAATGTTAGATTTGTTTTTCTCCACTATTAACTATTTTTAATCTTCTCAAATTGCTCAAAAATATGATTTCTGCCAGTTTCCTTCATTTAAACTCCTTGAAATGAACTTCTCAACTACCAATATCTACATATTTATTTTACAATAATCGTAACAAAAGAACCAGCTCGTCATTTGTAAACTATTTATTGAACATTTGCAACCAGGATGAGTTAAATACAGAATTTCTTCTCCTTTCGATGCGCGTCTGTTTACTCTTTCAGCGCCATTGACAGTGGTAGACGTCCAATCGTATGGCTCTTTTCATCCTTCAGTGAATTTCAATGAGTTTGTCACTAGTAGAAATCCAATCCATATGAACTGGGACAGCTGAGTGCAAATTCCCAAATGTTCCTTCGCTGCCAACAATCCCGGCTCAAATGGAATGGACGTCTATTGCCGTCAATTAGCAGCCAACGAGTTAATGAGGAAGGAATGTTGCAGGATTTTTTAAGCAGAAGTCATTTGGCGCTTGTCAAATAAACGGAGAGCAATCAAATGCGGGCTCTTCAAACAGCCGCCCGACAAAATGGACGCCGTTTCTGATGCTTAGCTTGGTTGCAATGTTGTTGTTTTTTTGTTTGTTTTTTACATAAAATGATCAACATGAATATATTAGAAAAATGGCAATTAGTCTTTAATAAACACTTCGCCTCAAACTACTCCCCCTCCAGGAAAAAAACAAAAACAAGATCAGGGTTATAAATTAAAAGCGTCCAAATAAAATCAAACAAGTAGACTTTTAGGCCTCTGCTAGCCGGAGACTGGAAATTTCTCATTGTTTTTGACAAACGGCACTTTTCAGCCCCCCGCAGTGGACCCCAACCCTAAAATCAACTCTTCCTAATTTACAAATACGGGTCTCGCCAGGCGCTCCCACGAGCGTCAATCGCCTCTTCCTGGGTGTGCTAGGCGCCGATCTTGAAGGTCTGCAGGATGAGGTTGGTTTGGTGAATGAGACGATTTGCGCTGTTGAAGACATTGATCGCCCTAGCGAGGAAAAACAACAGCGTGTCATTGGTTTAATCCATCAATTCCCCCCCCCCCACCGTGACCAATCATGTGCCTCTTTTCAACTTTTATTCTGTCAATAGAAATTGACATTAAAGGTGACATTAAAATAATATCAGACCACATTGGACACATCATTCCGAAATCCAAAAAAGTTTCATAAACTTCGATCCTATTTAGTCTTCCCTTCTCAGCTGTTTGCTTCTCATGCTAATTTCCAGGTCACGACGACCCCCCGCACCTCCGAATTGACTTACTTTCCATCTTTGAAGTACGTTTTGAGGGTGTCGCTGAAGCTTTTAGAGTACTTGACAAACTCCTTTTTCTGATGCTCCAGAGCCTAGACCGGCAAATGAAAATAAAAAAAATAATGAAAAGATGCAACAGAGGGCACATTTATTTAGTAAAGGCGAAGGGATGGTGGTACTTACTCTGCGGTTCTGGTATTGATACTTCTTGATGACATTGTTGACCGTGTCCAGGAGCTCTTTAATGGCGCTGGCTATATCTCTGTAGGAGGGTAGAATCACCAATTAGAACTAGGGTTGCAAAAGAATGAAGATTTTGCCTGCCATTGACGACAAATGACGTCCAATCCATTTGAACTGGTGCAATAGCAGCCAATTTAATATCCTAACAGTATTTTTGGAAAGCAACAATGACTTGGTTTACAAATACTTTGTGCTATGAATCAACATTCCTCTTGCAACTTAACATTGATTGATGATCCCCAAGGTTTTTCTTGCCTGACATTGTGCCAGGTTTAAATAGTACTTCATATGTATATATGATTACGTGTTGTCTTAACATTTCATTTTTGACAGCAACTGACGTCCAAGCAATGTATTAGTGGGAGGGCCGGCGGCACCGATCAGTGAATGGCACCAAAAGGTAATCGATCACTCACTTGATAGTTTGCAGGAAGCGTACTCTGTCATTGATCTCATCCGGAATTTTGCTAAGGATGTGTTTCAGTGCTCGGGCCTTGTCGTTCAGGTCCTGGAACTCCTGCTCCGGCCGGTCGATGGTAAACTCTGCGCGAGAAGATCGGTATCGGTGACGGATCGGCGGGACGGCGGTTGACTGCGCGCCCAATCGACGGTATGTCGGGACGCCGCGTGCCGCCTACGCACCCTCTACGTCGTCGGCGGCCATGCGTAGCAACGATTCCGTGAAGTTGATTTGGACGTTCTTCTTCTCCAAGATCTTCATGATGATGTCCTGAGTCAGGCCGGGGTTCTCCCTCTCTGCCTACTCGAAGAAAAAAAAAAAAGGAAAACATGGGAGATTTTCTGAAGCAATGAATACTTGCCGCCAAGAATAATTTGATGTCGATTTCAGTGATTCGCTGTGAGCAAAGGTGAGCTATCAACGCCAAAATGTAAGGTCATGTAATACTTCATATTTGAATAACGAGTTAAACTTTTCTCTTGATCGGTGCTGTCAAACTCATTTTGTCTCATGGGCCACATCCACAGCAATTAGACTAGATCGCAAGTGGAACGGACCTATTTTTCCCCCACCCATTTTACAAATAAATACACATCAGTGAGCTTTTCTCCATCCTTTGCAGTTGACAGGGGAGAAACGCTTAAATCCACATTTTTCGGTCATATTTACCTTAATGAAGGCCGCTCTGAGTGTCTGCGCCGCCGATAGGTTGATCCTCTCCAGCTAAGATTGAAAGAAAGCGTAGCGGGTCAGTCAGGGCCCAATAAGCTATTTTTCATGGCTAAACTTGGTGCGCACAGCTTCACTAAATACACACTGATTATGACATCCGTGGCAGAGTATTAGCTACCATTTTTGACAAGCGTCATTATGACCAAAGTTTTAAAAATAATAGTATGAGACCACTAAGCCACGTTATTACAGCATTGATACTAAAAAAAACATTTCTGAGTTTTCATGAATAGAATACTAAATATGATTCTTTTTAGTAGGAATCGATTACAAATAATCAATTTCAAAGCATGTGTGTGGTCTAAGGGGGCTACCAGCCCACCTCAGCGATCAGATCGATACTTTTGACAAGCGTGAATCGAAGTTGACTTTGTAAAATCGGAAAATGCCAGCTGTCCACAATATTGATGTGCTGTTGTCTTTACCTCATTGAAAACAGGGTACATCACGGCGTAGAGCGTCATGGATACCATGGAGTTTGTCTCCGCTTCATTCTTCATCTCCTCCATTGTCATCCTCCAAGGAGGAAGGGCTCTCGGTCAGATGGCGGTGAGGGGGTGACACAGTCACACGCACAAACACACGTACATACATGCACACGCACGCACTCTCACACATGCGCGCTCTTTTAAAAATATCTTATCTCCACAGGGACAGCAACCTTTAAGAGAAACACACAAGTGGACTCATTCACTGCCAAACAGGTTGGTTTTTCTTTAAAAAATGTTTTACAGGATATTGTTGTAGTAGACGGCTCGGTCGGGGATGGAGGGTTCGATCCCAGATATGACCTCACGGTGTGGTTTGCATGTGCTCCCTGGGCTTGTGTGGGTTTTCTACCACATCCCCAAAAACCTGCATGTGAGGCTGGTTGAACACTAAATTTCCCCTAGGTATGATTGGTTGTCTCCTTGTGCCCTGCGATTGGCTGGCCACTGATTCAGGGCGTCCCCTGCTTAGCTGGGATAGGGTCCAACACCCCCGATAAGAGTTAGCCAAAATAAATAAATGCTGTAGTAATGTTGTAGAAAAAAATGACTGACACGATAGCAACAAATGTCTGGTTAATTTTGACTGGGATAGCTGGCAGCAAAAGATTGCTGAGATGACCCATTGTACTAAACTCTATAAACTTTTTTTTAAAATCAGCAAAAAAATAGTCACGTTTCATCTAATGGGTTAATGACGTGTGAATGTAACATTTCAAATAATGATAGTAAAGGTGCAACATTGTCCGCAGTTGGACCGCGGGCCGTAAATTGGACACCGTGGTTTCGGACATGCTGTTTTAGGCAAATTCGGGTCTTGGGGGAGTGGCACCCAAACTGAGCGTGTTTGTTCAAACACAATAAATGACGAGTCATTCTTCATTCAAATTTCTCAAACTGAAACGCTTTCCACATTGCCGGTATTTGAAATTACAACGCCCTGGAAAATAAATAGGGTAAGAACAGCCCTCTCGATCAAGAGTTGTGAATTCAAAAAACAACCACATTTTTTAACGTGATGTTAATTCAAGCGTGTTTGGACATTTTTTTCCTCACCAAGCCCACCTTGAATGTAGCCTGTTAGCGGCTAGGCTGGGCTCGCCTAGCCTCTAAGTAGCTGACGTAGCCTTCATTCGACTAAAATGTTCGTGAAAACCTCTCAATTTAGGACTTTAGAGGCCAAAACCGGCTCTTGTTTTTGGGTGATCATTAAATTTCCTGCAAAGGCCGGGTGCTCTCATCGGGGTAAACCGAGTGTTAGCGGCAGCCAGCCCAGAACGGCGGACGTGCTAGCAGCGTTAGCTCGGCCAGTGCAAAGATTAACATTTGTCTCGGATCTGCTAAAATGGAATCCGGCAAAAGAACACGCGTCGCTAAAGTGTTTACGTGGCAAATGTTGAACGATGTGTGACGGCGCGTGCTTGATTCTACCTGTGTTCCCAGTCCTTAAATCGGGGCGCCTGCGTCGTCCGAAAAAGCCTCTTTTTAGCAGCGGCTATGTTTTTCTTTACAACTTAAGGCGGAAGTTTTTTAGGACTGGCCTGAGCGACATCTTCCGGACCGTTGCTACGTGCACGCGCGTTCAGCCAATCGGAGAAGGCCAATTGACGCAAACGTCATCGGTTGGTCCGTAGATGTCGTATATTTAAACTAACTGTCGTAAACGCACTGTAAATAAACGGGAGTGAGCGTCGTCCACTGTCAGCCATTTTCCGTCAGAGCATTGCGAAAATTATGACATTACTATAGTCAATATTTATGAAAACATTCAGATAGTCAACATTTTATTTACAAGATTGGTTACTACTAGTATTTCTTTCGACAACAATAAAAAACACTAATTCTATTCCAAGGGGGAAATAATATTTTAAGTGTCACTCTCATACAAGTGCAGTTTCTGATTTTTTAGCTCGAATATCTTTTTATTTTTTAGAAATTCAATCCTAAGATTGTTTTTACTTCTAATTTCAAAATCGTTTTATTCTTGAAGATATTTCTATACTATTCCTTATTTTAACATTCATTCATTTTCTGTACTGCTTATCCTCACAAGGGTCGCAGGGGGTGGTGATGCCAAACTCCAGCCAACTCTAGACGGCCCACGCAATCTTTTCTTCCTTATGTATTTTTTTGAAATACCTATTTGGTTATTCCTTATTTCCCAGTCTTTCTGCTTATGTAACAAAAAGCCCTAAAATGATTTTAGCTGATTAATTGCACACGTCTAATATTAACACATTTATTGTGTCCTGTAGTGAGGGCATACGTAGGGGAGGAGAAAACTCATTGGCAGTCACCCAGGTTCGTGAAGGCTAGTAAAAGCTTGTGGAACTTTTCCACTTTGCCAACAGCAGCAGCAGCAAGACACGCATCTAGCAACCGCATGTAAGAGCATCATTCATTTATAATTTTTTGCATTGGTAGTTAAGACAGTTGCTAAAGATTCACATCCATTTCTGCTTTTCTTTTTTGCTTCTTGTAGAAAATCAGCCAAGAAGCTCGACCCGGTAAGCATTACATAATGACCTACTGTGGCTTTATGGAGTGTGTTAAAACTCCAGAGTGAGTGAATTGCATTTTGAAACATAGGATGTTTCCATCTTTTTTTTTTGCATCCCTCTTTTGTTGCATTACATGTGATTTTTCTTCATTTATGACTTCCAAGACAGTTCACGTTGCACCTGAATTGGTGTTGAAGTAACTTCAATGGAAGAGAAACTAAGGTTGCCATGGATAATCCACAATAAATCAATAACCATTTTGATCATTGATCAATTGTTTAGAGACATTTTTGACCTCCAGACCCTGATTTTGAGCCTTTTGAATTAAAAAAAAAAGAGGGGGCTATAAAATGCCCACTTTAAAAAAGGGGGGGGGGGGGAACAAAACAATAAATATTCTCTTTTTTAAAATATATTTTAAAAGATTACAAAACTATGTTTTATCGAGGACAACAAGAATTTCTTTTTAGTGAGAAACGTTAAGTCGATGCACATGAAAATTCCTTTTCTGACCTTTGAACTCGTTACCCTCCCAAAATTTAATCAGCTCTTCCATTTGGTGAACATATCTTGCAGGTTTGATAATAATACTTGTATTTATTCTTGACTTATCTTGAACACTGACAGACAAACAGATGCATGCAACCAAATACATACTAATCCCCTTCTAAAACTGGGGGTAGGATATTATAATTAAGACGTGGCGTCTCAATTTGGGGATATCACATTTTGGGTCATGTAGGAAACACTTGTCCTAATAGCAAATGTTTAAATTGTTGCTGTGATCTCCAAGTATGTGGACGCCTGGTCTTTATGAGGTTATTTCAACTTCTAGTACAAATAGTCACTCGCTCAATAAAGGGTTAACATTTCTTGACTTGAGACATGCGGTCCCAAAGTTTGGCATTTCTGCTTGCGTTACATAAGATCCATTGTTACAAGCTGCCATGATTCTTTATGCTTTCCGAATGCCACTGATGACTCAGTTCTGGTTCAAGTACTTTGGAAGGCCAGTGGTCTGGAACCCAGCCTGAGAGTCAAGTCTGCCAACAGGGGGAGAAAAAAGGTTTTTTTTCTCCTCCTATTGTTTTGACAAGTTTTGTCAAGTAACTTGGCTTCTCCTGAGAAGGATCTGTCAAAATATCATGATTTTTTTTTTTTAAATGGGAAAAGTGACAATCACACTAGGATTATGGTAGAAATATTCTAAATGTGCATGTGTTTCATTGTTATTTAAATGATTTAAATTATAAAGTTAAAATATGATTTAAATTAAATCATATTTTAACTGTATGATTATAATCCTTCAGCTTTATTCGCTTTTACTTTGACAGCATTGTGTATGTATGTAGCAACATTGCATATTTTGCATTTATTCTCTAAACCCACACTGTAAAAAAAGTCAGCAGTACTATAATTTGTAAATAAATTTTGGAGGGAAAAATGAATTGTTAGCCTTAAACTAAAAAAATCAAATCACCTCGTCTGAACTGAACTGAATTAAATGTAAATGTCGAAGTCACTCCAAACCGGTTTTGGGTTGGGGCCACCGCAATCTAAACGAAACATGCACAGAATTTAGCTCAATGCCTTGGAGGTACTTAAAATCTATTGTTGGTTGGCATGACTAAACGTATGGTAGTTTTCCACAACGCAAAACAAAATTCCTCATCTTACTTAGATGCCGTTTCTGGAATAATCCCTTCTTCTTTTGAATGGCATCCTCTTCCTTGTTGCAGAATCGTCAAGCATGTCTGTCAAGATTCACATCAACAGTCCCAATGTCAAGTACACGGACACACACATTGAAGCTCAGTACTCCTACCACACTACATCCGTGCACAAAAATGGCACTTCAATCACGGTAAGTGAAAACCTGAAACCCTGGGAGAATGTCTTCTGCCTATGTGCTGACCGAGCAGCAATGCCACATACGTAGGTGACGCCCCGCTCCACTGAGATGACCCTGCGCACGGAGACGCGCGTTCCCCGCCTGGGGGTCATGTTGGTGGGCTGGGGTGGCAACAACGGCACCACAGTCACCGCGGCTATGCTGGCCAACAAGATGAAGCTCACCTGGAACACAAAGACCGGAGTCAAAGTGAGCAACGGCTTGAGATTCCTGTTTAAAACTGAATTCAAAATAAAGCTAACTGTAATCACCGGAGACATGCTACAATACTTCCTAGTCAAATTTAATTTGAGGCCTAGAACCTTTAAGTGTGGTGAAACTAGGACTGACAACGACAAATTGACCACCGATCTATTAATTAATAACAAAAATAGATAACTACAGTAATCCTTCGAATATCGCGGTTAATGTACACCAGACATGGCCGCGATAAACGAAAAATTATTACTACTACAATCATGTTTTCACATCCATACAGAAATACAAGTACAATTATCAGTGTATATTCATTAAGTATTACAGCTATAAGCATATCAAAATACTGTAATGTACTAATATCTAAATATAATGTATATTTTTAAAAATAGAAATACTTTAAATACTGTACTCGCAGTGAAAATAGTTCCCCTTTACTTGCTATAAATCCCCCAAAAAACTGGTTAATGGGAGTTTTAGTCCAAGTCCTTTGTCTTCGTCCAAATCCTGTTTTTTGAGCATCTTAAGAGCAAGTATCTTCAGAATTCCTTTTCATTTACCTTTATTTTGAATTGGGAAGGAAATGGTGGGAAGATGGGAAAAGGTACTGCTAGTTTGACACCTGTCCGGATTCATATAATATGGTCTTTTTTTGTTCTCAGAAAGCCAACTACTTTGGGTCACTGCTGCAGGCCTCAACTGTGTGTCTTGGATCAGGGCCTGACGGCGAGGTCAACGTGCCCTTCTGTGATCTGCTACCCATGGTGCACCCCAACGACATCGTCTTTGATGGTAAAATGTCTTTCACGTGCAGATGAGTGACATTTTTTTCCTCACGGTAACTTGAGAGCTCCCCCCCAAAAAAACGATAGAGGCAGAAATGAGGTTGCCACCGGTGCCTATAAATAATGGGTAAAAATACAAAAAAGAAAGGCACGCAATCTGGAACACTTGCATTTGATGAGTTAAAATGCTGCCTTTTATTGACATTTTTCTGTACACACGAGTGAAATTCAATTCTCTTCCCCATTTGTTGAACAAGATTTTTTCCCGTATTCTTTATTGAATGCATTCCCAGGCTGGGATATCTCCTCTATGGATCTGGGAAAGGCCATGGAGCGTGCCCAGGTGTTGGAGTGGTCGCTACAAGAGCAGCTGCGGCCGTATATGGCGGTCATGAAACCCAGGCCGTCCATCTACATTCCAGATTTCATCGCCGCCAACCAGAAGAGCCGGGCCGACAACGTACTTGGCGGTACCCTGGCCGAGCAGGTCACTCTCCATTTCATCTTCCCGTTCAGCGACACCGCGCCCTGACTCTCGCCGCCGTTCACGCAACATCTCATTTTCAGGTGGAGCGCATCCGAGCGGACATCCGCGACTTCCAGCAGGTGGGCGGGGTGGATAAAGTGATCGTGGTGTGGACGGCCACCACCGAGCGTTTCTGCGATGTGGTGCCGGGTGTGAATGACACGGCAGAAAACCTGTTGGCTGCCATTCAGGTGAGAAATAAGACTCGAGCAAGCAGCAGCAGAAGATACCAAAAAAATACTAGTCCAGTTTAATCTTGCAATATAAAAAGTCTGAATTTGCTCTACACTGAGGAAGTCTTGAAATGTCAACCATTTACACTGTCAAGTTTTATGGTGAAAAAGAAAAGAAACTCACTTAGGTGAACTGGACTTCAGTTAAGGAGTTCAAGTAGCCCTTATAAGGCATGCAAACTTCACACAATGAGGACCCACCTGGGCTCAAACCCCTGACCCCAGAACTCCGAGGCGGCACGCTAATCACTTGCACACCGCACCGCCCCTTTCTTTATGATTTTTTTTTCGTGATTTTTTTTACTGTTTATTGCCTTTCTAAATAGCCAGCAAACTGACAGTTGAATTGTGTGTGTTTTTTTGTCCCCTCTTCTTGGTCAGGGGGGCTCAGAGGTGTCTCCCTCCACTCTTTTCGCAGTGGCCAGCATCCTGGAGGGGTGCGCCTACATCAACGGTTCCCCGCAGAACACGTTCGTGCCTGGGGCCGTCGAGCTGGCGCAGCAAAGGGGCGTCTTCATCGGGGGAGACGACTTTAAGTCTGGTCAGACCAAGATCAAGTCGGTGCTGGTGGACTTTCTGGTCAGCTCGGGGATCAAGGTGATTTTCAATTTAAAACAATGTTTTTTTTTCTTCCTCTTAATTTACTGACCAATAATGACGGGGATACATGTCCAGTCCATTTGAACTGGGTGGGTCACAAAGAAATGAAACATAGGTTTCCCTTGGGAAATGTTGCATTCTTGATTTATTTTAGTAGATTTTTCCGCATAAGATGATTTTCCTATCATATGACAATTTCTCGTTAAATTAGGACTCCTGAGTGAAAATTTTGCCTTATAAAATTAAAACGCTGGTAAAACGGATGCATCTTCTCACAAAAAAGGATGTTTTTCCTTAGGGAAATTGCCATCGTGACTTTCTTATTTAATATCACGACTTTGCTCTGGTAAAAAGTAAAACCCTTGTCTTGTAATTCTAGTATTTTACCATGTGTTTTTTTTGGGGGGGGGGAATCAAATCTTTTACTTTAGTCCTGTAAAATGAAAACATTTGTCTCATAAAAGCATGTTCTTTCATAAAATACTCATACGGTCGTAAAAGATTGGACTTTGAAGCCTGATCACTCATTGTCGGCCCTCTTGATTTTTCTACAATTTGACTCTTATTCATTTCCTTTCTTACAGAGTTATTGTTGTATTATGGGAACTTCAATGCTTCTGTCCACGCCTTTTTTTTCTTCTATTCCCAGCCGACCGCCATTGTGAGCTACAACCACCTGGGCAACAACGACGGCAAGAACCTGTCGGCACCACAGCAGTTCCGCTCGAAGGAAATCACCAAGAGCAACGTGGTGGACGATATGGTGCGCTCCAACTCTGTGCTCTACCGTCACGGGGAGAAGCCCGATCACTGCGTGAGTCGTGTTTACCTTCCCATTTTTGAAATGTTTTTCAACTTGCTACTACAAGTGCTGCGTTACATTGCAGGTGGTGATTAAGTACGTTCCATACGTGGGAGACAGCAAGCGGGCCATGGATGAATACACTTCTGAGATAATGATGGGCGGTCTCAACACCATTGTATTGCACAACACTTGCGAGGTGTGTCAAAAATGCAATCTCATCGTGAGAATGTTTCCACCTTAAAAAACGAGGTTATAGATTCGGTTCTGTAAGTTTCCGTTCGAGAATGAATGAGGAAATTATCAAATTGGCAGGCTGTGTGCATAATATGAAACGGAAAACGTGATTATATTTCGAGGTTTCGCAGGTTAGCAAAAGGAATTTAGAAATACTAACTATTTAATATATATATAATATAATCACTACTATTTTAGATTTTGAGGGCTTTGAATTTGGTACATGGTCGATTGGTCGCCGGTCTTTTGGTCGCCGGTCTTTTGGTCGCCGGTCTTTTGGTCGCCGGTCTTTTGGTCGCCGTCTTTTGGTCGTGGTCTTTTGGTCGCCCCGACCGCGACAACGGACGACCAAAAGACCGGCGACCAAAAGACCGGCGACAAAACAAGGTAAAACAACATTTTTTAGTCACTCTAATAGTTGTAAACACACCTACAAAAGAAATCTTTATTGGTGGATGCACCCAGAAAAATTAATTTTGCTAGTCATTATTCCTCATGAATAAAAGAACAGAAAGTGCCATGGAAATGCTTCCAATCAACAGGAAGTGAAAATCATTTTATCATCATAAAGTTCCAACATTACTGTAATACAACTACCGCATTTTTGACAAAATATTTCACTTTTGCTATTATAAAATCCTGACATTGTTCAAGCCGTTACCAAGCAATTACCTACTTTTTTTTCATGTCATCTTCTAACTTTATCCTCCTGAAATTCCAAAATGTATTATAATAGTGTGATTTTTCTGGTCTAGTTTCAATTGAATTCTCATTCGTCACCGCTGACAACATTGTGACATTATTTCCTTCTTATTTTGACTTGACTCTTTGGTGATTGGGCCATTATTGTCCAATCAGGACTCTCTTCTAGCCAGCCCCATCATTCTGGACTTAGCCATCCTGACGGAGCTGTGCCAGCGCGTGAGCTTCCGGCCCGAAGGCGAAACCCACTTCCAGTCCTTCCACAGTGTCCTGGTGCTGCTTTCCTTCCTTCTCAAGGCCCCCCTGGTCCCACCGGGGACCCCCGTCATCAACGCCTTCTTCCGTCAGAGAGCCTCCATCGAGAACATCATGAGGTACGTGCAGTCTCGGGGAAAGTTTGTTTCATTCCTTCATCTTCTGTACCGCTTATCCACACAAGGCCCGCGGGGGGGTGCTGGAGCCTAACCCAGCCAACCACCGGCAGCAGGCGGAGGACACCCTACACCCTGAATTAGTGGCCACCCAATCGAAACAGACAACCACTCATGCTCACAATCACATTGCCACCAAGTAGTAATCAAATCCAGAATTTCTGTTGTTTTTATTTTATTTTTATTTTTTTTAACACAAACTAGTTCAGTTTGCACATTTCAAAATGAACTCAGGCACTTTTAGTTCATATTTAGTTTTCAATTAAGATCCAAAAATGAGGGATTACAATAAAGTAAAGTTTTTCTTTTCTTTTGAAAGTTGTATAATACCATTAAGTGATCTTACAGATTGGGAATTTATTTAATTTTATTTAAACGCACAATGTGTAACTGTTTTTGTGTTATTAGTGTTGCAGTTTACCTCAACTGGAGCCTAATAAACACCATGAAAACTATTAACAAAAATACTTTGGCCACCAGCCTCAGCATAATAAGCTATCAAATATTAAAGCTCATATTGCAACTAGAAAGTGCATCATGGAATTTCTGTATTTTGATGATGTCCACCAAAAATATGAATAACACGGTGGAGGCCAGTCTTCACATTTGTTCTTAAAATGTGCATTAATGTGTTTCAGGGCATGTCTGGGCCTGCCCCCCCAAAGTCACATGCTTCTGGAGGAAAAGCTACAGAGGAATTTCCTGGTTGCAGAGCACGTCAACGGCGAGGGGGCCAACCTGAAGGAGAAGATGAAGCGGACGCCCACCATCAACCACACAACAGTCACCAATGGCGTGCACTCCAAGTAGACTGCAAATACACTAAACCGAGAGATCCTAATTTTTTATTTTAGAAACCAATTAAAGTAAACAGGTCAAAATGCAATGGCACACATTTGAATAATTAAAATCCTCATGTTTGTTGTTAATTCTGTCTGTACCTTTGATACAACTAATACATTCGTTCAATATTGATTAAAAGCTGTTTTAGGGACAGAAATCTGACTACCAATTGCTTTACCTCGGAGATGGGTCATTTAAAAAGACTAATTTGAACTCGGTGGCTGCCACCGACCATGAAACCATTGACTGCTATGTATGTAGTAAGTATTTTTCCCACTAGAGGGTGCTACATCTCGCCACACATTGCGGGCATTTTTTCACTTCCGTTGCTGCGACACGGGACGTCAACAAACATGGCCGACAGAGAAAAACGCCGGTCCGCCGGCTCCGCAGTGTCTCCCGCCGCGGTGTTGCCTGAGCCGAGCCCCGGAAACAAGGCTTCCGGACCGGAGAGCGACCAAGACTTTTTGTCCCAGGCCGGCATCGGCGAGTTGCTTCGCGGCGCCGTGTTGAAGATGGTCGAGGCCCGCCCGGACGACCCGGTCGGCTTCCTGGCGGACCACTTCGGCAGCTTGGCCGCTGACATGGTGGAGAGCGGATACGACGACCAGAAGGAGCCGTGTCTGGTGGACGGCCAGCCGGGAGAAGGAGCAGCAGGCGCCCGGGCTCAGCAGCGACTCAACCGGGCACTGTGGCACCTGCGCCTGGCTCACCACTCGCAGAGGTACCCCAACTGTCACCGTCACATCTAGTTTTGCTTCTCATATGAATGTCCTCAAATCGTATAATTTAAATGTATAATGAAAACATTTTTTGTTAATTTGCAGTCATAATCTGACAGACATTGTTTCAGATCGTGTAATCTGTAACAGACATCATTGTGTCCACCTGAGTAGATATCTATTTAGGTGTATGGTGTTAACACAAACAAGACAGCCAAACCTATTAAAAAATAATATTTTATCACGTCTGAGATCTCTCACGTATGTAATTTTTTATTAATTTCAAACACACCTTTTTTTTGTTTCTGAACGCAGATCAGCATTTGGCAACAACATCCGTGTGGCCTACGACCTCCTGAGCGCAACGGAACCCTTCTGGCACGCCAGCGACGGCGGTCACACGGGGGTGTCAGGCGGCGGGGTGAGGGGTGGCCTGTACACTCAGACCCTCCGGTGCTTGTGCGGCGAGGGCGGAGTCCCGGCCTCCACTTCCGCCCCCTTACTGTGCCGCCTCCATTGCCACGACCACGAGGCCGTCCCGTACGACGTCTTCCGCCACGGCGTATTGACCTGCGCCGTTTTCTCCGACTACATCCGCCAGGCGCAATGCCTCTACGCCCAGGTGTGTCGCCCGGACGAGGGTCCGGCCTCACGGGCCCCTTGCCTGGCCGTGTTGGGGGCCCTGAGTGAGGCTTTGGAGATGTCGCGAGATGCCGACCCGCCCGGCGTCAAGGCGTTTCGTCGCCTGGAGGCCAGCGCCAAGATGTCGCCGCACCAGCTGGCACTCGCCATGGCCCAGACGCAAACGCGAGGACCGGCCGGACACATGGACGCCAAGGAATTTGAAAACGCCGCCGCAGAACTTTTTATCGCACGCGTAAAAGTGGTCACGTAGCTTTTTCATTGTGTCGTTGCACGTCATTCCAGGTGGCTAGAGACAAAGCACCGATTGTGTACTCCAAAGTCCTAAGAATGCAAGATACTTGAATGACATGAAAATATAGATGACCAGTTCGAGCACTCCACCAAACTTACTGTAATTTTGCACCTTTATTGACTGCCTATTGAAATGTTTTCATATGACCTTCTGCAATCTGCTAGTGGTGAAACTGAAATCCTACTGGTATAGGCATCAAGTCTATATCTATATCCCAAATTGTCTTTATCACCTTACACTCAAAATTGCATGTCAATGAATTTCAAAGCCTTTGTCTTTTAGTTTATAAAATTCCCCATCTCGTTTTTATGATTTACCCATGCGCTCCAGGGTTAGTATGATGCTGTTAAACCCTGAGAAGTCACAGAAAAGTGCACTGCTCCTCATGTAAATCCAAATAATGTGAATCCAAATAATATAAATGACTGAATACAGAGTTATTGACCAACTTGAAATAGAGTTGACGAGGACAAAGACCATAAATAAATGAAACATTGCTAAGGAATTCATCCAGCTATGGTCACTGTTCCACCTCCTTACGCTAGGGGACGCTGAATGCTACAAGCGAAGAAGAAAAACAAGGAAGTGCGTACATGACGCAAACAGTTAACGGTACCAGTAGTGTTTGTCTGTCGCAATTCACTTATCCCCCTCAAAAGAAATGAGTATTCCGCTTCAGTTTCATATTTCAGTTATAGTTCAATTAGAAAAAAAGGAATAGACGTAGTTGTCACTCAACTAAATCTATAGCGAAAATGAAGGAAGCCTTCGAAATTGCAGGGAGAAAAACCGGAAGTGTGCATCTTCTCTGTCCTCATACTGAATGAAAATAAACATTCTCTGTCAATTTTTCTCTAAAGTAGATCGTCCAAATCTTGCGTGGCGTTCTGCTCCGCATCGGAATGGAAGAAGACGATGAACGACTGCGACCTTTCGTGTTTCTCATGACTTACATGCTTCTCAAACGTCGCAGGGATGTAAACAACGCGGATGTACAGCGGCGCAATGAGATTCAAAGACGCCTGAGACAGCGACAGTATTTCTTCCAGAGGCAGAGGAGAATGATGATGGTCAGTATTAATAAGCTACTACGTTTATTATTCAAAACACGGAGAAAAAATACGGAATTAAATGAAAGGTGGTGAAATCAGTGCATGCCAAAGGGAATAAAATCCAAATAGTGTACTGTACCTATACAGTTTTAGAAAAATAAAAAATACAATTATTATATGATATAAAATTCTATTTTTTATAAGTCATGAACGTGCTGCTTGCTGACAAACTAAAAAATAAATAAAGTTACTGTAGCCCCGCATAATGGCCAATGGGCATAAAATCCAAATAGTGTACTGTACCTATACAGTTTTAGAAAAATAAAAAATACACTTATCATATGATATAAAATTCTATTTTTTTATAAGTCATGAACGTGCTGCTTGTTGACAAGCTAAAAAAAGTTACTGTAGCCCCGCAATTCCCCCAGAAAACATGCAAATTCTAATGATAGAGGACCCCACTGATGGACCACCATAATTTTATGCTAAAATAAACATACAAACATGAAGTTGACATGAATTATACGTTATGGCATTTACAGTTTTAACAAACTGAAGTGCAACGGCAGAGCGCTAGGACAGGTTTGTTCCTATTTTGCTTCAATAATCAACAGATGAGCTTTAAAAATGTTTTAGCCTGGAAGAAGTGCAATGTGGCCCGCCAGGCTTATAAAATGCGCTGAGGGGGTATTTTCACTTTATTTGTATTTATGTGTCTCTGTCTCCGCAGATGATGATAGCGGGGAGCATCCGTTCCCGAGCTCATATCCGCACACGCCCTTGGACAACCGTCCCGAGCACAGACTGGTGGGAGCGAGTGGTGATGACAGAATTCCAGCCCTCCGATTGGCTGGACAAGTTCCGGATGAGCCGAGAGACATTTTTCTTTATTTGCGACAAGTTGCGCTCCCGCCTGACACGTCAAGACACCAGCTTCCGACTGGCCCTGCCCGTGGAGAAGCGCGTGGCCGTGGCGCTGTGGCGCCTGGCGTCCAACGTGGAGTACCGCACCATCAGCGCCCTTTTTGGGGTGGGCAAGTCCACCGTGTGCAAGTGCGTGCGGGACATGTGTCACAGCATCGTGGTTCTTCTGCGGGCCGACTACCTGCGGACTCCGGCCGAAGCCGAGCTGGAGGAGTCGGCCCGGCTCTTCCTGTCCCAGTGGGGCTTCCCACATTGTGTTGCCGCCGTGGCCTCGCTGCACACGGCTATTATCACGCCATCCAACAACGCGTCGGACTACATCAACCCTGCCGGTTGGCTGTCGGTGCTATCTCAGGTGGGTGCTCTGTTCTCCGTCTTCCATTTAGTCAATCGCTTATCCTCATTAGGGTTGTGGGTAAACTCTATTGAGGCTTTACAAGCAGGATCACTCGTGCTAAGGACAATTTAGAGAATTCCATGGACTAAATTATCTGCAAACTAAATTGTCTACTATCTAATTGCCTACATCTTCAGTTAAACAGAATGGGCCATTCTACCTTTTTGATTAAAATTGTTTGCATATATATACAAATTGAATTGAATGCTTTTTATTGTCATTATACAAGTATAATGAGATTTAAAGGTATGTTTACATATGTATTAGAATTGAATTGAATGCTTTTTATTGTCATTATACAAGTACTATATATAGATTTCAAGCTTTCACCATATAGTGCACAAATAACAACAACAAACAAACACATAAATAATCAATAAGTAATAAATAAATAAGTAGTCCAAGTCTATTCAACAATTTTTTTTTATTTCCTAAAAAATCTGAAAAAATTACTCAGCCGATTATTTTAAGAGGGTGACGACATCTAAAACTAAACCCCATAGAGAACATTTTTTTACAGACTAGAAAACTTGGTTGGAGTGCCCGCCCACAAAAAAACCTGACAGATAAGCAATCACAGTCCCATTCACTCCCAGAGAAAGTCCTGCATTAACCCAAAATATGTTTTTAGAATATGATAGAACCAGCGTAAATACAGAGAGAAAAGAAATTGCCAGTGGTCTCTGATGTGACAGGTGACCGTGAACGGTCGTGGGCAGATCTGGGACATGTGCGCCTGTTTTCCCGGCAGCATCGAACCAGCAGAGGTCTTGCAGAAGTCCTTGCTCTGGACCACAGCAGCGGAGGGCGCCTTGTCGCCGGTGCCGCTGTCTTTCTTCATGGGGAGGCAACTCAGGTAAATGCACTTTTATCAATACTAATTACAGATATTAACCATTTTCTTTTCATATGGTTTGCCATTACAAATCCAATGCAGACCTTTTTAGACCATTCTGGGTTTTAAAACGAGAGAAAACCTAAAGTGCGTTCAAAACTTGTCCAAGCAAGAGCTGGCTATTTTGAAACAGCCCATAAATTGTATGTTTCGGTGCCATGGATCACAATAAATCTCCATATTTGACAGGTATGTCCTGTTGGGTGAGTCGTGCTACCCACTCCAGAGCTGGCTATTGAAGGCCTACCCGGAAAAACGGGCCACCAAAACCCACCCGGTAGTACTCAACGAGCGCCAAAACCTGTTCAACCGGCGACTGCGACGTGCCCGCCGCGTGGCCCAGGAGGCGCTTCTGCGGCTCAAAGCGCGCTGGCAGTGCCTGAGCAAGCGCAACGACTGCGGCCTGGACGTGGTGCCCGCCATGATCCAGGCCTGCTGCATCCTGCACAACGTGTGCGAGTCCCACGGCGATTCTTTCAACGGCGAGTGGCTGGCGGAGGTGGCCGAGACCGAGAGCCCGGAGCCCGCCTACGCCGAGGCCGAAACCGACGTCGACCAAAGTGGGGGCGAGGAGGTCCGGCAGCTCTTCTGTGACTATTTTCAACAGCATGATTGACACCGCTGGAGTTCTCTGTGTGGACAAAAAACTACTTTGAAATTTCTACTCTTACATTTAGAGTACCATTTAGCCCCAAATGACTAATGATTATCTCCATGTGTACTTTCTCATCCGTAGTACTTGTGGTTCAGGAGGTGGTCTTCTCTTGAATGAGAAAGGGGAAAAAATGTCCATGTTTTTTTATTTTATTTAAATGGCAGCTATCACCCAATTAAGATGTCATCCTCAAGTTGTCCCTGCTATGATCCATTGACGTTGAAATTCCCAATCTGTGGAAAATGTCGGGGGAAAAGTGCATCCATTGTCACGATCCAATTAAACGGTTGACATTACTCTGACCTGTTACAGTCGGTTTCAGTAAGCGAATGATCCGATGTGTAAAATGACATCATAAATGCTGGCCACATCACATGTTCAAGTCACAGTATTTACATGTACATCCTTTCAAAAGTACTTACCGTACACTTAACTCATCAGCTGTCATTATAGACGTCCAATCCTTTTTTTTTGAATGGAAGGGGTGACTTGGTGGCTCCCAGTCAAAATGAATAGGGTGTATTTTGTGGTCAATGGTAGTGAATGAGTAAAATAGACTACCTAGGACCAGTTTTTGTCCATTTCCAGTCAGTGCGCATGCGCGTACCTATTGAACCCACCCACCTCGTTGGTCGGATTGGTCTCCACGCAACCCTCCTCCTGTCACTCCAGCTTCTCCCTGTCGTGCATCAGGTTGGTGCACACACTCCTGGAGACCCCTCATTTGGGGGGTGTTATCTTATCCGAAATACAGAAGGGGCAACCTGCAACCCGTACGCTGCATTCAAGCGCCAAAATGGAACGCAATGGGGATGATGGACGCTGCTGTCGCTAAATCGTAAAGGCTGTCATTCCTGCGGATTTCAATCACTGCAGGCTCACTCGCTCTTTTTTTTTTAGCCGAGCAAAGGAAGGCGTCGCCTAGGGGTGAGGGATAACATTCGACAAGCCGCGGTGCCGTTCGTTCTCTCATTTTTTCCCCCTTAACCCCCGAGCATCGTTAGCCGGCTAGCTTCGGCTAAAGCGGCGTCGATTTGTCGGCTTTAGATGCACGCGACACCGCTGCCGTCTCCCCGAAGATTGAATTGATTACAAATCAGCGAAGACTCGCCCTTTTCCACATTTTATCGAGTTGTGCATCTCGCGGAGGAGCCTTCCCGAGCCCCCCAGGCGCCTTCTCCGGACTTCTCGGGGAAGAACCGGGGAGAACTTGGCACCGAGGCCCCGAGTTACTCCTCCCCTCCCCCTTCCTCCTCCTTCCCCGGTCCGGTGCGGACAAGACCGCCACCAAGCGACCCTCCCCCTCGCAACACGTCCAGGCGAGGACCGCAGTTAAATTTGTTTTTCGGGCTTTTTTTTTGTTAGCTGGGGGTGGTGGCGGCCGGAACGAAGGAAAAAAAGACTGCGAACGCCGAGTGCTTTTTGGGTCCAAGCGGGGCTGGCCAAACACAGCGGAGGGGATGACTCTGGAGTCCATGATGGCTTGTTGCCTGAGCGAGGAGGCGAAGGAGTCGAAGCGAATCAATGCCGAAATTGACAAGCAACTTCGCCGTGACAAGCGAGATTCCAGGCGGGAGTTGAAATTACTTCTTCTCGGTGAGTGACGTTTGTCAAATCATTGTCGTGTGTCGTCATTTTTGTTGTGTGCAACGTATGTATTTGAATGGAAAACTGACCTCCTTGGGGCCTTCTTCTTCTTCTTCCCAATGCTAACTAACGTGCTAGCTAGGAGCCAGGGAAGAGCAGCGTTATTTGTCTTCCCCAACAAAATGCATGTCGGGGGTTGCAAAGTGCATGTTAGATGCAAGAAAACGCCCTAAAATAGACTAGAATATGTCGGCGTTATTTACTGGGGAATGCGTGTTTTTGTGTGAGCCGCTCCATTTCGTGGTAAAGTTGTTTCCCAAAACTGTGTGGAAACACATGCAACATGGTTGGAACACTTGGCCTATGTAGAGCTTCTTTTTAGGGGTTGATCTATGTTTAGCTCGCTGGTTGCCATTGACGGCGATAGACGTCTAATATATGGGCGCAGGAAAGACTGGCGGTGATCGTTCACTGCTGAAATTTCTTGTTGGAATGGTTGCCAATGAGTTAAACATGTGACAGTACAATGGTCATATGGTCAGAATAAAAGTGGTTCACAGATGAGCGAGTTGAGTTTGAATCCTGACTCCGAGCCTTGGTGAGGTCTGCCCAAGTATTCCAGCTTCCACATTCCAAAAACATGCACTCTTAGAATGACAGGTTCCTCCCCGTCAATTCTTAATAAAAAAAAGAAAAGAAAAGCTAGTTTCATAATTGTGTGTGAATAGAACAATTGATATTTTTTTATCAAATGTGACCAGAGCCTTTTCGTTTGTAGATTGACGACGTATTTGAAGTCACAACATTCTCGACGCTCAGGTCAAATCATCAGACTGTTTTTTTCTTTAAAAAAACAGCAACAATTGACACAAATGTGCAGACAAACCGCCAAAAAAAGCAATGATGGCCTGAGAATTGAGGGCTCAAAATGTCATTTGAGATTCAACAAATGAGGTTTGCTGTGAAATCTGCCCCAGAATTGGCATTAGATTTTGTTCCAAGTGGAAATTAATTTAACTTTCACATTACAAAATCTGTAGGAACTCTTGAAAAGATGGTTGAGTCTTGATCTTATTTTATTTTTTGTATTCCTGTAATTGAAGGTGTATGTTAGCCTTGCTCACCACCACACTTTATGCTTGTACTTTTTGTAGACGCTATGATGACGTGTCTGCCTAAAAACTATATAAAAAAAATAACCTTCAACCTTTTAAATTTATATGGTACGTATTTGTCAGACTAACTCACAAGTGAGTGAGATTGGTGAGTCTTTGTGTTCACAAAACAGTAATAGTCAGCAGGCCCTTGTGGTTAAAAAGTAATTCTGCTTTTTGAAATAATTTGTTTTATGGTGACTTGAGTTTTTTTTTAAAAAATAAACACAAAGCGTGTTCGGTTTTCCGGTCATAAGCTAATGTAGACAACTGGTAGCCCATGCACTCACTACATATGGGCTTTTTTTAATATTAACATACCCAACCCCCCCTCCACTCCAATTTTTTTATTCAACTCCCCCCATATTTTTCCCCCCTTTTCAGTCTATCACAGTGCTTTAGCTATTTATATAGCTCCTGTGTGGGCAGGGGAAGTTGCTGTGACATTGATTCATAGCTCGAGACGTGCTTTTTATCGTGAATGTACCTTGTACAATCTTAAGAGAACGTATATGCTTATTTTGATAGTAAAGTACTTATCCATTTGCGCAATTAGTCAACTGTTTAGCTCATGGGCTGCACATTTTAACCGAACAAAATCTGTAGTTGGACATTCATATGTAACTACATTGTTGTTTTCTAATAATAACTGATTTTGTTTAATTTCTAAGATGATCCACTTTTTTTTAAAGGACAGCAAAACAAAGAATAATTCAACCATTAAAATGAATTGGAGAGAATCTTTCTGTAATTTAAAATCCAAAAACATTTTAAATTAATACAATTATTCATATTTGGTGGCCTTTTTGGCCATTTATTTTTTGTTTCATTACATTTATTAGTGTGAGGCTGGAAAATAAAAGGGATTTGAGAAATTTTCAGGTCAATGATTTCAAAAATAGTTTTCAATTAATTTGGTAATTAGTTCTTGATTTATTGTAGCAGCTCCAGTCAAAGTATTGTAAAAGGAGCAAGAGTGATTGGATCACTATTTTTGGCCCCTCATTAGCGTCATGGATTCGAGCTTTCATGCAGAAATAAGGATTGGGACAATCTGGTACTGGTGTCAATTGAATGATCACTTGACCAGTGCAAATTGTTGTTCTTTCTTAAAGTGATGGGACTGTAAGAATCTGCCCAATGTCTAGCCACTATTTCACTGTCCCTCTACTTATTTTACAAATGTGTCGCCTTTCCCCCTGATGATTACCTTTCATTCAAGTAGGCCACACAACTTTTGTAAGAAAATGAGTCAAGCTAATCCTGTGGAGTAAAACTACTTGAGACCAAGTGGCATAAGCGAACTGAAGATGTTATATTTGTAGTACTGGCAGGAGTTTTAGTAGTATGGTCTTCCCTCGATTATCACAAATTCACTTCTTTGCGATTTATTTTGCTATGATTATTATTTTTAAATCATAAAAATGTCAAAATACACGCATAAACTCATAAGCAGAAGCCAGTCTTGCTACTAGGAGAAAAAAAAATATTTATTATAGGGGTGACCCTACAATTTTTTTTATCGGAGCTATGTCTGGTCTACATTAACCGCGATATTCGAAGCGTTACTGTATTTTTGTCTTTACTTTCACGGTCTTGTCAATTTTATTCCTAGATATCATGCTTTTCCTTTTTGCTCATTTTAATCTTCACGGACAAAGTTATAAACCAAATACCTGCTCATGGAGGCGTTGGATTTTTTTGTGTGTCTCCCTTGGCTCTTTTTACTCTTCATTTTTGTTCTTTTCCTCTCCCTTCTTACTCAATGTTCTTTTTTTTGGTCTTCAACCTCTGTCTTCTCCTTTGTCCTCATTCTGTCTCTCATCCTCTTCCCCTGTTTCAATGTTCCTCTTCCCTCCTTCCCACATCACAGTATTTTCACATTTCTGGTTAGAGGTTATTACACAGCACCTCTTTTTTATATCAAGTAACACAAAAAGGTGAAAGAAAAGCAACGTGGCGTTAACAGCTGAGTCAACGTCTGGCGAGATTTGCTGCAGTCTCGCCAAGAAGATGGTTTCGACTTTTAAGGCCAAATTGTTTCCCCTCCGAGTTGTACCTTTAAGCTATTTTTTTGGATGATTACGCCATATTTATCTACAATTTGACCTCAGACCAGCCAAAAAATGTCCCAGCCGTATGAGTTGAGGCTTTTCCGCAGACCTCTGGATAAGGACATGCAAAGGTAGGATTAGCACAGGAGGGTTTAATAGGCTTGGTTAAACACATCCGCCGCTCAGACTTTGAGATGTCACTGATTCTTATTGGATTGCCCCAACACCCCGGTATTATTCATTTGGCCCTGGCAGAGCTCTTCCCTCTCATCTTGTGTAGGGCGCACAAAGAATCACACTTCTTCAAATGTCATAAATAGGGTAAAAGAATGATGTTACATTCAGCCCAAAGTGACCCGAATTGTATCTTTTGGTCAATCAGCTTAGAATGAAGATTTTTGGGGTTGTGGGAGAAAACCGAAGAACCCGTAGAATTACCTCGCAGGCTTGGGCAGAACATGCAAGCGCCGTGCCGGATGGCTGGAGCACGGGACCGAATCCTTAATCCCAGAACTGCGAGGCGTCAGCCTGTCGACATATGCAATAAGTCAATTATGCATCCATTTTCTCCCGCTTATCTGAGGTCGGGGCCACGCGGCAGCGGCTTTAACAGGCAATCCCAGACTTTTCCTCTCCTTCCAGCTTGAATGAGTGGTTTGTTAAAATATATTCTCAATACATTACCAGTTAAATTGGTTTCATTTTAAAGAACATGAAAATGGCCAGACAAAAAAGAATTTGTCCATCAAGGCCAGCGGTTTGAACATGGCTATAATATGGAAATTCTCAGTTTATTTATTTTTTTCTAAGAAAAATCAATGCTACAAGATACTCTATTCCCTGCTTGAATCAATACAATTTTAACATTGGCCTCTCAATGGCGATAGAAAACGTTGCCCCCTTTTTTTTTTAATAACTAAAATGCACTCTCCTAGGGTTGGTGCTGCGTTGTGCCCACAATCTTACTGTCGAAAGCCACCATATCAGGTCATACAGGCAGCTTCCTGCTTCACACACCACTGGTTTGCCTGTACTTGGTCAAAACAACAAAAAAATAGTTTAAGGCTCAGCTATGGCCTGGCCACTTGAAATGCTCCAGGGCACTACACAAGTCTTTCCACAAGAAGTTCTACGACCAGGTCCCACTGGTACTACCTTGATTGTATTGGTTAGGTTGTCTTTAGTCTTTTTTTGAAGAAAGAGCCAGCGGGTAGAGGATCGGGGGTTTGCCTCAAGATGACCCTTCAGTCTGGTGCCAAGTCATCTTTTTCTTGATCATATATGGCAATAAGGATTGTCCAGCTCTGCTCGTGTGTGTTTTTGTGTTTAGTGCAAAGGTGTAGAACAGGGGTGTCAGACTCGGGTTGGTTCGCGGTCCGCGTTAACGTCAACTCAATTTCATGTGGGCCGGACCATTTTAGATATAATATTTAGATATTTTTTTAATAAATGGATTCAAAGAACTGGATTAAAAGCCCTGAATATTCAGTTTTTTTATAGATCTAAAACAATGTTTCTTTTATTTTTTTAAATATATTTTTAGATTTTACAAAATGATTTTTGAACTAAAAACACAGAAAAAATTGATTAAAAAATTACAATTATTGATTTAAAATGGGGAAAATCAGGAAATTTAATATACATCTATACTCATTTTAATTTGATCCTAAAACAGAAAGTTGGCACTCATGATTTACTTTCCCGGGGCCACACAAAATGATGCGGCGGGCCAGATTTGGCCCCCGAGCCGCCACTTTGACACATGTGGTGTAGAATATCTGCTTTGGTAGAAAGCATTTTAAGGAGTCGACACATCACTATGTATTAGGAGTGTTAAGAAATTAGCTGGATTTAAGAAAAAATCAAATACATAATATTACGTATACTTTGATCTGGATCGACACATCCATTGGTCAAGCAACGATCCAATCAAATCAATGGAAACGTAAAATAGATCAATATTATTTTTTAAAGATATTCAGTATTGTTCATGTTTTTTCTCTCAATAAAAATGTCTAAATGCTTTGTTACTGTGTACATGTCAGTTATATTGTTTAATCGCTGCCTCTATAAAGTTGTCCACATTTTTCACCGGTGTGCACAAATTCATAAATAGGGGCATGTGAGGGTCTCTGGAGGTTCAGGATGATTGAGGCTACACGGCGAGTGTCCCACATACTGTTGCTACGCTGTCCCGCGGCAGGACGTGGGGGACGTAGCCTCACCGCTTTCTTCGGGGCAGCGTATTAATGCTTTGCTCACTACTACCAGCTGCCATGTTTTTCAACCCTTGGCACCGTTTCCACCGCTGTCATTGGCTGCCATTTGTAACGTCAAAACCACGGCATTTACAAACACCTTCGATCAGCTCACATTTTCGTGTCACAGCACTTGGAATCGATCGTGCGTAGAGTAGACGCACATTCTGCGTGGGCAAGATGCCCATTGGCTTTTGACCACGAGGACATGCATGGTAGAATATCTGCGATGAGTTTCCCCAAAGATAAATGCCACGGTTTAACTTGGGTCAATATGGGCTGTCTTTTCTCTGTTTAGTTTTTAGTACTTTGGTCTGTAACTGGATCAGACTTTGATCCCTCCTCTGTTTCTTCGCCAAAATTGGAAATCCCCTCGGAATACGAGACAAGGAGTCTTATTGTATCGCCAATTAAGGCGTATCGCCCCGCATCGTCTCTCGTAACCAAGCACCCGGGACAGACCAGCTCGCCTACCCTCTGCACACCCTAAAGTCTACCCCTTTAAAATGTAGCCCCAAGAGCTCCAGGATTCCTCGCCATTATGTTTGTTTATTCTCAAGCCCAGAATATAAAAAGAAGGGGTGGGTAGAAGAAGAAAAGAATAACAGGAATGAGAAAAAAAGAGACCGTAAGCGGGGTTTCCATGGTGACAGAAATATGGCTGTTCTTCAAAAACCTTGAATGTAGGTGCTGCTGAGATAAGTGTCTTTTGCAGATATTGTGCATGCGATGGATGCCCGTACGATTCAGACGGTAATCCTCGGAGCAGTCAAGATAACTGTAAGGGTCTCTAAAGGAATGCAAAGACCCCTACTGTCATCTGTTTGCTCAGGCCGTTACGCGTTGAAGCTTGAATGTGGGCCATATTAATTATCATCTTTGAGTCAGTACTTCCTTTTCCTAAGAAATTATTTCTAGTGTGCTCCCTATTCAAATAGCCTTAAAAGCTCATACGTCTATTATGAGTGCTTGCAAGCATTTCTGTCAATTAATTTGCTATCTCGGTAGAGCTATTTCATCGGGTAATGAGTTGGAATGTGCAACAGATGGCTGAATTGCTCGCTCATTTTTACATTTTGAGTTGGAACATTTGATCAATGCCTTGTTTAAATAAGGTTCATTACAATACCTAGGAAAGTGCTGAAATGAGGAACTATGTCCAATAGATGCAGTGAATAAGATGTGAATATTTTTGACGGACTTGTCCACTACACAAAAATGTCAGAAAGACGACACAAGATGGATTCAGAAGTAAAATGGCATTCGCTTCCTTGGAAACATGGCATGCTTGTTGCCAATTGTTTAAATATTTCAAATCCAATATTCAAATCTGAGCATATGGCCCCAGTATCAAAGATTGTCTTGCCTTTTCCTTTGACTACACGGAGCTCAAACAATGAACACGTACTGCCTTGTGTGCATCCATTTTAGGCACGGGAGAAAGTGGCAAGAGTACTTTCATCAAGCAGATGAGGATCATCCACGGCGCCGGTTACTCCGACGAGGACAAGAGAGGCTTCATCCGACTGGTTTATCAAAACATCTTCACTTCCATGCAGGCCATGATCCGGGCTACTGAGAACCTTAAGATTCCCTACAAATATGAACAGAATCGGGTAGGACGTGTGAAAAAACACAATTGATTTATTCTTATTCTATTATTAAACAACACCACTTTTCAAAGGGATGCCTTTGAATGATCCTTGTCCAGTGCCATTGACGGCGAAAAGATGGACAGGGAGTTGCAGTTTAAATGAATTGGACATTTATTGCTGTCAAAGGTTAGACAATTAGTTCAATCCTGACCAGGTTGTGTGAGATGTGTAAATCAGGTTGAATTAACTTGAAGTAAGGCCCTTAAATCGAATCAAAATTGACTTTCGCAGACTATTTAATTGAGACAAGTGTTGTATCGTATCATGTCAGCATGAAATTTGGGATTTGCATCAACACTCTTTACATCTTCACTAGAACTAATCCAGTTAGAGTATGTTGTCACTATGAAAAGCTTAACATGGTCACAACTAATCTCTCTCCTCGTTATCTTCCTGCTCTGTGTAGTCTAATGCCATGCTGGTGAAGGAAGTGGACATTGAGAAGATCAACGGCTTTGACCATCCTTACATCGCGGCCATCAAATGCTTGTGGTCCGACCCGGGGATCCAAGAGGCCTACGATCGTCGCCGAGAGTACCAGCTCTCCGATTCCACTAAATAGTAAGATTTTCTTTTCTTTTACATTAGCTCAGAATTAGCGATTTTGTGCATACTGTATTTTCGCAAACACCTGGAAAAACATTATTTATACAAATGTTTTGTTTTCTTATTTTAATAGCAAAATAATACTAGCTGTAGCTATGGGACAATAACAGGTTTTCGCCAAATGTCCGTAGGGTTTAAAAATGGCAGCACATGTGCAGTACGTTAGAAATTAATAAAAACAACGGAAAAAAACAGCTTCTATACGACTGAAGCAGAAATACTGAAAACTCTAGCCTTACAGAAACATTGAAGCAGTTATAGTTGTTTTTAAATGGCGTTATTACAATTGGGACCACCAAATTTAATTGATGGAAGAAAAAAAATTAAATCATGTAACAATGAAGGGAGATAATTTGGGATGCTCATAATTGGCTAAAAACTGAGTGGCATTGATAAAATGTCTGCCACTTATCTGTTTTTCTTCACTATTATACATTAAAAAAGAAATTCTCATCATTAAATTTACTGAACAAGACATTCTCTGGTAGAATAGGAAAAAAAGTGGTGTCTTTCCCTTTAAGACTGTTTGAGAAAGAACGCAACAATGTTACTTGCCGATATTTTTTTGTTTTTGAGCAAAAAGAACTAGAAAATATTGCAGCTTACTTTATTTGAGGAAACACGGCTGCTGTTTTTAATGATTTTTTTTTTTAATCCTCTTGATTTAGTTCTTTTACATGAGAAAGTTTGGGATAAGTGATGTACTTTCTACTGCCCTCTCGCTGTATGCAGAATTTATTACAGATGTCAAAAACCACTTGATTACAGTGCTTCCCAACCATACTGAAGCCAAGGGGACATATTTTACGTAAATTAAATGTCACAGCAAGCCGTCCCTCAATGAACATTACTAGAAAAAATAAGTAAATCCTCTCAGTTGACTCAAATTTGTGACTCAGTCCAACAAAACATGGTAATAATTTTCAGACCAATCAAGTGAAACGGAATCATTATTGATAACACACCGGCCGTTCCCCAAAAATATAGACAAATGTGGCACCGTGTGGTGGTTGGGAATCACTGGTAACAAAAATGAGAAGATTGTGTCATGCAATACATGTTTGCTACTATCCACGTGTATATCTCCAGTTACCTTAGCGATTTAGATCGAGTGACCGCCGGCGGCTACGTCCCCACCCAGCAGGATGTGCTCAGGGTCCGTGTTCCCACCACGGGCATTATAGAGTACCCCTTTGATCTGGAGAATGTCATCTTCAGGTACTCCCTGGCGCCATACCAGGATTGCAGCGTCTCACCCGCACAAATCCACTAATGGACGGAAGCTCAACATTCTGTTGTGGCCACAATTTGGGGGAAAGACAAGTAGACTTGTCGTCAAAAATATCCAGAAAAGCAGCCAAAGGGCCAACAGTTGTTAAGCCAAGCCAAACATCAGTGGTTTATGTTTAGTTGTGCTAAGATTCTGGCTCACAGGACTGGAAGCGAAGGCTATGCTCATGCTTGAGATGGGCAACCAACTCATACCTGATGAAGATGGCTTGCAACTGTCAACATCAAGGATACTTTAGGAAGCAGTTTCAAATGCCATTCCAGTCATCCTTGACCTGACAGTTGTCCAAACCTTCTTTAGCAGCTTCCAAGTACTGACTTTCCTCTTGCTTTTGTCATTGGTAGCACACCATCACTTTGGGCAACAGACTTCAGAAATTCAAAGAGCTGCAGATGGCCAACTCAAGTGGGGTACACACGTACAGATTTAAAAAAAATATATAACTGACTATTAGAGTGATTTGAATCTTCCTAATTCATTAACGGCCATTAATGGCGACAGTAGAAGCAGACTCGCTTTATCGATGAAGTGTTTTTGCACTGTCGCGTTGGCTCCTTAAAACTTTGAACACTCCAAATCGGGAACATTCCATCTTTTGTAACTGCTTTAATGTTATTAGAGTAATTAACTCTTTGGCTGTCTTCGATCCATTTTTACTGGCAGCGACCAAACGACCGCCAATGATTCATGGCCAGAAAATGCTCAAAGTTGGCGCAAGTATTGGTATGTGTGTACCCTGCTTTACTTGGATACCCAAGTACGAGGCTATCAGATTTCATGTCTTTGAAACGTCTCAAGGAAGCAGCGTTGGTGGAGGACTGACACTAACCGTCCGTTTATTTGATTTATTTTTTGGGGCTGTTTTCCCGTGAAGCTTCCTTGATGGAATCTAGCCACTCTTCCACACTTGGCAGGGAGTTGCTCTAATTGCCCATCACGCTTTATGTAACTTTTCCTGTCTTGTCTTTTTTGTGTGTGTGTCTGTCTGTCTTTCTGTCTTTTTTTCTGCCCGGGCTTGCCTTGTAGCTATCTTTCCGATCTGGATCGCATTGCAGATCCCAGCTATCTTCCCACTCAGCAGGATGTGCTCAGGGTACGCATTCCCACCACGGGCATCATAGAGTACCCCTTCGACTTGCAGAGCATCATTTTCAGGTAGAAAGATGCCTCGGCAGGCTCCCCCGTTCCCCCCCTGTTGTTTCAACCGACACCATTAACTCATTCCCCGATAAACCGCGTCTTAATGACCCCCGCCGACCTCTACCGTTTCCCCTCGGCGATTTCCTCCCGTACAATCGAAAGCGAACGCACAGTCCCACATTCTGATGCCCGATTGTGGTAAATGGGTCACCTCATCGCCTCTTTTCCTTTATGGCTGGCGTACGAAACCAGGTCGTCCTCTCCACGTTTGGAGGGATGTGCTATTTTTGGGCAACGGGTCCTAACGGGCCCATAATGGCCCCAGATCTCTGCGGACCGCGGCGGACTGGGCCAACACCAAAGGACGGCTTTGCGTCGTCAACCCGACCGAGCACAGATACGGACGGCTCGGCTCGGTCTCGCCGTTCGCACCTGTGCATCTGTTGGCATAATTAGTCGGCTGATTGGCGTCATTTGTATCAGCACTTGACAAGGGCGCGTAATAGGTGTAAAGGATTCAAGTGAATGACTTCTCAAATGAAGACTTAATGAAAGTGGGACCTAAAATTCCCCAAAGATTGGCATGTGACCTCATCAACGAGAACAGCTCTAGAAAGCCCAAACCTCTCGAGGATTTGCACATCTATTAATCAGTGTCTCAAATCACGGAGCTGCTCGTGAATGGCTCCGCTGGAGACCACAAATGGAAAGTAAGCCCACCGTTCAAGTGATTTTAAATTTAAAAAAACTTCCTTGGAGGAAATCTACAGTTGAAAGTAATTGGATGTTAACTCCTCCGCAATTCCTAGCTTCTGTGCACCTTAAAATGAGTACCAGCTCACCTCATTTTATTATTTTTTTTACACTATCATAGACGTCTAAGCTCAAAATGAGAAAACCTGCCATTTAGTCTGTACAAGTTCGGTGCATTTACATAATTCTTATTAGGTGACATTGGAGAGGTCTTGCTGGGAAAGGGGCTTCATCATCAGAGGTGCCCCGTGTGTAGGTTTCTGCCCTTGACTGGATTTTCCGTCTCCACATGGGCATTTTAGTCATTGAGATGGAAAAAAAAAATGCATTCACGCTCACCTTCCCTGTCAACATTCTTCACTTTCTCCCATCACGTTTGGCTTTTCACTTTGCAAGAAATGGCCAACGGATGAACGTCGTTCAGGAAAAGCTCGACTTTCCAAAATTGAGCGGCGTTCATTTCATAGTTTCACCGTCGTCTTTTTTTCTTCAAAGTGAGATGCTTTGGTGGTGGCGTGCATGACTCGCTCGCGTAGAATCCCAATGACACTTGACACCCTTCAAGCTCTCTGCTTCATCTGCTTTCAAAGGGGTTGAATGCATCATGTACATTGCACGGTATTTGGCTTTGTTAAAGGTAAACACAACAAAATTGGACATGCTACTTGAATTGGCGTGTGCGGTCCTCATGCATTCAAACCCTGTCAAAGCCAATAAAACACTAGCCGAGCCCGTTCTAACATACTACAGTCACTGATCATTAAACACTGAGGGTGCAATGGTATGTCAAAAATCACGTTTCTTGCCATACCTTGATTTTAGAGTGTCTGGCCCAGCACATTTGCTTTTTGTAAGGGAAATAAAATCTTTCCCGTGCTGTTTTATAGCATTTAAGTGGCACCCAAAGATCTGTACCCTAAAGACCCGAACGTGAATAGACGTACCGTCACACCCCTAGTGAGCATATGCATCACATACACGTGTGAATTCTCATTTGTACGCCATCACGCCCACCCTGTAGGATGGTGGACGTGGGCGGTCAGCGATCAGAGAGGAGGAAGTGGATCCACTGCTTTGAGAATGTCACTTCCATCATGTTCCTAGTGGCACTGAGCGAGTACGACCAAGTCCTGGTGGAGTCCGACAATGAGGTTTACAGCCTTTTAAAACTGGTGTATGTGGATTTTTCACAACAATGTGCTGGATGATGAATGCATTTTTTTTGCCCGTCAGAACCGCATGGAGGAAAGTAAAGCTTTGTTCAGGACTATCGTTACCTACCCGTGGTTTCAAAACTCCTCAGTCATCCTCTTCCTCAACAAGAAGGACCTGTTAGAGGAGAAGATCTCCTACTCACACTTGGTGGACTATTTCCCAGAGTTTGATGGTAAGATGATTACTTGAGCATCACAACAGTTAGTTTGAAGAAGTTAGCCTGCCGGTGAAGTACCATATTAAATCTATTGGATTGGATTGGATAACTTTATTCATCCCGTATTCGGGAAATTTCATTGTGCCAGTAGCAAGAAAAGGCATAGTAATAAGTTACACAGTACAACAAAGCAAAGCACAAAGTATGAAGTAAATGGGATCATTAAGAATCACCAAATCAAATCATTAAGACAGGAAAGCAGCAAAAACACAAAACGAGCAAGAGTGGACGGAGCTACCGCCACCGGCTTCCACTTGAACGGCGCAATTTTGGTTGCGATAGCAAAAACGGATACAGACTCAAAAGACGTAATGTTGGACAAAAACTGGAACCACACACAGGAAGTCTTCCACAAGATGGGGAACTTCTGCAGACTGTGACCGAGGTAGAGAATATGCAGAGTCACTCACAGCGTAAGCATGGCTGAATGGTTCCAAAAGAGAAGTAGCCGAAAGAAGCCAGGCTAACAGAACAAGGAAAGGTGTAAAAACATTAAAGTCTAAAGTACAAAGTAAAGTAAAAAGGAATGTATGAAAAAATATTAAAATGTGATTAAAAAAAAAATAGAAGGGCTGTAAAACACAAAAAACATAAGTTTACAGAGCTACTGCCTTCTTGAGGTACTTAACAATACTCAGTACCGGCAAATTTCTACATACACAATGTGACAAATTTCTGTTATTTAGCTTGCACTCCTGTACATTATGGCCTTCCCGTTTTTGACTTTACAAGCAAATGTGACACATTTTGATTTGAAACTGAGGCTTTTACTGTATGAGCAATTCAAAGGTCACGTCCCAAATATCCCTTTTAAGCCGTCCTTGCCTACGGCGACCCCATCAAACTGTTGGCCTGTGTCCCACTCACTCCAGGTCCCCAGAGGGATCCGCAGGCAGCGCGGGAATTCATCCTCAAGATGTTTGTGGACTTAAACCCCGACAGTGACAAGATCATCTACTCCCACTTCACATGCGCCACGGACACTGAGAATATCCGCTTTGTGTTCGCTGCCGTCAAGGACACCATCCTACAGCTCAACCTCAAGGAATACAACCTGGTTTGAGCTACCCAAAGTATCTCTCTTTCTCTCCACATGCCCTCTTTCTCTCTCTAATCCTTTTTGCACAACCTCCTTTTTCGAGTGCGCTCAACTTTTAACGCAACACACACACATGCACGCTCCTTTTTTTTTGGTCCAGCAAATTCAAAATGCCCTTGTAAAAAAACACACAAAAAACAAACACCCCCAAAAACTGCCTCGATGGGTCTGGCACATTGAGAGGGAGACCAGAAAGGAGGTCCAATCAGATTTTTATCTCCTCCACATCAATGAATGTACCCACCAGTGTGCTAGAAGTGCAATTGTGCAAGAAAAAAAATAGAAAACCTATTTTATTCAATGGCGCTAAACGTAGTCATTCATGGCATGAATGTCAGTTAATATATAATTAAACTGGGGAACACAAATTTTGTCAAGTCGGACATCAGTTTTGAACCAGTTTTTGAGTGAGGGATCCAAATCTGAGCGTGGTTTTTATCACATCAAAGCTTTTCAATTATAGGAGTTCGTTTTCCCCCCAAAAGCATAAAAATATGACACTTTTATTCCATTTTCTTAAATAAGCAAGACAATTTTTGTTCTCACTCATTGGCTGCTAATGATAAAAAGAAATGTTTTGTACTACATTACCACTGGCAACACTCAAACACTTCAACAGCTTTCCGTATTGTTTTAGCCGCTTTAATATTTCATAAATTAACTTGCTAGCTAGCACTGACAATGATAGACATCCAATCCATCTGGACTAGAAGATCCGGACGGATTAAACGTCTCTCATTTCAATACCTGGCTTTCCAGATTGATCAAGTTTGCAGTCAATCGGAGCCCATTTGTTAACCAACCCCAAAAAATCTAACTGGAACACAAATGCTTCCCCTTTTTAATACCTATAACCAAAGGTGTCCAATTTATTGTAATTCAGCAAAACTCAAATTCAAAGCATCATTGGAGAATGCAATTCTTAAATTTCACTGTGTGCGCATCATATCTGTTCGCAATTATTCTCTTTAAAGGCACAATTTGATTTGACTAAGGTGCTGCTATTGACAGCCAGAGATGTCCACTCCAGTTAGACTGGGAGGGTTGGCAGCGATCACTGAATGTCAGTGATTTAGGAAGTGTGCTGTTGTGAATTGGAAAATAATAATAATAATAATAATAATAATCCACAGCTATTTGACTATTTATGCAAGTTAGTGATTCTTTGGCATACCACTACAGCAGTGGTATCAAAAACTCTTTATAAGAGGGCCAAGAAATGCATCCAAATTATAGTTTGAGTTCAGATTTTTTTTTTTAATTGTATTTGATCATTTCAATCATACAGCAATCTCAGATAAAAAGTAATAAAACCACGTAATTAACAAACAATCACTGGCTACAAGATAGACACTTTAATGCATTTCTATTTGGTTTTAATATATTTTGAAGTTGAATGATCCGCTTTCTTCCTCCCAGGATTCAGAGGGACAATCATGTGACCGTCCTTTTTTATTTTTTATTTTTTATCTCCCCCGTCTCACCCACTTGGAGTGTCACTCAAATTTCCCCAACCGCCCCATCACGCCACACTGCCCAATCAGACGCTTCCTAATGCTGTCACTTACTCAATATTATATATCAGGATGTGCTTCTGTTTACTTTTTTTTTTTAAACTGTAAATCCACTTTGTTTTGAGACAAAAAGAACGAAGGTTTGCCATTTTTGAGCGCTTTGGGGAAAAGAGGCAGAGTGGCAAACCTTCCTTGACGTCTGCAAATAAGTATTGTTTGTGTATATTTGTTTGTAAATACATATACACAACAGCAGTGTACAATAATGCTCTGTGGTACACCAGTTTTGGCATAAAATCAACAGCGATGACAAAAAAAAAGTTAGCCTCTTTGGTTAGTATAGTTTATTTCCCTCTATGAATAGTAATGATACTGTGATAATGGATTTTGTTCATTTTAAAAGCAAACACCACAGAACCAAGTGGACAATTAGCAATTTATATAATATGGTGACGATTTTGAGAATTTTTTTATTTATCTAATTTATGGACCAGGTTTGAAGGTGTTGATAATTTTGACTTCTTTATTTTCTCAGTGTTTAAAAAGGCGCTCTTTGTATTTCCTCACGGCTGAGCCCTACTTGAGTCTGAACTGCTGTAAAAAAAACAAAAACAAAAAAACAAACAAAAAAACAACCAAGGAGAAAAAAAAAACAAGGAATGTCTGGTATCGTAAGTACTTATGTTTCTTTTCTATTTGAAGAAAAGACTATTTTTCATTTGTCAAAATCCACTTTTTTTTTAAAGGAGAAAGACAACACAAATTACATTTACGTAACGAAACGGTCGCTCAAAGTATTTAACTACGACAGTGGGAATTTCCTAGAACACTATTAATGGAAAAAAACTAAAATTTAAGTTTATGGCTGCGGCCATGTTGTCTTGTTTAAACCGTACACAGATTAAAACACGGTACGATGGGTTTTAATCACATCACGAGTAAGGCCGGGAAATTTGGGATACTTGAATTTGAAAGGCTAAAATACCACCGGCTTTAAAAATGTTTGCTCCTATGATGCGTAGCCATTTCTTAGAAAAAGTGGCTTTTATTTACAATTTTCTTCACTGTTGCTCATCCAAAAAATGCATTGTAAATTCCTATTTTCTCCATTAAGTAAACATTCTTTTCACTTGGATGCACCCACAATAGTTGTCTTTCCCTTTAAAAAGCCCTCACCTTTGTTTTCATTTTTGACAAGAAAACAACAAGTCTTTCCTCTAGGTTATATTTACATATAAAGACAGCGCTGTAATGCTTACTTACCTAGAAAATGTACATAACAAACATTAGTGTAATGAGTTTTTGACTCTGTATTTTTCCCCCCGTTGTTTCAGGCTTGCTTTTTACGAGTGCCAGTGAAGTAACTAACTTTATCAGTCTTCTTCAGGTGATTTATTAATCGCTCATCCTCATTAAGGGCTATCACAGTGGGTTTGGGGGGTGGGCTTATATGGATTGATTAGCATGACTCGAGACGTAATGTTCATGCAATCCTAAAAAAAAAAGTGTTTATTACGACCCCGTCCCATTGGAATGAGAAACTTTTGGGCTTGTGAGGTGACTACAACCTCATGCCGTCCTTTTAAAAACACTACAGCCACATAAAGTATTTGCATGTAAGCTAATTGCCAAGAAGTTCTGTAGGCTATGACACTAAATACGCGACTGTAAAGTATTTTTTGTGTGTGATCCGAATAGTTCAGTCATTGCTTCTTTTTGTGTGTTAATAAGAGTTCTCCTGATGATTTTGTTTTATTATTATTATTATTTTGAAGCTTGCTATTGTTGAGCCACTTCTTTCAGCTACTTTTTGTTTGCTTTTTCCCCACCGAAGGACTTGAATGAATCGTCGTAACCATAGAATTTACTGGTCTGTTGTCACTTTATGATGCAATTTGTAATGGTTATATTGAGAAGAAGAATGATAGAAAACGTTTATTTCAATCACATGGAACCAAAGGCTGCTGCACGGGTTGTAAACCAATTGAAAATGAGTTAAGTTGAACTCATTGACTGCCAATGGCGGCGTTAGAAATCCAATCCATTTGCGCTGGAATCGTTCCATCGCTGCTAGTAGTTCAAATCAATTGCATGCCTACCACGAAATATGATCATTTATTAAACCAAAGTTTTAAATGATTAAGACAAAAAATAAAAACCATGCGCCCCCTGTTCTGTTTAGATTTATGACCCAAACCTGCAAAATATGACAATTTTTGTTGTTGTTTTCACTCCTTTGTTGTTTGGGCACTCTGTTGAATGAGCCGGAAAGATGGACAGTGTTTGCGTGACACTTGAAAATTTCACTCTGTTCATTTTTCTGACTAGAACATTTATTGTATTTGTTGCCTTGATGCTCTTGTTTGTTCTTTTAAGTTCACACATGACCAGAACGCTCATTTTCCTTTGATTTTTAGGACCACTTTCCCCCTCCTCGCCTTCTTATCTAAGGCGCAAATGTTTTTTTTTCAATTTATTTATTAAAAAAAATATTCTATTCATGATCGAAGCGTGCCAGGCTCGCTTTAAGTGCCAACACACCACCGCCACTCAAATACCCCCGACCCGAATGCCCTCCACTACTCGCTTTTTAAACGATGACACCAGAGACTAAAAAGGATAGATGATTAATTAAGTGGGTAAAGGTTATATTCTATAAGAAAATATAAATGGATAATCTGCTGTTTGTTTTTATTTTACACAAGAAAGTATTTATAAGAATTGCATGTGCTGTTTATTTTGCAAGCGAGGGGCTTTGGATGTATTGACTTGAGCCCGTTAGCTCCAGTTAGCCGGTTATCGATTTACATAACTGCCATATTTTTTTATGTCTTTTCATGGGTTTGTTTTGTTGTCGTTTTTCTCAACCACTGTTGCCTGATCCTTATTCGAACGTGACATATGATCATTATCGCCGCCTTCTAAAGAGAGAAACTTAACGACAAGGTTATCTGTTTTAAACGTTTAAATAAATTTGTTCCTATACTTGCTGATCACATGTGAGGATGCTTCTTTTCTTTATTATTTAAAACAACATTGTAGCAAATGTTTTATATGTACTAGACTTTGTGTTTGGTATATTTACGTTAAAGTAGTAACTTCATTATATAGCAAAAAAAATAAAATTTTAAAAAACTATTCAATATCATATGGGTCATTTTAAATCATTTCTTGATTGGTCTTATCTTATTTTAAATATAGTGATATTTATAGAGAAGCATTGTAATTAAAATCTAACAACTAATTAAAAACGTTTTACGTTCTTTAATTAAAATAATTTATCACGTTTTAACTTGATATTTACCATATGAAAACAATAACTACCATAGCCCAACGCGAGTACTATAACATTGTAACTGCGGCTAGGTTGGGATTCAGTTCCCTTATTTACCACACAGTGGTGCTGTTCTGCTTTCGATCACAAATAGTATAGAGGTAGATCCAAAAAGTTGCTGTCGACTGTTTGTAACTGACGGCCATCTTAAAGCAGTGGACTTCTCTGGCAGGCTCTACTCTATAACAAGTAAGGAGACTTATTTTCTACTAAAATACTCCTAACCTAGCGAAATCTTGACGAATTTGCAAACGATTTCTTCTATAATAAACCCTATTAAATCGCCTTAGTTTTAATTAAAAAAATATTTTTTATGCGCAGATAATTTACTGCATCGGTGACGTATGTGAGGATCAAATTAAAAATGTTGTCATTTGTAGCGATTTCAACATACGTATACAATCCGTTAACTATATGTTTCTCGAATAGGACTGACACAATATGCTCTCGCAAATATATTAAATGATATCTATGCCCTAATGAGGGAAACACCACCGAAGAAGAGAAGACGCAGGAGAGTCGCGGGCTCATGTGTCAACATCCAGTCAGGCTTTCCAGAGGGAGGCGTCGGGTAATTCACCCCCCCAAAATATTCCCTCACAAATCCTTGGAAAAAAACCCATAAAAACATTCGGTTTTCCTGCATTGTCACAAAGACGAGCAAATAGCGTTGCCGGCGAGTGAATTTGCCGCGGAGCCAGCGTTCAGCAACGATGACGGGGTACAATGTGCGAATAGTGAGCATTTAAAATCCTATATCCGGGAAGACGTTCGTTTTAGCCGGATAGCCAGCTCGCTCGGTGGTCGACAGGACGGAGACACCTCGGCGAGGCGAGCGACGCTGCAAGCTTGCTTCCTTGCAGCTGTCATGATGTTTCCTCAATCGAGACACTCGGTGAGTGGATGTCCGCTCGAGCTCAACTCGTCAAAGTCAGTCATTGGAACACCGCGGCTAGGCTAAGCTAGGCTAGGCTAAGCTAACGTGAGCTCGCTTGCTCGTAAGATGACGCCGCAGGACAAAAAATGTCAGCCTTTTTTCCCCCAGTTCCGTCTTCCACAATGACTCTTTGCCTGATTTTGCAACGTAAACTAACGATAACATTCCTGGCGTCCTCTGCCAATAACCCAGAGCCAATGTATACAAACAGCGAGCCTTCATGTGAAGTGTGCCTCGCACAATTAATTTCGCACGCTTTACAATTAAATAAATAAATAAGCCGGTGACTTTTTGTCTTTTAATTCATTCATGTTTTCCCCCACAGCTGCAGTTGTCAAACCCTGCTGAAAAATCCAGTTTATGCTGCTTTCTGTAATAGCAACGCCATTAACAAATCTAGCAAGTTTCCCCTGTTTTGTTGTTTTCACCATATTTCTTTGCAAGCTTTTTAGACCATTTTGAACCATTTGATTTCATTGTCTGCCATTGACAACAACAGACGTGAGATCCATTTTGTGAGAAGCCAATTTGACCGTTTTTCTTTAAACCCAAAAGAATTTGGGAATGTCTTGTTACACAATATATTCTTTGTTTATGCAATTGAAACCAGAAGTTTACATACGCTGCATTAAAGGCAATGCATTTCCCCCCTCACCGTCTGAAGATAAAATAGACTAAACCCCGACTGATTTAGTTCATTTAGGTTTACCAAATTATTTCATTTTTGTACCATTATGACAGTGTATGATTTGACACTGTTTCATCACTTTCTTCAAGGTCAAAAGTTAGCATCTAGTATTTGCTAACACTTGCCCTTGGGGTGTACGTTTTTGGTAACCTTCCACAAGCCTGTGAAACAGACAAGGTTATCTCAAACTGTGAGAAAAATTCTTTTTGTACAGTGTATACATTTCTGGAATAACTGTGGATGTGTTAGCTGGCCAAATACTAGTTCCTAGTTGGATTACTAAATCAAAATGCTTTTTTTGAAAAAATATAGTTTGTTGATATCACAAAGGTCATTTGTCCTAATTTTTGTCCGCAGGCATCTGCTCAGTCCGGACAAGCTCTCAAGTTTACCACCTCTGACTCGTGTGACCGCATCAAAGACGAGTTCCAGTTCCTTCAAGCACAATACCACAGGTGACACAATGATTCATTCATTTTCCAGCCAATCACAGGGCACAGGGATACTCATACCTATGGGCAATTTAGTGTCTCCAACCAGCCTAAAATGCATATTTTTGGGATGTGGGAGGAAACCGGAGCATCCGGAGAAAACCCACACAAGCCCATGAAGAAGATGCAAACTCCAAAAATAAAAAAATAAAAAACTTAAAGTACGTAAAATTCAGGGATTGTTGATAATGTTTAGAACATTTTCAGGTCAATTTAAATGTCTTTTAAATTGATAATCGATCGGTTAGTTGTTGATTAATTGCGGTAGCCCTACGTTTTTTTCTTGGTAAATGTAATATTATCAAAAAAATAATTAGTTAAAACTGTCGTCACACAGCCTTGACGTATGAGTTTTTTTAAATTGTTTTTTTCACACTGCTCTGTTGTCCAGTCTCAAGCTGGAATGCGACAAGCTGGCGTCAGAAAAGTCCGAGATGCAGCGTCACTATATCATGGTGAGAACCGATTTCCGTCGGAATCCACCTGGCCAGTACCCAATAAGACCGTGTCATTTTCTCAATGTGTGTTTCAGTATTACGAAATGTCATACGGCCTGAACATTGAAATGCACAAACAGGTAACAATTGCGAAGTCGCATTCATGTCGTTGTGGTGTGCTCCTTTTTCTCATTCTCGCTTTTCGCACTCAGGCTGAAATAGTCAAGAGGTTGAACGGCATCTGCGCTCAAGTGCTGCCTTACCTGTCGCAGGAGGTGAATGCAACGCAACATGTTGTGCGTGTGTGCATGGGACGTATTTTTTTTAAAAAGGTTTTAAAAATTGTACTCGTGTGATAACGAAATATTTCAGCACCAGCAACAAGTCATGGGCGCCATCGAGAGGGCCAAGCAGGTCACACCGCCGGAGATGAACTCCATCATACGGGTTTGTTACATTGTTTTTCTAAGTTGGCTCTGTAAATGAGTAAAAATCAGATTCAAGGCGGCAAAAAAAAAAAGAACAATCCAGAGGTATAAGGATATTGCAATATATTGATGTATGTATTTCCATTATTGAAGCTTTGCAGAACAAAGAGAAAATGTCCAGTGACAGCATAAATTCAAGAAAATTGCAACCAAGATATTGGATGACCAACTTAATTTTTTATGAGGTTATTTATGTAATATAATATATTGATTGTTTGCGAACTTAATTTGTGCTGCAAAACGGATTTGCAACCAAAAAAGGATTTGTGTATTTTATTACCCTTTGGTAAAAGCGCTGTTGTACTAAATAACCCCTTTTTATATGGTAATAATGTTGGTATAGCTTGATGTGCTTTTTTCCGCCCTCGTTACATTTCTGAGGATTGGAATTTGGTATTGTGGCAGATCCCCCAAAACTGCAATATCCCTGCTTCATTTTGAACTTGTAGGCTGCCATTTATGGGGTTAGATGTCCAATTAATTTTGACTGGGAGAGGATGGCATTGAATGATTCCTTTTTTTCCCCTTCTTTTTTTATTATCATATTTTCCGCACTATAAGGCGCACCAGACCCACGTTCAATGAATGGCCTATTTTAAAATTTGTTCCACATATAAGGTGCACTGGATTATAAGACGTAGTAGTAGTAGTAGCAGTAGTAGTAGCAGTAGTAGTACGAGTAGTATTAGTAGTAGTAGTAGTAGTAGTAGTACCAGTAGTAGTACCAGCAGTAGTAGCAGTAGTAGTACCAGTAGTAGTAGCAGTAGTAGTACCAGTAGTAGCAGTAGGAGTAGTAGTAGCAGCAGTAGTAGTACGACTAGTTGCAGTTGCAGTAGTATTAGTAGGAGTAGTAGGAGTAGCAGTAGTAGTAGTAGCAGTTGTAGTATGAGTAGCAGTAGTAGTATGAGTAGTAGTAGTAGTATGAGTAGTAGTAGTAGTAGTAGTGATGGTGGTAGCAGTAGTGGGGGTTGTGTTAAACATCCACTAGCTGGAGTTGTAGTATTACTAGTAGTAGTAGGGGTTGTGTTATGCATACACTAGATGGAGTTGTAGTATTACTCGTAGTAGTAGGGGTTGTGTTATGCATACACTAGATAGAGCTGTAGCAGTAGTAATAGGAGGGGGTGTTTTACATCTACTCAATGGAGCTGTAGTTGTAGTAGTAGTAGTAAGTATTATAAATCCACAAAATGGAACTATGGAAGTAGTAGTAGGGGGTTGTGTTGTACATCCACTAGATGCAGCTGTAGTCGTAGTAATAGTAGTGGTTAGGGTTTCTGTTACACATCAAGTAGATGGAGCTGTGTTAAAGGGGTTTTCATATAATGATGAATTAATATTGTACTGCCGTTTTTTTTCCAGAAAATACATATCTTTTAGTCGCATCTCATAATGCGGAAAATACGGGGTACCAAAAGTAGTTAGTTGCCCGCAAGAGTGTTAAGGTGTGTTTTGCTGTGTGCAGCAACAGCTCCAGGTGCAACACCTGTCCCAGCTGCAGGGCCTGGCCCTCCCAGTGGCTCCCCTCCCGTTGGGCTTGACACCGCCCAGCCTGCCGGCGGCCTCGTCCGGTTCGGGCCTGCTGTCTCTGTCCTCCATCCTGGCCAACTATTCGCACGGCCAGGCCGCCCAAGCCGCCAAGGAAGAGAAGGCCCGCGGAGACGCCGCCCCGGCCCAAGGCCAAGCCGACAGGCCGCCACCCAGGCCCGAAGATGGTGACAAATCTGATTAGAAGAGTGCAGGTAAAATGGTGGAGAAACAAAAAGCGCCTTGGTGTGAAAAACATTTTAAGATGTTTGAAAAATGGCATATTCCAACTTTAAATCAAAATACTGACATTATTTTCCATCAAACAGGTTTGTCGTCTGACGCCATTGCGGAAGTGAAGCAGATGCGTTTCCACTTTGGGCCAACAGGGCGCGGTGGTGGACTCTCATTCGCTTTTAGGTCGACATCACATGGATTTCAGAGCTTTGACGATTTAAACAAAAACAAAAAAAAAACGAAAAAAATGGAAAAAAAAAACTACTTTTGGAAAGCTGAAACTTTTTCTCTATTTGAATTTTATTTTTATCATTTTAATTTCTCTGTATTTTTAATTCTCTATTTTTTCATATTCTTCCTTATTTGTATTTTTATGATTCAGTCTAAGCACTTAACTTGTCGTCTGTGTGCTCTTTCGCTTCTAATAATGATAGTAATAATCTCTTTGTTCTCCCAGGCAAGTTGTGTGAGCGTGTACGTGCGCGCTCGGGGCTGATTTTCTTGATTTCTTTTTTTTCTTTTCTTTTTTCTTATTTTTTTAATTCACGAATCGCACGGATGGGAGGGAAATTTCATTAATGATCACGGGAAGAACTAAGACCCAACACATTGGACTCCAAATCAATTATGTCGATTCCCCCCGCCCCCTTATAATTGCATGTAAACTCATTAAAAAGCAACACCGACGCAAGCCAATCACAAACGTCATTTCAAGAAATTGGGCAACAGACGGAAATGGGATTCCGTGCAATTTGGGGAGTCGAAATCCACAGCCTCCAGCGCGCCATGTGAAGGGCCAATTTGTATACATATGAATATATCAATATACATATTTTTTAAAGCATTTTTGTACGTTCCAAAGCTGCTTTTGAACATGTGTATCATGTAAAGAGCACATTTTTTTTCTGTGTGACTTCATTGTTTTCTTTCTGGTTCGGCAAGTCATTTCTCACTTTGTAAATGTTTGATCCTCTTTTGTGGGAAGATAACGGGGGAAAACGAACAAACCATGTGTGTAATTGAATGTTAAAACAAAAAAAAAGTGTAAAGAAAAGCAAGTGTAACAATGGTAAGGAGGAATGCATGGCACTTTTAGCAGTAAGGGAGCTTTTTTTGGTGCCTTACAAATAAAAGATGTGATTGGAAGAGTCTTTTTTTTTGTACCTCTCGGATGTGTAGGTAAATCATTTATGTAGTATTTTGTTTTTAAGTAATTATCAGTGCTGGCCTGGTAAATGTCATTTTAATTTGTTTGAGAAACAAAACATGTCAACAGCTGTAGGTTGTAATTATGTTCTGTGAAATGGCAAAAAAATGTGAAATCAAATCATGAAAAAAAAGCCATTTATACAACATTAAAATCTCCTTTTCTTGTTTGAGCAGCAGTAGATGAAAGAAGAAATTTGAAGATTGCTATCAACCGTGGAACAAAGATGTTGATATCGACCAACTCTTGCAATTGCGGGTAAGACAACCAACACTCTAAGTGTGGCCTTTATATTTGACCAGTAGATATCACTGTGGCACCATTTAATACTTAACACATTTTCAATTAACTGAAGTTCATGGAAAGTTACATTTTTGGAAAAAAAAGCTTTAAATTTGATTTAAAACAAGGTGGTCCTGTATCATTTTAGCAACAAAAAAAATGGACTCAGTGGAAGAGTACAAATGTACCAATGTAAATTGCACAAACTTTGAACCACAAAAGTAGAATAAAAAGTATGCAAAAGAATTAACAATCTGAATTCAGTGCTCAGAGTAGCAGACGTTTTATGTCTTGCCCTTTTTACACTTGGCATTAAATTGTGTTCTGGATGATTTGAGTGAACCTATAATGTAACTTTCATAGCCTTCTGTGATGCAAAACCATGAACTACATCATCATAAGAATTTTTTTGACATTCATTCCCCTTCCAAACAAAGTGGATTTGACGTCTAGAGCCATCAAAGTCACTGAAAAATGGCCATTCACGGCTAGTGTTACGGTTTAAATAAATTCAAATAAAATTACCGCCATAAATTGCATGCAACGAGTGAAATACTATTAAAAATAAATCAACTTGTGGCATAGAACTCTTTTTATTCATTGTAGCTTGAGTTAGTTTTAACTAACATTGTATTAATTGTCAATATATTTGTGTACAAATATTTTCCAAATTTTATATATATACAAAATAGATGCTGATTTGTATAAATGACCAGTTGCCTTATTTAAGTTTAAGGTTTTAAGTGTCAAAAAAAGCAAAAATAAAACGTTTTTATTTTTTAAATGTACCAAAATCGTCACTTCGCTATAAAATGTTAATTCAATGTCTTAAGTGTCAATTCTTGAATAGTGCTAGGGCTTCCTTTTGACATTTAAAAACATAATTGACCATTTTTTTTGCACTTCACTGCATCAGTTTGTATGTTTGACTTCCAAGCTTATGTTATGCTTCCTTTAAAGTAGGATTTTCAAAATGGTTTAGATTTCCAAGCCGGGGCTGTACTTTGAAGTTTCAATTGAAGGTCTCACGCCAAGATTGGAATTTCAATTCAGGAATTGCGCTCTAATTGACTTGATTCCGTTAGCCGAGGGAAGGGCTATTCACTTATCGGAGCCACGCACACGCAGCGAATAAAAGGCCCATCAATCATAATCCCAGGCACCTTTAAAGACAATAGATGCGAGGCAAGACGGAAATGGCACCTTCTTAATGACTCTCTTGTGTTGTTGACATGCATTTTATCCGCCGATGATGCACACATCGCTCATTAAGACACACGCGTCCACCGGGCCGCCATCTAACAATAACAAATCATTTGCATTTTGCAATCAAGGCGCTATCTTGACGTGCGTGCTGTTATTTGTTATGTTTTAGGCCACGGTACAGTATGTATATTTAGATATTCCCAGAATAGTATATATTGATCGTGTTTCTGAATTTTTTTAAACCTGATTTGTGGGAGAATATGCGAAGGAAATGTAAGGGTGTAGTTCAAGTTTTTGTTAAAATACCCTATCAATATTTTAAAATAATAGTTGAAAGAAAATGGAATAAATTCATGCAAAATTTAAGGAATGTATAGGTATAAAATAACTATGGTTCATGAATATTTTTTTATTTTAATTAAAAAAAATAAACAAACTGCTCGTTCAAAAATAATGAACTAATAAAAATAACACCCAGGAGAAATTTTCAAGTTAACATTAGTGGTCCATTGCGCGTCTTGTGCGATAACGGGATTTACAGCGATATTCTATTAACATGCAAAAAAATAAAATGCATTAAAAAAATATAAGGATACTGATGAAAGGCATTTACTAAGAGTTACTTTAATTATGTGTGCAAATTGGCCACTAGGAGACCGTGTGGTGCTTTTCAGAGAAGTACTGACACTACTCCCACTTGTAGAAGAAAGAAGCTGTGTAAATATATATTTTTTAAAGGTTTAAAGAGACCATGGCTCACATTCTAATGTTACTTATTTATGAACATTTTTGACACGTTTGTGTGAATTTTATTAATTTGAGAGATAAATACAGTGGCTCGACACTCATTTCTCATTGCGCGCAAATAGCATCTTCCAATACAATTAGCATTAGGCTAATGGTAGCAACAGAATGCTTAATGTGTTTGTATTTTAATGCACAGTTAATGTAATTCAATGATTTTGTTGGGCCTGTTTTTCTTAACACTTTAGATCATGGTAATGACGACATGGCCTATGTCCGATTATTATTATTATTCTTATTATCAAGTTGAGTTTAATAAACAGTTTGAAAACTACTACAATTGCACTCTTTTGGAAGGAAAGTTTGCTCTTTGCTAGGCTAGCTGCATTTCCAGTGTTTGATCAATTAAATATGTCATGGCTGATCACCAAGATTGACCTGAAATAAATAAATAAATAAATAAAACCGCGATCTCGATCTTAAACCCTCCGTGTATTTCGGGAAACGGGTTTTGAACATGTCCGTGCACACATTCATTCCCAATCCACTCCAGTAAATACATGTGCCACAACGCACCACTGAAAAATAAATGACATCTCAAAGGCACGGCGATGACTCATTTCAATCGATGGAAGGCCGGCTGGCGCTTAGCGAACGGGATCGGAATTAATAAATTGCTTTAAATCGTGAGGAAAGTGGTGAGACGGGGCTGACTAATCCACGAACGTATGCATTTGCGGTGAGAGCGAGAAGCGTGGAGCGTCCAAGAAAAAAGGGAACCTGCATATCTTAGTGCTAACGCTCGGACGTGTCGGTATGCACTATAAATAAATCAGAAGTCGGCGGAAAAATGCTCAAACTAAGAATGAATATCGATTGATGGTAGTGCTTTCTTGTATTTTTCCTCTGCGTGCGTCTTGCTCGGCAGCTTAAAAACATGTTGGGCGAGGATCAATACGGGTGCTGGCAGAACACAGCCGTGACAAATTATGAATATTGCTTCTGTTAGACACTGTCGATAACTCCACGTGAGACAAGAGACTCAAGACAGACCGCATTTTTCAAAAACATGGACTAGTCTTAAATGATATTGCCTGGAATGTGAAACTAACATGTCCCTGACCCAAAATGGGGCCTGGTTACATCATTTTCAGAGTATTGGCTAAAAAATGTATTTTTTATCTACTTTTATGTATTAACTCATCGGTTGCTATTGGCGGAGACGAAAGTCCAATCCATTTTAACACTCAAATTGGATTGGATGTCTATTGTCGTCAATAGGAGTTAGACATGATGACTTAATAGTACAAGTTAAATTGGATTTAATGTTTCTGCCAGTGCCTGTAGTAAGCTTGGATAGGCTCCAGCACCCTCTGTGATATTGAGGGGCTTTTTATAAATACATTTCCAAAGCAAAAAGGTCCATGATTTTGTCCAAAGAATCGATTATCGTATCAACATGACATCGGTGATTGAATCCCCTAGGGCTGGGGTGTCAAAGTGGCGGCCCGGGGGCCAAATCTGGCCCGCCGCATCATTTTGTGTGGCCCGGGAAAGTAAATCATGAGTGCCGACTTTCTGTTTTAGGATCAAATTAAAATGGAGAGTATAGATGTAGTATATTAAATTTCCTTATTTCCCTCTTTTAAATCAATAATTGTAATTTTTGAATCATTTTTTTCTGTGTTTTTAGTTAAAAAATCATTTGTAAAATCTAAAACATATATAAAAAAGCTAAAATAAACATTGTTTTAGATCTATAAAAAACGGAATATTCAGGGCTTTTAATCCAGCTCTTTTAATCCATTTATATAAAAAAAAAATCTAAATATTATATCTAAAATGGTCTGGCCCGTGTGAAATCAAGTTGACGTTAAAGCGGCCCGCGAACCAACCCGAGTCTGACACTCTTGGCCTAGGGAGTTTATAAGAGTAAATATACGATGTCATATTGTATATTTACTCTTACAAACTCCTTTTTTTGTTTGCTAAAATTAAAACTTTTCTCTTGTGAAATGGTAACTTCTTGCTCACAGTTCGAAATCTCTTTGCAAAGTTTCCTGACAAATGCCGCGGCAATGTCACGCTAGATTAACAGAGGGAAAAAAACGATTCGCCTCTTGTGCAGCGGGCGGCGGCGACGGCGACACCAACGCCACTCTGACATTATCCCGTTGGTCGAAGGGAGCGATATTTACGAGTGGAGAGAACGCGGAAATCTTATTGCGCGGTGCGTCAGCGATTTAAAGTGGCTGCCATTGCCAAAGTGGGCCTTCAAAGAAAGCCGGAGCCCTTTGTCTCCCACGGATGGCTTGGATAATAACTAAGATTGAAATAGTTTAAGACGATGGAGAAATGTGCTGTTTGGCAATCGTTGGAGTCGCGCGCCAGCTCGTCAAGGCCGAACCTGATCGCTTCGAATGCGGGGAGACAAAACAACAGCGGCAGAAGGACTTTTTCATTCTGTGTGGTCTTATCTCATGTCTAGAGGAGAAAAAAGAAAAAGAAAAAAAAAACACCAAATGTCCGCTTGGTATTTTCATTCATTTTCTGAACCGCTTTATCCTTAGAGGGTCCAACCAGCCTACCATGCATGTCTTTGGAATGTGGGAGGAAACTGGAGTACCCTGAGGAAACCCACGCAGGCCCAGAGAGAACATGCAAAATACACACACGTGGACACAGGTTTTGAACCCTGGACCCCACAACTGTGAGGCCGATGTGCTAACCACTCATCACGGGCCAACCAGCTTGGTACTTGAAATGTTAAAAATGTAATGGGTGACATCCTGTTCTTTTTATTTTGTTTTATTTTTTTAACTGCATATTGTTTTTAGTACATTTGAATGTGGTGATGCAGTCTTAAGGTCAAAGTCTAATTAGCTTGTTCGGCATTTTGTTTAATGTATATATTGTCAAGGTACGTACATTTCCTTTTAAACTTTTGTTTTGAAAGGTTTACATCCTGTTAGTGCCCTGCGTTTCAATTTGTCATGTTTGCATACAAATTACGAGATTCGCAAGACTAACATATTTTCCTTATTGGACGAAGCCAACATGGTATTTTTAATAAGAAAATCAACATAAAGTGTGAAAATGCAATTTTGAACTTATTGTGAATTTTCTGTTCTATGTTAGCATTCAGCTAGGGAGGCTAACGACGCAACAATGACGTCACTAATTGGCGACCATCTGCGTCCGATGGCCTCGTTGTAAAGCGTCATTAGCGGACATAAGGTGAGCGTTTTTCTCCATTAAAATACTTTTAACCATACAAATTCTTTAGGAAATTGCAATCGAGTTGTTTTGAATCAATTGCGTTTAACGCGAGTAGAAATCAGACAGGATGTTGATGATAAAATATTAGTTTGGGAGTACCAAGTTAAACTACGGCATCTTCGACATTTACAAACAAAAGCTGATCCTTTGGAAAATCGGAACAATTAATAGCTTGTATTTCAAAGTACACGATCCATTAACCATAAATACATACTTTTTGCAAGTTTGAATCATTCTCCTTGTACTGTATCTAATTGAGATTCTCAAGACACCCGCCTACTACCTTTCCCCAGAAAAAAATGACCGCATTTTTTTGAATGATTTATGTTTTTTTTTGTCTTTCCTTGTTGTCATTTTGCATCTCATTCCCCCCGGCGTGTTCTCTGCAGTTTTTTTCGCACTTTCCCGTTGAAGTTTTAAGGAAAAGCCCAATGTGGGAGAAGATTTCGCCATTCCTTTGTTCATACGGTACAGAACGTTTGAAGGATAGATTAAATACGACGTGAAATACAAAAACAAATACAATCTGAAGGCGCTTCCCCTCTTTTTAGCGTCAAAGTTCCTTTTGAAAGCGGTGACAAGTCGTAGGGGGGATCTTGACAGGCAAAGGACATTGACACTCTTGAACAATGGCAATTAATAATAAACGGTGAAGGAGAGATGAGAGACCTTTTGCATCTTCATCGCTAAATCCTCGCTGACGGCCACGGCCGGGCTCATCCTCCTACTACTCCTCCTCCTTCTTTTTTCCTCTTTTTTTGCTCCTTTTTAATGAGCCCTCACACACATACATCCACACATTTCTTATTTCCACTCATTTTGCCATGTTTGCGCCGAGCATTCTCCTCTGACACACACAAGTGCCCTAAAGAGGCGAGATTGCCTCATTCTATCATCACTGGCCTTATTTGGAACGCAGGCAGAAGTCACCAGGGGAGAAGAAGAAGAAAAGAGGAGGAAAAACACGCAAAATGACGAGGGAGTTGCAAACTTTGGGAGCGCTGGTGCCGTACTGCGATGGGAGGGCAACAACAACAAAAAAAAGAAAATTATTGTGCTACTCTTATTGCAAAAGTGTGACTTTTTCTTTTTTTAACCCTTACAGAGCACTCCTTCATCTCATTGGCTGCCATTGACGGCGTTCGACGTACAAACTATTATGACGGGTACGTTCTTGTTACAGCCTTTCTCCTAAAATGACTTAATATACAGACTTTATTCACATCAAATTATAATTAAGGCCAACTTTTATCATGTGAAAATACGCTTGAGATGTTGCTTACTGCAGCAAAACACAAGTGTGTGTGCACGCGTGTGTGTCAGACACACGGAGGCGGGTGTGCACTTTTGGGTGAGTTCACAAAATCATTTTCACTGGAGGTAAAAATGACAATGCGGTTGCCTGGCAACACAAAGTCACACGCACGCGCGCAGTGTACCAAGCAAAGTGATGGAACTCTGCTCCACAATGCAGGATTAAGTGACCTTTGTTTTGATCATAATGCTCATTTTTTGGAGCGTGCGGGCCAAAGTAAGCAAAGCTGTGCACACATAAACACGCACAATGCAAAGCGGGAATGTAAATAAAGGCAGCTAGTGTTGTGTTGCGAGGAAACTCCGTTCAAATCCTCCAAATATTTCCGCTTTATTGTAAAAAAAAAAAGGTAAGTTTACTGTCAATTTGTTTGACTAAATATTACTTATGATACACTTAACTATATAGTGTTTATCATTCTCATGCAAAAAAATTATGGGAGGGCTGATAGCGAGTGGTTGTCTGTCTTGTATAACCAAATGACCCTAACTGTTTTGTACACACGTGATTACGAGGTTTTTATGGGATTAAGATTTTTTTTTTTTAATGACGAAAAAATAGCCGCTTGCCCCAAAAATGATGAGATGTATTCAATGGAATCAATTGGCGTATTGCTGTCCAAATAATAGATACTGTATCGTCGTGACATTTGGGCCATGTAGCAGCCCTGATGAATGAGTTACATGGGGAAAAGTTGAACTTTGCCAAATTATTTGAAGAAAACAAAAAGTTGATTAGGGACTATTTACCTCAGGGGAACGAACACACAACGCACAAATGTTAATGAAGACAGCTCAGTTTAACGGGAAAACGGAAGGATCAGTTGTTGTGAAGCCGGCTTTACACAAGAGGAAGATTCTTCTTTGGGTTTGTGCGGGTTGTTGGCATCGCTGGCGTTCCTCGTCCTCCCCCTTTGGCTGCTTTGAGACCTCAGCTGAAAAACAAAACAAGAGAGCATATCGATGCTGGTTCTCCCGCAGCCCTTCCTCAAAGTCCCCCTGTGTTTTTGCCTCAGCCATTCGGGAACACAAATGCACAGCGTTGTTGGCGCGACAGGGATGAAGATTCGCGACTACGTTTAAGTTTTCAAGCTATTTAGAAGTTCAGATGTGTGTAGAAAAAAAGTGTTTTAAACCATGAGAATTTTTATTTTACAGTTGTATTATTGACAGAGTTCTGAGATCGAGGGTTCAATCGGTCATTTAAAAGTAAACATAACCCTCTAAAGATCCCATTTTGGGTCATTTTGACCGCAGATGTGGGCCGCCAGCCCTAGCATTTCAAATTGTCTGGACGTCTATCGCCATCAATGGCAGACAATGACTCGATGTAACTCGCATTACAGGACTCGGAGTCACGTCAATGCTGGGTGAGTCCTAGTTCGACACGTTCACCAGTGCAAGAAAAAAACAGCGGATGCACTGCCAAATGGCATTGGCGCCGATGTACTAATCTCCTTTCCTGGGTTTATATAGAGAAGCCCACCGATGCTTGTACTGCCCGACCCCCTCCGCCACTTTCCTGGCCGCCGCTATCTCACATTCGAATAGGTCTGTAATCTATTTTGCGATTACGCAGCGAATAATTAGCTACAGATGAATATGTGGCGTGCAATCGTTCATTCGCCTTCAGATTATTAATCACTACTCCAGAGCCGATCGGGCTCCTCGGCTGTGAAATTATAGTTCTACTTTGGCAAACAACAATAATAGATGGTACCGGCTCCAACGGGGCGAACGACACGAAGAAAAGCGGAGAAAGAGAGAGCGAAAAAGCCTCGAATAATAAGCTCATTCGCAAGGAGAAAGGCCATGTCACGTACCAATATGTAGAATATTTCAATGGACTGCTTCCTAAATTATTTGCAGTATTTCTATCCATCCATCCAGTCACATCGATAAGAATGCACAACATCCCTTAACACGTTCTAAACTTAGATGTGTCGTTTTGTTTAAAAAACACCATTCAAACACAGTCAAAATTTCCTTCTTTCTTCAGTTTAAATCTAATTGTGTTCATGTTTGTTAAATAAGTTCAAAATGTCCGAATAGTTTGATAGTCCCTTGAGTGGAATGGAATCGTAGCAGACTGTAAAATCGGCAAATATCGTATTTTTGTACAAAGAATCGAGATCATATCGTATCGGCATCAAGTTGATGATTTGATTCCAATCACTTTTATTTTGAAAATTAAAAATCACCAACTCTTTTTTTCAATTGTTCAACTAATGAGTTGCTATATAATTCATGTTATTATCATTTTTTATATACTGTGGGGTTTACATTTTAGCTGTAAAGAAAACAAACTTTTGTGCTTTTCCGGATTTGTTAGTGAATGCTAGAAATAAAAAAAAAAAAACAATAAAACAATGGGACTTTTTGGCCTTGCTAAATGAAGTATCGATGTACAATTGTAAAATGTACAATCATACGTACAATTTGTACTTAAAAGGCGCAGCAAGATAATGGTGACTTTATACCGGATACATGCTATTGCACGCCTAAAATCCAATCTTGTACGCTTTGCCCACGTTTTAGTTACACTTTTTTTCACATTACACTTATGGAATTGCGGCCTGACTACCTCCATTGCTTTTAACTGTTATTGCAGACCGCCAGTTTGACACCTGAGCAATAATATCACAACTATGGTAAAACTCTCCAATGGCTCATATGGGGTAACATCCCTCAGCTCGTCTCATGTACTGTGTGTAACCCGATGCTAGTTGAATACCAAAAGCCAGTCTAGGTTGTCGCTGGTGTCGTCTCCTACCAGCCACCCGCATTAAATATACATCTGACAGACTGGGGATAAAGAGGCATCAACATGAACAAATGCTTACGCTTATGCAGAAGTGGGAACATGCTGTGGAAAACCTTTTCTTTCCCATATATAATGGATTTATGTGCAGATTCATCCAGTCTTCAACACATTGAAGTTTTTAACGATCATCTGCGTACACACCAACGCAACATTGTGCTCATCTGGACAAACATCACATTTATAATCATTAGTTTGCGTTTACATATGTCTAGCTGCACATGCATCTTATTTTAGCCATCATATAACGCCCGCCCGGCGCACATTATTATATATAATAGTAACGAGCCCAGACGGTCGCTTGTGTATTTTATTCACTGGCATCCTCGTTGTTTGTGTTGTTGTTGCTGCAGTCTTAAATCCCGGGAGTCTTACTGAGAGCCACGACGACTGATAGCCCCCCGCCCCCTTCCCCAAAGCAATAATATTCAAAGGGTGGATGTTGGTTGGTGTTGCTTGTATTTTACCACTTTGTCTCTGTTGGTTTTTAAAGCCTGTGGAACACTGCGGCGCTCATTTTCATACATATTGCCTGCTCCTTATTGCGCCGGATACACGACGCCGTCACACAAAGGCGAGAGTTATGCGTTACGTAGCCCGACTGGAGAAACGCAGCCTTTTGAAGCTGCAGAGACGTTGCCTTTCTTTTGTAAACACACACGTACATCTCCGGAGGAACTGGAGAGCAGTCAACCTACAACTTGCCGTCCGCTTGGGATTCGCCGGCGAGCCTTTCTTCCTGGCGCTCCAGATGAAAACAAAGAGAAGTTGAAAGGCGGACGTTTTGTAGTACTTTGTCATTGCTAGTCCGTGTGTTAAGAGAAACAATTAACGTTGTATGGACGTGAATGTGTGATGGGAATGACTTGGAATGGTTGGATGATGACCTTGCAATGGCCCGATTGGATCATTTTGCATGGGAGGCGAGTTCGAGGCACCTAGTTTTGTGGATCTGATGAAACCGAGTCCTGTTCCCAGACTTCAGAAGTGTATTAAGGAGGGAAACATTGCTCATCAAAATGTTTTTTTTCTCCCAATTTGAGCAAAGCTATCCAACATTAAAGCCATCATATGAGGTTTATTAACAAAAACAACTTATTTGGCAAATCAGTTGTGCAACACAAAATACTGTTGTGAATAAATTACATTGAAATGTTTTATTACCATAAATATATAATATAATATATAGAGTAAGACAAAATATATCTTTTTTTTTTGCAATATACTACTTCCAGATTATTTTAATTTCTAGAAGTAATAAAATGTGTTAAATTGAGTCCACTTGATTGTAATTGTTTTGACTTCTTTGTTTTATTTGTTTAAATGGAAATACACAGTATAGTACTATTATAGTATTGCCTGATTAAATTCCTACTTTTTTTACAGGTTGACTGCCTTGTCAAGTTGCCGCCCATGTTGTTGTTGGTATGTACACTCATTTTTTTTAACCTCTTCCTGCGTTATTCATGTAGGGATGATAATGAGATTTGATAGACGTGTTCTAGGCATGTATACGCATTAATCCTTGGGCCAGTATTACATGATAACTGTCTGTAGTAGCATATTCGTGGAACTCATTACTACCGTTGATGGAGATCGACTAACAAGTATTGCTTTAAGCATTTTATAGGGCGGTCTTCATAAAAAAACTACTTTGTGTGTTATGCTGGGCATTACTACCAGTTATTTTTGTTGTTATTCTTGTATTTTTATCTTTTTTGTTTTATTAACTTATTTACTAAACAACATTCTGCTATGATGAACATCATAAAGCTGTTTATAAGTATTTTATTAGTAGTCGAGAGTAACGGCAAAGAGAACTTTACAAGAAAAACAGCAAGAAATTACAAGTTCTCTGGATTCGATGAAATTCAATGTGTAAATAATGTATTTCGTGTTATTATGCTCTCTGTGCACGAGGACATTGCTAAAATACCCTTATTTCGGTTAAATGTAAACGGGTCGAAAAACCTTCTCCAAAAAATGCTTCTACGGTTTCGGGGTGACGCAGCGCTGAGTGAGGGAAAAAACCCTCGAGCGCATAACCAGTGATAAAGATGCAACAATGAATTAATTCACTGCACCATTTTAACGAATCAGTAGTGATTGGTTTATTTCTATTCAGAATACTCAAAGTTTATCCCTTTGTGGCAAAGTCAAGACTGTTTTGTGACTCAAGAGTACGAGTTAATGTTGCTTGAAAGCGTCTGAGTTTGTTTTGACACTGTGTATGACCTTCTCTGGAGATATTCGTGCGATGCGAATGTGCCAATGGAAAAAACTGGCACTTAGTCACACCAAATAACTGCTGGCAAGGAGAGCAACTCGTATTATCGTCATGTTGAAAAGGAAAATAACTTCACAACACTTACGCACACGCGCGCGCCAGATGAATAAAAGCTCAAAAATCCAGTTAAATATGACCGTTTCCAAACGAGCTTGGCGACGCTATTTCTCGCCGTAATCCACGTTTGTACGAAGTCCCTTCCAGGGACGCTCACGTGGCGGATTAGAAGGTGACATCAGATAAAGCGACACGAGGCGAAAGCATAAAGAGGAAGACAACATCTCCGACGCGCGACACCTTGGGCCAAATCTGCCGAAACAGATAACCGCGACGACGCGGGGCCCAGGAGGACTTCGTCGCAATGGTACAAATTTGGCGCGATTTTTATCTCTCCGTTGTTGTTGACATGTTGAGCCTGTCGCCGCCATTATTCTCCTGAGTGGACCCGCCGTGACAGCGGTAATACCGTTTCATCCGCGCTCTTGGGATCGGGGGGCCTTCGGGCTGGACTTACCCAACCTAATTTACCGACACCATCGCATTGCCTTAAAAGAAACCGGCGAAACGGACAAAAATGCAAAATAATGAGAGACTTTGGACTCGGAATACTATGAATGTATGAGTTGCTCATTCTTGATTTGATTGTGCTTAGCAAATTGATGTATTGATCCAGATCAACTCCGTATCAAATGCCTACCCTGACAATAGAAATTGTCAACTACAGTGGTACCTCAAGATACAATCTTAATGAGCTCATATGCCGATTTACTCGTAACTCAAACGAATGTTTCCCATAGAAATGAACTAAAAACAAATTAATTTGTTCCTACTCTCTGAAAAAACACCAAACATAGGATATTAGATTAGAAAAACATTTTTATTTGTTCCAATTCGCCATCTATTAACAAAGTAAGAAATAACTAGTGGTTTAATAGTACTAAAATGTGTTTAATAGTACTAAAATTAGACGGATTTCGTGGAGGGGGTGGAGAGAAGGGGAGAGACTTTTTGCATTGGCAACGCGCTCGTAACATAACATAAACGAATTTAAATGAACTTGGATTACGGTGCAGACACACTCAAAAATAAGTTTAATCTAACCTTACTCTAAACTTAATTCTAATTTTGTTTTAAATTTTGATAACTTTGTTCTCCCGGGTTGGCTCTATTTGCCCCGCCTCCACGCTGACTTTCAAATGCAACCTATCGAGGGTTGTTTGCTTTTGTATTCCCTTCAAAATATTCCGAAAATGATGCACACAAATGTCCTCACAATAGGATAACGCATGACAACTTGCCAACGAGAAGTGGTATATACTCCTCTCGTATTAGCGATCGCTCCGCCATTCGCACTGACTAACGGGAAAAAACCCACTGTCCTCGCTTATCAAATTAGTCCGCAATTAATCTGACTCCGTAAAACGTTTAGAAACATTGTTCAAATTTTCATTTTGAGCCTCCTAACTGAAATATATTCTTGTTTTCGTACAACTACTTATTTAAACTAGACAATGCCAAACCACGTGACGCACACGTCACAACAGCATAGCTTTGTCGTAAAATAGAGGACCGGTACTAGACCTTATGAAGTGTTAAATGCGACAACAAAGACACTAAACAGTCGAACATCTGAAGCAGAATTGGAAAGAATTTCACCCAAGTTTCAACATGTGTTGGTCCCAACTGAATGTTGTTTAATGAAAAGAAGCTACGGCGCAGTGGTAAACATGACCCCGTCCTACCTTTCTCCGAGCGTGATGCATCCGTGAAATTCAAAGTTAAAGATCATGTCTATTGCGACGTCCCGACTTTATTGGAATTGAGTTGTATTTAAAGCAAGCGAGCAAGTTTTTCTTTGGTAAGGCAGAGACACCATCATAAGGAGAGCTTTAAATGGGCGAATCGAGTAGCAGCTTGATTGAAACGCCGGCAGTTTGTTTTGTGCTGGATTTAGACGCAGCGGGACGCGCGCTCGCGACGGCAAAGCGGAAGCGATGCCACGCTGAACCGACTGAGCGCTAACAAAGCACCAGCTCGGGAAAATAAAAAGGAAAGCGGAGAGAAACTCCAATGTCACGTCGCGCCTCTTAACTCACTGTCGCTATAGTTTTCTAAATGTAATAACCATTAGTCTGCCATTGACGGCGGTAGACGTTCAATCCAGTTGGACTGGCGGAGGCCATTAATTGCTTATCGAATGAATATTTTGGAAACATTTTAGGACTGAAAATAGCCCAGATCCTTTAGTTTTTGGCATCTAATGCTTTTCAATTTTTGTAATTTACATAATTTTTTTTGAGGGCATCTAATGATTGTAAAAAATTTTTTTTTACATATTTAATTTTTTAAAATATTTTTTAAATTAATTTACATTATTCTTCTCTTTAATTCTATTTGGACATTTTGGATTTTTAATAAAAAACAAGGAAAAAATCCGAAAAAAATTGTGGCAAAAATTGTTCGATTTTTAAGTGTAAAAATAAAAAAAAAACGGTAAAAAGCCCATTTTTGGGGGGAAATAAAATTGAAAAAAAGAAAATAAAATCTTTCATTTTTGTTTTTACATTTGCTTTTAAATACATTTTTAATATCTTGATTCAATTCCCTTTTTTTTAGTGGAAAGTGTCTATTTTTTAGTCGTCTGTGGTATCAGTACATCCCAAACGATTCCTCCTGAGCTGAAACTCAAATATTTCTACGCATATTGATCGCCGCCAACGTTGGCATTCAGATTTGAAAAGCCCAGCACCGGCTCAAATGGTATTTTTTGTCTTAACCCACTAAAATCCTGCTTAGAAAAAAACAAACAAAAAACAAAAACCAAGCCAAGACCAAAAAGCCAGCGTGTTGTCTGATCTCATATCCTCCCGCGGACGTAGTATCGATCCCCTATCGATAAACAGCTCCGAGCTCTCTTCGAACGCGAAGCGGGCAAAGCGAGACGAAGGCGAGAAGAAGCAGAAGAAAAAAAACCCAACAAATTACAAGCCGTGCTGCTGAGATAAAAAGGAAATGCTCACCCTGTGTCAGTTTGCACTTGTGACTCTTCGCTTCCTACGCTCCCCGAAATACACCTTGCACTCAAATCCCATTGCTGAAATTGGACAAAAGAGTCGACGTGTGGTTTTAGAAGCAGCTTAAGCATGTCTTCTTTCTTTATCACACACTCTTTTTTTTTTCTTCCCTTCTGGAGCCAGAAGCCAAGTAGCGATACAGAGGATAACAAGCAGCAGAGGTCAGCAAAGCACAAAATTAAAGGGCCACGGGGTCTGATCCTGTCCATTCCTCTCCATCCGGCAAATTGACCTTGGTTGGCTTCCTACTTATTTCTCGGCCGCCGATAAAAGGCCTGGCTCGCTCCCCCGACCGTCAGCCTTCTGTTTGTCGTCACCTTCCGCAAACACGAGACGTTTTTACAACGGCGCCGTGACTTACGATAAAGGTGATTCACTTAAAAGCAGTGAATCGCCGCCGAGGAGCACACGGCGGCGATTCAATGCCAAACTAGAACGTCCGAGCCCGCACGATTCCCTCAAATATGATTTTTTTTTTAAACAATTCGCAAATTCACTCATTCGCTAATAGACGTCCAATTTATTTTGTCTGGGGGGATAGCAGCGATCGTTCGTTTAAACTCAAAGAAAATCACTGTCAGAGCAAATTAGGACTGAAATGAAGCGTGAAAGTATTATCAAATGAACCATTGCCAGTTGGTGTCAAACCTGTGGCCCGGGGGCCTGACACGTCATTTAGTTTGGCCCGCAAAAGTAAATGGTGCGCCAGAAAAATCATGTTTTTCACGAAAATTATTTTGAAAAAAAGCTTGAAGCTCCACGAATCAATAACTATTTGCAAATCTCAATTTTTTTCTAAATATTTTTTAAAACTTCAAAATCTATGATATTTATAGGTTGGCTGTCTTCTTCTGCCCTGCGATTGGCTGGCCGCTAATTCAGGGCGTCCACCGCCTGCTGCCCGTAGTTAGTTGGGATAGGCTCCAGCACCCCCGAGAACCTTGTTCAGAAAATGAATGAATGAATAAGACAAGTTTATTAAGACAAAAATAAAGATTGTACACCTTTTTAAATTAAAAATGAGAATAGATAAACACATTGTCATTAAAGATGTTCAAAATAACTATCGATTCATTTGCTAATTGATCACTTGTCGATCTTGATTAGATTTCAGAATGCAACTGTTTCTGAATGGGTACCATAACAAGCTCAAAAGATTAAGCATCGTTATTTATCCATTATTTCTATTTTGTGCTTTTCTATATTCGTTGTATTTCGCGCAGGTTCTTCAATCTCTTCCAATTTATTTTGCCGCATACGGAGAAATCATTGACCATTTTCATAAAAGCTCCACATTTAGAAGAGGCTGGAATCCCATAATTCAGTTTGATGCTTCTTAATCTTGAAGAAAATAAGCATTTTAATCACGGACAATTCCCCCGTCTCGATTTAAGCGGCAGCAGCTGCCGACTGCGAGCGCGGGAGCTTCCTCACGTGGATTTTAGATTTGCACGGGAAAAATTAAAAAAGAAAAAGGAATAATCCTCAGCTCATCACAACACAGAGAGAACTAGCTTTTGCGCCACTTGTCAAAACAAGAATTGGGCTTTTATTGCGAAGCTGACAATGCGCCAAATGACTTACTCTCAAGACCGAGAAATAAATGCCTTGTCATAGCTTCCTTTGTCTTGACGAATTTGGCCGACGAGTATTTAAACTTTGCAAGGCAGACTCCACCGACGAAGTATCAATCATTCGTCCCGTACCGATGGGAAGAATCACTGCCGCCGCATTTTCTAGTCTTGTGTTGACTTGTGTTGCAACTCTTTAGGAATTACCAAGTCTGGATGATTTAAAAGCAAATAAAAAAAACTAACCTATGCTCAACATTTTAGTTGAAAGAAGTCGGAAGCGTTGTGGAATTAACATTTGTACTTGACAGGTCATTTCTATTGCCCTTTGTAGAACTATTCTGATTGATGAAACATTTCTTCAAATAAATTCGGGGGAGAAAGTGGCGTTTGTTTTCATAAATTAGCTTACTAGTATTATTAGGAGGTCAAAAAAATGTACCTTATTTTTCTGGTGGTCCTCTCCATTTTTTGCATAGTTTTAAGACTTGAAAGGTCAAATGCTTTTAATGTAAAGAAAGGAAAAGACTGTTTTTGCTCGATTTAACTCACGCCGCTTCATAAAGACTGCCATACATTTTATATGAATAATTTTAATGAATAAAATGTTAATAAACACAATTACAATGAATATAAACAGAAATATGCTCCAATTCTCCCCTACAACACCTCAAATAAAAATATATTAAGAATAAATGGCAGTTTATAAAATTACTTCTATTAAAAAAAAGAATAAACATTTCAAATAAAGGGAAAAACTGCATTTTTTAAAATTTATTTAGGCATTTTTAAAATTAAAAAGAGTATTTCCTTCTAACTTGAGTTAAAAAAAAGGTTTAAAAACTTTAAAAAAACTGGACGTCCATCGCCATGAATGGCAGTCAATTGATTAGATTAGAATTGTATTTCGTCCCGTATTCGGGAAATTTCTTGGTGGCAGTAGCAAGACAGACACAAGACATTGTAGACCTAGATAAGAAAGTTGAACGAGAGAATTATCGCCATCTGCCGGAATCCATCCAAGTCAAAGCAATTTAAGAGTCCTTCACAGATCTTCATTGCGAACTCAGATCAACAGTCCTCGGCCCAGAACTTGGTGATCTGTCAGGTCAATAGTCCTAAAAACAATTAAATGTCCTCGGAGCCAGCTGCAGGGGGGGAAGTGTCCTTGTCATACTGAGATTTCGTCTGCTTATAATGATTTAATGTATCACATATACATAAAATGACTAATATTCTACACATACATATAATGATTAATACGCACATATATAATAATATCCCAGAATAACCCCAACACCGACAAAGGGTCAAGAAAACTTCAAAATTTCAGCTACCTCGACTTAAAATCTTAGTTAGCAAGACCTTCTGGAACTTTAATTGTTTCTTTTACCACCACTGGCTAATTTCCAGTCCTTAACGAATAAAACCAACATCAGTGGAATTCGAACTCCGAATCATCCACATTTCAGCCAAACATCTCTTACCACTAGGTGCCCGTCAGTTGAATAAAATGTGAAAGTGAGCGATTGGTCGCAGCGACCATTGGTAGACTTCCTCTACAATCAATCGCTAAATGTCAAGAGCTTTCACGGATGTGAGCGCGGCGTTAAATATTGCTTTTTGTTTTAATCACGTGCGCTAAACGAAAGCGCTGACCTTTTCAATTCACGGCGCCGTGGGCGTGTCAGCTCGCTGCTTCCCATTGACGGTGATAGACGTCCAATCCATTTCAACCGGGCTGGCTGGCACGACAAAGCAATTCAATTGAAATGTCTGTCATGGCGTGTCAACGGATGATGGATATTTTTCTCTACTCGGTCCTCAGACGCATAATCATCATCATTATTGTTGGCTTCCTTCCCATTTAATCCCGCAAGGACACAAATGACATGTAGACATAGGAGGAAGTGACTTTGATTTTCCGCAATAATAGCGCCCGGCTTCCACCTTTTCCATTTTTCTCAATCACCGCGCAAAAGCCGCTCGTCATTCGCCCGCCGACAGACCCACGCCAAATGAGACCGGAGCAAAACAAGCAAAAGGCCGGCTGATTTATGCCGGCCCGCCTACTTGTCAGTCTGATTAAATGACTGTCAGAATCGTAGGACGCGCCGGTTACACTCGTAGGACTTGGGCTCGCCGCGATAATTATTTGGAATGTTGATTAATCTACTATTATTTTTGCGATTAGGCCACTAATCAGTTCGGATATAGATCTCGTGTTATTTACCGTTACATTACTCTGGGCTTAACATTTTAATTGCAATTGATAGGCATGTAAAGATACGCCAATTAAAATCGATTGCGGGGAAAAAGGTCATCTTTTAGCTGCGCCATTTTTGTCGTGTTGTTTTTTTATTCAAATGTTTGCAATGTTTCAGCAACATAACGCTAAATGACAAATAATGACGATAATGTGTGGGTTTCCTATCATTCGGCTGCACTTCATTCATACTGCAATACTTGCTCCTGGTAACTGTACTATCATTTTGTAACTGTATTATGTATAAGTTCGTCAACGCACTTATGGTACTTGGGCCTTTTATTATCATAGTTATGTAGTATATGTACTATGCGGCTTTTTTCTAATCATTCTTTCATCGTTCAAAAACTGTGTACAGTGGTACCTCGACATAAAAGTGCCCCGACATATGAGCAATTTGAGATACGAGTCAAATTTTGAGCAAATATTTATCTTGAGATACGAGACAAATTTTGATAGAGAGGCTGCTCATAAGAACATCATGGCCACTGTCTTTGTGGTCGCAACTCCCTCTTGTAATGTCTCTACGAGCACTGGGCGGAGCGTTGCATTTTTTTCAGTGTTTTTTTTCCCGTTAGTCAGTGCGAATGGCGGAGCAATCGCTAATACGAGAGGAGTATATACTACTATACATACTACTATACCATTAAACACATTTTAGTACAATTAAAATAAAAAGTATAATAGTATATTATATTGTTTTAAATACTGTTTTAAAACTACAGAAAATACAGCAAAAAAAAAAAAGAGAAACATTTGTTGATTGATTATTACATTATTACCCTCTTTGACTGCCAGTGTGTAAACAAAGTTCACAAAACTTGAAAAGTTACTTAAGACAACTTCAGAATTTGAGTTATGTCTACTTCAAATCTTTGGTTCCCATGCATAATAGGAAATCGACCTATGCAGTGTATATTTTGATTCGTTTAATGCGGCACCCCAACATCGACTTTAAGGCGTTTTTCCCGCGCGTGTCGGTTTCAGGATAAGCTCGTTGGTCGTCAATGAAGTCTCTGCCCGACACTGTTGCACCGTTATTAGTGGCTCTAATTTAATAATGGCGAGAGGGCTGAAAGCTGAGCTCAGTCCACTTTCCTTCTTTAAATGTCAGGACGCGCTTGACACACACCCGCGCGCGCACACATACACACCCTGCACGTACATACACATTTCCCGGCATTTAATATTCATGCTTTTTACATAACCTTTACGTAACTATGGGACGTGTTGCGATGTGTGTTTGTGTGGGTCTCTTCTCTGTAGTTTCCCTCATTATGAGAAAGCTCTTTAATGTTGGCATCCCAGCGGAGAAGAGAGGGGCTGCGCTCGTGTGTGTGTGTGTGTGTGTGTTGTTATTGCAGTGGGAAACACTGGGGCGGGAGCCAGACAGACACTCCTGCTCATGCCGCATGATCTCCACCATGATGACGCCCATATTCGCCTGGCAAAATGGATAGGGCGTCTAACACCGTTAAAGACACTGACACCCGTGCATTCACAGCCAGTCCTCCCAGTTTAAATAAATTGGACCTCTAGTGAAGTCAAGTCACATTGATTTATTTCAAAAGCCCTTAATCACAGCAAATGTCTCAAACGACCCACAGTTGACAAACAATTTCGACATCCACTGATCTGAACCCTATTGTTGTCACTGGCAGGCAATGAGTCAATACTTTCGTATTTATTTAGAGCATTTTTAAACCCTCCACCTTTATTTTACAAAAAAAAAATCAAATGAACTTAGTGGTTTACTTCACTTAGTTTTTTTTCTAAATAGGTTGAATGAAAAAGATCAAACTGTAGTTATTTTCTTTTTAGTGTAAAGGTTTATTCATTTATTTCAAATTTCTATTTTTTATTTTCTGTATCATACAGGCCTAGAACCGATTGTGTTAAATGTGCGTAGTCTCATTTTAAACCCCTCGTAGGCCTTTGAATCCAATCAAAATCAAATGGTGCCTGACTTCATAATATCGGAAAATATAGTTTTGCTTTCCGAATCACAAACATGATATCACATCGACAAAAAAAATGGTCATTTAGTGCTTTGAGATAAAGCTTGAATGAATTTGCGACCATGTTCATAACTCCGAACACATATTTCCCCGATGGAAACACCATCATTCCCATCACGTCCAACCCCTAAAACGCTAACCTGTCACGCACCTATGCATTCAATGTGTGTTATTTTGGAGTGAGTGTGTGCATGCTCTGTTTGCCACTGATAACGCCCCCCCCACCCAGCAGGAATGTCAGAGTCGCGCGTTGACTCGTAGTCCATCTGCCACTCGCTGTCCGCC